>NC_060141.1:649044752-649353085 GCF_021461385.2 Schistocerca piceifrons | reverse complement strand
TTTACGTCTGAATGAGCAACAGTACGTACTGTTTCGTGCCGTTGCCTTTCTGCTGTAATAGAGTTCTAACCAGTATCGTATATACTGATTGTCATCCGAAGTTATAAATTTAGTCCCACTTTATTCTATAAAATAAAAGAATAAATCTGCAATATACATAAAAAAGAAATGCGAACAAAGAAGAAAAGAAACAGTTCCCAAGGAAACAAGGTAAACAGAGAATAAGCCTATATGTTTGATAGAACGTGTCGTTCCAACTTCGAACCTTCCAGTATGCTACACTTCTGCGCTTCAGTATGCAGATACAAAAATTATCATTCGTCAGGCATTATTAATAATAACAAACTGCCCATGTTATACGATAGCTAACCCTCATCACCAAGAGAGGAGAGTGCTAGTTAACAACTTTAGAAAAGTTCTTACTGGCAAAAGCCCTACAACTAAATCTACATGGATACTCTGCAAATCACATTTAAGTGTCTGGCAAAGAGTTCATCGAACCACCCTCACAATTCCCTAGGATTCCAATCTCGTATAGTGCGCGCAGAGAACGAACATCTATATCTTTCCTTGAGAGCTCTGATTTCCCTTATTTTATCATGGTGATCGTTTCTCCCTATGTAAGTCGGCCTCAACAGAATATTTTCGCATTCGGAGGAGAAAGTTCATGATTGGAATTTCGTGAGAAGATTCCTCCGCAACGAAAAACGCCTTTGTTGTTTTAATGATGTCCATCTCAAATCCTGTATCATTTCAGTGAGATAATACAAAACGTGCTGCCCTTCTTTGAACGTTTTCGATGTACTCCGTCAGACCTACTGTATCTGGTAAGGATCCCACTCCACGCAGCAGTATTCTAAAAGAGGACGGACAAGCGTAGTGTAGCTAGTCTCTTAAGTAGATCTATTATATTTTCTAAGTGTGCTGCCAATAAAACACAGTCTTTGGTTTGCCTTCCCCACAACATTTTCTATGTTTCCCTTCTAGTTTAAGTTGTTTGTAATAGTACTTCCTAGATATTTAGTTGTATTTACGGCCTTTAGATTTGACTGGTTTATCGTGCTGCAAATGCTCAAAGACAAAGGTAATTTTTCACGCTACAATAGAAATACAAAATAAATGATGAACTACACAATGAATACATTTCAAGAGAAAATGAGGAAGCATAAAACCAGATTACTTTAAAATATTGATGCATCAAATTAACAGAACTTCAAATAATGCTTTGGGTTTGTAAAAACAAATATGAACATCGGCTGAATAGAATATGCACACAAAAGAGACGACCACTCAGATATTCAATAATGATTATACGTCTACAAAAAAATTAAAGATGGGTGAGTAGAATAGGATACCCTGCGGAATGCGAGAAAATGGTTGGGAGGTTCAGGTCAAGTCTGACAGTTAAAGATTAAGTGGCAGATGGGCTCAGGTGTTTGTCGATCTCAAAAGCTTCTAAAAGAGAAAGGTTTTGCCCCTCGTTTGCCTAGTGGAAGATATGGAACTTTGTATGGTAACTAAAATCTTCGCTCACTAGACTTACAGCAAAAGTAGTCTCTAACTTCAACAGCCTTCAGCCACTCTAGCAGCGTTGTGGGTATGTAGCCTTCAGTTGTAAGACTATTGCAGCTCCACGCTAGTGCAGACTGAACGTGTTTCTTGTTCTCTGCGTAACTCCTCCAGTCGACATCCACTTGAACTTGCCATCACTAAACAAACATTGGTCTCTCTCTATAATGTTTCTCCCCACAGTTCCTTTCATTAACAAATAAACCATTTGTTAACGTTCCTCGACATACCCTGTCAACAGATCCATGTTGTGCAAAAAAAACTCATTTCCCTTTATTAGATTCAGTACATCTCCATTAGATACGCGATCTACCAACTTAATGTTCAGCATTCTTCTGTGGTATCTCATTTCAAAAGCTTCTATTCTAATTGAGTGGTTGCAGTTTTATGTAACTTATTTACCTTCTATTCTCTTCTTGTATGAACTGTTTGTCTTCAACGTTGCGTTTCTACGCGGTGCAGCCACATTAACGTGACCACCGCGTGTGTTCGGTATCAACGAGCAGCACCCACTCAAAGACGGCAGACGGCAGCATCAGGGACGATGTATCGGGGGATATGAAAAACAGTGCAGTCGTTGTAAGGCGGAAAAGAAGCGATTTATCTGACGTCCACAAGAGCATGTTCATTGGCTTTCGAGCTAAGTTTGTAAACGTTTCGCGTGCCGCCGTGGTTGAAGTATGCCGTGTATGTCAAAATGGTGCGATCCGATATTGGCGCCAAGCCAAGTGTCTTGCACCACAGGCCATAGATGACAGGGGTGAACAAGGACTGCGGAGATGTCCACAGGCGAACAGGCGTGCAAGTGTTGAACAACTGACCACCCAGATGAACCAAGGGGCTACCAAAAGTGTCTCTTCAATGACCTTTCAGAGAACACTGCTGTGCATGGGCCTCCCCAGTAGGAGCTTGGTTCATACACACATTGCTGGCTGCTGTTCGTGCCACGTAGAGTGGCCGCGCGGTCTCAGACGCCATGTTACGAATTGCGCGGCTCCTCCCGCCGGAGGTTCGAGTCCTCCCTCGGGCATGGGTGTGTGTGTTGTTCTCAGCATAAGTTAGTTTAAGTAGTGTGTAAGTCTAGCGACCCGTGACCTCAGCAGTTTGCTCCCTTAGGAATTGACACACACTGCTGTTCGTCGGCGACTAAGCCTGGAATTTGCACGCTAATACCGCAACTGGATCTCCTATGAGGGCGACAAGTGGCCTTTTCAGATGAATCATGTTTTTTTGCTTCATTCGACAGATAACCGTTGGTGCTTACGTCCCTGGAATATTGGTCATAAATGTCCAGGCCGAGTGAGGGAGTGTTATTTGTGGGGAATGTTTTCTTGGCATTCCCTGGGTGTTCTCGTCATTCTGGAAAGCATAGTGTATCAACACAAGTATGCATCTATCCTTGGGAACCATGTCTACTCGTACATGGAGTTTATGTTTTCTACGGCTCGACTGCCTCTACCAGCAGGAGAATGCAACGTGTCACACAGTTTGCAGTGTACGTGCAGGTTTCGAAGGACACCAGCATGAGTTTACCGTACTGCCCTGGCCATCAACCTCCCTGGACTTAGGCCTAATCTAAAACCTGTGGGACCATCTCGATCGGGCTATTTGCGCCATGGATCTTCAACCGAGAAACCTGAGGCAGCTGGCCACGGCGCTGGAGTCGACATGGCTCCACACCCTGATGGGACCTTTCAGAACCCCAGTGACCCTTCGTGCTCGTCTCGCAGCGGTACGCGCTGCAGAATGTGATTGGTCGGGATTTTGACAGGTGGTCAGGTTAGTGTGACTGGACCGTATATAGAAGGCAAATACTTACAGGAAAGACTTTCTAACACATACTTTTTCATTCTATATCAAAAAAATTTTACACAGAAAATCTTTTCTTGCTTTTACTAACCTGTATTTTATGTTCTCTTTACTTTGGATAGTCTCATTTATTTTGCTGCCCAGTAGCATAACTTATATACTCCTTTCAGCGTCTCATTGCCCAACCTAATCCTCTCAACATCATCTAATTTAATTCGACTTCATCCCTGTATCCCTGTTTTTTTTTTTTTTGCGTGTGTTGATGTTCATCTCATAAATTCTTTTCAAAACACTATCCTCTCCGTTCATCTGATGTTCCAAGTCATTTGCCTTTACTCACAGATTTATAGCGTCATCCCAAACCTCATTGATTTTATTTCTTTCCCTTGAACTTTAATTTGTTTTCGAAATTTGTGCTTGGTTTCCTTTTCGAATTGTGCTATTTAGAGATTGAATGTCATGGGAGATAGGCTGCAGCCGGTTTCACCAACTTCTTGACCGCTGCCTGACTTTCAGGAACCGAAAAATCCTTTCTGGTTTCTGTACTAGATGAAATAATTTTTCGGTCATCATCTTTCGTTCCCTGCATTGTGTACAATTTCATTGAGGGTATTCCAGTAAAAATTGTCAAAACCTTTTTTTTCTTAATCTAATAATGGTGTATGTGAAGGTTTGTCTTTCTTCAATAGAGCTTCTAAGGTACTTTGTATAGTCAGTATTGCCTTGCGTATTCCTATATTTCTCAAGAACCCAAACTGATCTTTCACCAGGATTGTTACCCTCAATAGTTCCATTCTGTTTTCGTTTTTTTTTAGATAGTCTGACTGTTATATCTTCGCCTGTATGACAATTATGAGTCAGTACATTAAACGTAATCTATCCTTATTAACAGTTGTTTCCTGTAACTATACGGGGTGTTAGAAAAAGGTACGGACAAACTTTCAGGAAACATTCCTCACCCACAAATAAAGAAAAGATGTTATGTGGACATGTGTCCGGAAACGCTTAATTTCCATGTCAGAGCTCATTTTAGTTTCGTCAGTATGTACTGTACTTCCTCGATTCACCGCCAGTTGGCCCAGTTGACGAGAATCCGCACGCAGTTGTGCAATCACGTCATCAACACAGATTGTCTGTGACCGTTTGGGCAGGCATTGTTGGTGATGTCTTGATTGGGCCCCATGTTCTTCCACCTATTCTCAATGGTGCACGTTATCATGATTTCATACGGGATACTCTACCTGTGCTGCTAGAACATGTGCCTTTACAAGTACGACACAACATGTGGTTCATGCACGATGGAGCTCCTGCACATTTCAGTCGAAGTGTTCGTACGCTTCTCAGCAACAGATTACAAACACTGGAATGAATGTAGTCTGATGCATACTGTAATGGGAATCTTTGTGGGTAACTAAAAGGTATTAATTACATGTTCTGTTTTGTATTTCACCCATGTTTTGAAACAATTTGCTTGTATTAACACTGCTGATTCCCTAAAAAGAAGTTAACCAACTCCTCTTCCAGGATATTCGGCGATGACTTCGTTTTCAACAGACGACTCCTGAGGTGAAGCATGCACTGTCAACGGTATTGATATAGACTGGAGACAACAAGAACACAGCAGAGCTGTTGGCGTTATTTATACTGCGTATGAAATAGCAGTGTGCAATCTTCTTAAGTGGATTAGAAATATATTCATAATTAGCTATAATTCATAAAGAAACTAGAGTTCGTGCTCAAAATCATGTTCGAAGAAATATATTGTTTTCAAATTTAAGAATTCGTTAAGCCAAGCTTCACACTGAGTCTCCTCAAAGACAGGGATCGGATAAGGTGGAAGTTCGGCATTAGGATTTCTGATATAATTTGCTAATGTTCTGTTGCAGCTCATCTGAGAAAATTCCACTGACTTTGGTACAGTACCCTAAAGGAAAACGTGACCTACAGGGTGTAACAAAAATATACAAACAAAATGCAGAACACGTTCCTCAGACGTAACGAAGAAATTATATTATATGAACATGGGTCTGGCAAAGCTTTCTCTCCAACGAGTGTCAACGAGAACAGATTGTAAATTTTCATAAGCGGGGTGTGTGGGCAGACGTCAATGCTCATGTAACTCTGGAAGCAAGTCATCAACAAAGATTTACTGTCAGTGTCTGGGCTGGCATTGTTGGTGACTGTTTGGCAGGGCCTCATTTTCTTCCACCCAGTCTCAACGGACGAAGTTATCACAATTTCGTAGACAAAGTTCTACCTGAGCTGTTAGCTGTGCGACAAAACATGTACTTCATGCACGATGGAGCACCTCCTCATTTTAGTGTTAATGTCTGACGACTTCTAAATAACAGATTTGGTGATGGATGGATAGGCAGAGATGGTCCAATTGCCTGCTCGTCGCCCTCCGGATCTAAACCCACAGGAACTTTATTTGAGGGGTCGTTTCAAAGTTCTTGTGTATGGAAGCCCAGTACATGATGTTCAACAGTCTCCAGGATCGTGTTATGGAACGCTGAGAAACCATATGCGATACTGCAAGGATACATCAGGACATTAGAGATTCACTGCGACAGAGGGTGGATGTATATATCAGTGCCCACAGAGGGCATATTAAACATCTCCTATGAGAAAGAGTTGCATTTGGTATATTGGAGTGTTCTGTTTGTGTGTGTTTCCCATGATCAATGAGTTGAAGAAAGCAAGTTTTAACTTAGAAATAGAGCGTCTCCAGACTCATCTTCATGTAACATAATTTCTTCGTCTACGTGTGAGGAATTTGTCCTGCAGTTTTTGCCGTTTCAGTACATGAAAAGCACCAGTTTGCTTTTGTTCTACAATTTGGCAGAACAAAAGCAAACTGGTGCTTTTCATTTACTATAATGTTGTTCTACCAAGAACTGATGGAAGATTCTGTTAACATTATGCCCCTTTGTTACACCCTGTATGACAGAAATATTTTGAACACGGCATATGTATTTGTGTATTGGACGTCTAACAAGTAAACGCCAAAACTCACAGCTTTCTGTCTTTTCCTTTTTCTTGTAGACCCTTTTCTACCAAGATCGGCGCCAAACTTTCGTTTTCTTTCTCCATTTTCGACTCGTCGTCTGAATTCATTGAGCAGTTCTTCAGTAAAGCTGAGTCTCCTGTCGTATTTTCGTATATAATTTGAAATTAGTCTGAAACAAAATCTGTACTTCAGGTTCCACAACACGAGCAAGATGGTACATATTTGCAGTTGTCCCCGAAAAGAGTAAGCAAGCTCTCTGTCGGGATGTTACATACGCGGTCTTTCGCACAGGAACAAGGATTCCAAGCAAAGTCAACACCCGGCAGCATACATCATATTTGCAAAACTTGTGGATGCAGTATGGTAGACTGAAGTCCAGGCTATTGCTCGTCTATTCTGTGCATAACTTATGAAACAGAGTACCAGAATTATATCAAGAAATCTGAAAAGTGATTTTTAACTGTTTCACTTCGGAAATATGTGATTTCCTCACACAACTTCTGCAAGGTGTTTCTGATACCATTCCGAACTACGTCAGTGGCAAGATGACCAGTTTAACCAACTGTCAGAAACACGAGCCGTGCTCTCTTTGGGAGTGCGTGGTCTTTGGTACATTCACTCTAACACAAAATCATTTAAAACTCAAAAGAAAAATAAGTAAAAATAGTAAATATTGAACGTTTACATACTTTCACTAGATAGAAAAAAAAAATTAAAATTTTGATATCTGGAATGAAAGACTCCTAAAATTTATGTTATTACAATAGTCTTCATTTTTCAAAAATAATTAATCGTGGTGGGGTATTTTGCAACATTTTTAAATTACTACTAAAACTTGACCAGATAGCTTGTTAATAACGTTTCAACTTTTATGTGAAACATGTTTTTCATATTTCATGTTTTCAAACATATTCCCTCTAAACCTAATACTCCAAATTAGCTTTCTGGGTGTGTCTTACCCCTTAAAAGTGAAATCGGAGAAAAACGGAAAAAGATGTACTTCTTTATTTTGACCCCTTTACATACCCGCTAAATTTAATCAAGATCATTTATCTGTCAGCGTAGACAGATACAAGTTTCGGTTGCTTTCAGATAATTTCAAATAATTTTACAGTGTGACGTGTCAACTTTGGCGTGTGGTACAACTGCCACAAGATTAAAATATGTATTTTGAAGTTGAGGTAGCTAAACTTGACGAGAAAGTACAGATATTACACCTAACAAAGCCTAAATGTTCTGAAGATTGCTGATAACAGCCGAACCTGTAATCGCCAACATAACAACTCAGCTGTTACTGTAATCAGCTATAAAGTCATCTAGTTCAGTAATAGTGGACACGCAGTTCATTGCACACTTGTTATAACAGTCCGGCAGAGAATGCGGATATGTTTGTGTCAGAGGAAATTATGACGTATAAGGGCTTAATATCAAGTCGAATGCATCAGAAACGGGAAAAAACTCGGATTGGGAAAGGAAACTGACGTGTCCTTCTCAAAATGAACAGTCTCGGAACTTCCTGTAATCGGTGAAATGATATTACAAAGAAACCGAAATTTGGATGACGGATGGAGAATTGAATCCCGTTTGAGAACGGTAACACGTCAGCGGTGTATTGCTGCTGCAGCCAGAGTCTAACTGATTTGTAAATGTGGTCACTCATTAAAGTCAGATACACTATGTGATCAAAATTATAAAGCCACCTGGTTGAAAACTGTGGTGTCATCGCCAGACACCACACTTGCTAGGTGGTAGCCTTTAAACCGGCCGCGGTCCGTTAGTATACGGCAGACCCGCGTGTCGCCACTGTCAGTGATAGCAGACCGAGCGCCACCACACGGCAGGTCTAGAGAGACGTCCTGGCACTCGCCCCAGTTGTACAGCCGACGTTCATAGCAAAGGTTCACTGACAACTACGCTCTCATTTGCCGAGACGATAGTTAGCATAGCCTTCAGCTACGTCATTTGCTACGACCTAGCAAGGCGCCGTATTCAATTGATATTTATTATGTGAAGCATGTATCATCAAGAGAGATGTTCTACAATTGTGGATTAAAGTTAAGTATTACATCATCTACGTACTTTATTTGCAATTCTCAAGATATTGTCCTGTTCCACACCTCACGCCAGTCAGCGTGTAATCAAACGCGTGCGTTTCGGCCTTCTCTAGAAACACAGTGTTGGCTCTTCTGCCAACACTACAGAAAACGATTTAGAAGTTCGCGGCACCCTCCATCGGTAATGCTGGAATTCACCCTTAGCCTTGATGACTGCTTCCACTCTCGCTTTTTTTTTTTAGTCTCATTTTGTTCGTCTTAGTTCGTTGTATCTTCTCGGGGCGGACGTCGCAAGACACCCGTTTCTGTTCGTCGTTGATCCATTAACCCCACTGACCGAACTCGCTGAGTAACCGTGCCTGCTTGTCAGGCAGGAGACGAGATACTGCCAGAAGTAAAGTTGTGAGAAACAGCCGTGAGTCGTGCTTCGGTAGCTCAAATGGTAGAGCACTTGCCCGCGAAAGGCAAAGGTCCCGAGTTCGAGTTTCGGTCGGGCACACAGTTTTAATCTGCCAGGAAGTTTCATATCAGCGCACACTCTGCCGCAGAGGGAAAATCTCATTCTGGAATAACTTAAGTGTTAAAAGTAATTGTACCGATGTACGTTTTGAGACGTGGTATTTACTAGTATTAAGGAAAACGTGGAAGGGTGGACCCACCAATGTAACTTCCTTTTCACACAACCTGTTTATTTAAGAAAACACAATCATAAATTTGTTTTCATTTCAAATTAACAGATTTGTGAAATGAATAAGCTTTTACAAGAGAATTCGAAAGAAGAATAACATGAAAATATTTAGAAGACGACCGTACCTGCAGCCCGCCCGTTATCGGGTGAAATATCGGTGTTTACTACCGCGCTGGACACAGTTTCTCTTATTAAATGCGCCTCTGCAACACATGAAAACTATATAAGCACCACTGATGACAAGAGGGATTCAGTTATTCAGAACAGATGACGTAACTTTTAATTTGAAAGCTGTATGCCGAGAGTTTTAATAAGTGGACTAGGCTTAAAGATTAAACAAATTAGGAAACAACTATGACAATGATAAGGCTTGTTTCAAAGCCAGCAACCTTCTCATTTCTATCAGCAGTAAGGTGCGACTGGATCCCAGCCCGTCCCTTCTGACAATCGTATTCTGACTAAAGCCCTGTCAATATGTCAAAAGTTAAACTACTTCTCAGTTACGAATGCCGCTCTGAAGGAACGTTTTAAAACATTGTGTATGAGTACTTATTACAAGAGAACTCACTCGGCGGAACCGCAAGATCCAGCTAAAAATACACCAATAATGACCTGGTCTTTCAAAGACAGGACTGCACAGTTTAGCACAACACGTAGTTCAGATTATGTTAAATGCAATTACAACCAAGGAATTGAACCGGTTAACATCCAAGTCTAAGCACAAGATCCCTATTTGCTTAACGGAAACCTGTGCCTTGATAGAATTGTTCCGATTGAATTTCCGTCCAGGACCTGATCCATTAAAACGTTAATGACCGGGTATGAACTAGAAAGAAAGGCAATATAATATCAGAACAAATTTTCAAACGACAACTAGTTTCTAGTACAATACTACGGTCTATATTTACGACCAATGAGCTGACCGAGTAAAACTCTGAGGGTCGGGTACAAACCAGAAAATAATTAGGTGGTTGGGTAGACAATAACACCAATAACCACAATGATTAAAGAGTGTTACTCCCTTTATCAGCAAGCAGCTCCATGCATCCACGGTGCCTGGTGGCGGTTGCTGAGTGGTGCCGATGACAGCCAGGTAGAAGGAGGCAACCAGGCCACGAGCGGTCGTCCGACATAAATGTTGCCAACCAGCCGACGGAATGTCGGTCTGCTGCTTGACGCTGACCCTGTTGAAGTACTCCAGTATCCTTCCTCTGCGCAGGACCTCCTTACATAGCTCTTGACTTCGGCCTCTCGGACATCGTGACCGCCTTTTGTCGCGAAGCTACTGCCAGTCCCCAAACTTGGTGCCTCTCCCCTCTGGCCAGCGAACCCGTATATATATATATATATATATATATATATATATATATATATATATATATATATATGCCCGTAAGGTGCATGTTAAATCATTTTCGAACCGTTTACACAAACAAACGTGAGCCGTGGCGCCATTAAGTTAGTAGACTTTTGTATGACGCCACTAGCTTAAAGGTAGTATCGACTATCCCTCTTGCGGCCCGTTGCCAATATCTATAAGGAAGAGTTGGTATCTGCGAGTTGTGCCCTCAGAAGCTCTTTGCTGGCTTATATATATATATATATATATATATATATATATATATATATATATATATATATATATCGCAGATACCAACTCTTCCTTATAGATATTGGCAACGGGCCGCAAGAGGGATAGTCGATACTACCTTTAAGCTAGTGGCGTCATACAAAACAGTCTACTAACTTAATGGCGCCACGGCTCACGTTTGTTTGTGTAAACGGTTCGAAAATGATTTAACATGCACCTTACGGGCAATCAAGAGGAGCAGTTGTCCAGAGGCACTCGTCCTGAGGAGCGTTTTAGACATAGTTGTTGGGGGAAGTTATCGGGAGAAGTCTGGAGGAACAGTTCACAGTAGGGCACCGTCAGTGTACGTGATGTGCTGACAGTCGCAATAAGCTGCAGTATGGATAGTCTCCGCGAAGTAGTTTAACTTGCAGTGGTATTGGAGTCTGAATAATTAAGTGTACGAGTAATTCATGTCTCGAGAAATTGACTGCTGTAACTCCGCAAATTTGTATCGGCGAAATTCTGTTTAGTGGCTCCCATTATGAATCGTTAAATGACTAGTTAGGGAGATGAGGCTATGTAACGGCAATTTGGAAATTTGTGTTAAGTTCCTACGAGGCCAAAATGCTGAGGTCATCGGTCCCTAGTCTTACACATTGCTTAATATAACTTAAACCAACTTACACTAAGAACAACTTGCACAACCATGCCCGAGAGAGGACTCGAACCGTTACAAAGCGGCACAGACCGCAAGGCTACCCCTCGCGGCATGTGGTAAAGAGTGGCTTTATTAATATGTTGAATGACTGAAATATCTTCTGGTGATAACTGTACTGAGATCAAATAGTATGTTTTATATGCCACTGGATTTATGACTAGATGCTGATCTGAAGTGTTGAGTATTTTCTAACTAGTGTTCCCGTGCAGTAATTCTGAGATAATTAAATATAGCTTTAATTTCATAGGTATGATAAGTGCACTCTGTCGGAATCGAATATTAGCGATGTCATCTGGAGATTTGTGCATACTGAGGGACAGTCTGTTGCGCCACTGATGTGGTGAATAATTTGTTGTGGCACTGGCCGAAAATGACTCAATTGTCGACGTTCTTTTTAAACAGACACTAGGGAATTTCTAAACATAGCTACAGTATATATTGGTCGTAAAATGTTAGTCGCCCGTAACTTGAGAAGATCTTTCTCTTAATTGTAACTAGAGGGCGGCCGGAGTGGCCGTGCGGTTCTAGGCGCTACAGTCTGGAGCCGAGCGACCGCTACGGTCGCAGTTTCGACTCCTGCCTCGGGCATGGATGTGTGTGATGTCCTTAGGTTAGTTAGGTTTATGTAGTTCTAAGTTCTAGGCGACTGATGACCTCAGATGTTAAGTCGCGTAGCGCTCAGAGCCATTTGAACCATTTTGTAACTAAAGAAATATTGGACAGGTTGGTTGGTTGTTTTGGGGAAGGAGACCAGACAGCGAGGTCATCGGTCTCATCGGATTAGGGAAGGAGGGGGAAGGAAGTCGGTCGTGCCCTTTGAAAGGAACCATCTCGGCATTTGCCTGGAGCGATTTAGGGAAATCACGGAAAACCTAGATCAGGATGACCGGACGTGGGATTGAACAGTCGTCCTCCCGAATGCGAGTCCAGCGTCTGACCACTGCGTCACCTCGCTCGGTAAAGAAATATTGGAACCATTTATGCAAGTACGTACTAGTAACACCATTACATAAATATTTGAAGTGGCGAGTGACTTTTAAGTCGGGGAAAAAATACTGGGTCTCGATTTGACGACAGCTGACGAGGCATAACTATTCTCTGAAATGTATAATTTCAGGGCCCAAAGTGATGGTGGCACGTAGGACTTTTGTTTGTATCTATTTAGTTTCTATAAATCTTAAAACGCTATACTGGGGAACATAGAGTTCCTGACACTCGTTCTCTAGCAAAGTAGCATGGGCAGTCAACGAAACGACCATTGTGAATCAAATTGAACAACTCTCCGCATGTTTTCCGAAGTCAAAACAACGGTATATTGTACATGATAGTGGAGGATAAGGAAATTACGAAACTTAGGGCAAAACAAAAAATTCACGTATTTACGTACAGTTAAGCGCATGAAAATTCTTTCTTGGCTGGTGTACACTAAAGTGACAAAACCACTAGACAGCGATATGCACGCATACAGAGGCAGTAGTATCGCATACACAAGATGTGAAAGGGTAGCGCATTGGTGGAAATGTCACTTATACTCAGGTGATTCATGTGAAAGGGTTTTCGACGTGATTATGGACGCACGACAGAAATTAACGGATTTTGATCGCGGAATGGTAGTTGGAGCTAGGCGCATGGGACATTCCATTTCGGAAATCGTTAGCGATGTCCGTATTCCGAGATCCACAGTGTCAAGAGTGTGTCGAGAATACCAAAATTCAGGAATTACCTTACATCACGAGCAACGCAGTAGCCCACGGACTTCAATTAACGACCGCGAGCAGTGGAGTTTAAGTAGAGTTGTCAGTGCTAACAGACAAGCCATTCTGCAAGAAATAAACGCAAAATTCAATGTGGTACATACCATTAGGACAGTGCGACGAAATTTGGCATTAGTGGGTTATGGCAGCAGACGACCGACGCAACTGACTTTGCCAACGGCACGACATCGCCTGCAGCTCCTCTCCTCCGCTCTTAACCATATCCATTAGAAACTAGACCACTGGAAAAACATGGTCTGGTCAGATGAATCCCGATTTCACTTTATTAGAGAGGATGTTAGGGTTCAAGAGTGGCACAGACTCCTCTAAGCCATGGCTCCAAGTTGTCAACGAGGCACTTTGCAAGCTGGTGGTTTGTCCATAGCGGTGTGGACTGTGTTTACGTGGAATGGACTGGGTCTTCTGATCCAACTCCACCGATCATTGACGAAATGGTTATGTTCAGTATTGAGAAACGAGCTGCAGCTATTCATGGACGTCATTTCCCCAAACATGTCACGAGGCCACACTTGTTCACAATTGATCTGAAGAACATTCTGGACAATTCGAGCGAATGATTTCGCCACCCAGATCGCCCGGCATGAATCCCATCGAACATGTAAGGGATATAAGCGAGAGGTCATTTCGTGTACAAAACCCTGCACTGGCAACAGGTTCACAAGTTTGGAAGACTGTGGAGGCTGCATGGCTTAAAATTTCTGTAACGGACTCCCAACGGCTTGCTGAGTGCATGCCATGTCGAGCTGTTGCACTATGTCGGGAAAAAGGAGGTCCGACACGATATTAGGAGTTGTCCCATGACTTCTGTCACATCAGTCCATAGCGACAATGTACAGTACAGCTAACAGGTAATACTTTTCGACAATAAGTACTTGAAATATGATGTGTCCACACTTTTATTGCTTCTGTGTGTTATACATTGTGAGCCATGTGCGGCTCTAGTTCATGCCGTTTGTTCTTTGGTATTTTGTCACATCAAGTGGCGTATTGTTCTCCCTTACTTACTGGCGTAACGAAATACACTCCTGGAAATGGAAAAAAGAACACATTGACACCGGTGTGTCAGACCCACCATACTTGCTCCGGACACTGCGAGAGGGCTGTACAAGCAATGATCACACGCACGGCACAGCGGACACACCAGGAACCGCGGTGTTGGCCGTCGAATGGCGCTAGCTGCGCAGCATTTGTGCACCGCCGCCGTCAGTGTCAGCCAGTTTGCCGTGGCATACGGAGCTCCATCGCAGTCTTTAACACTGGTAGCATGCCGCGACAGCGTGGACGTGAACCGTATGTGCAGTTGACGGACTTTGAGCGAGGGCGTATAGTGGGCATGCGGGAGGCCGGGTGGACGTACCGCCGAATTGCTCAACACGTGGGGCGTGAGGTCTCCACAGCACATCGATGTTGTCGCCAGTGGTCGGCGGAAGGCGCACGTGCCCGTCGACCTGGGACCGGACCGCAGCGACGCACGGATGCACGCCAAGACCGTGGGATCCTACGCATTGTCGTAGGGGACCGCACCGCCACTTCCCAGCAAATTAGGGACACTGTTGCTCCTGGGGTATCGGCGAGGACCATTCGCAACCGTCTCCATGAAGCTGGGCTACGGTCCCGCACACCGTTAGGCCGTCTTCCACTCACGCCCCAACATCGTGCAGCCCGCCTCCAGTGGTGTCGCGACAGGCGTGAATGGAGGGACGAATGGAGACGTGTCGTCTTCAGCGATGAGAGTCGCTTCTGCCTAGGTGCCAATGATGGTCGTATGCGTGTTTGGCGCCGTGCAGGTGAGCGCCACAATCAGGACTGCATACGACCGAGGCACACAGGGCCAACACCCGGCATCATGGTGTGGGGAGCGATCTCCTACACTGGCCCTACACCACTGGTGATCGTCGAGGAGACACTGAATAGTGCACGGTACATCCAAACCGTCATCGAACCCATCGTTTTACCATTCCTAGACCGGCAAGGGAACTTGCTGTTCCAACAGGACAATGTATCCCGTGCCACCTAACGTGCTCTAGAAGGTGTAAGTCAACTACCCTGGCCAGCAAGATCTCCGGATCTGTCCCCCATTGAGCACGTTTGGGACTGGATGACGCGTCGTCTCACGCGGTCTGCACGTCCAGCACGAACGCTGGTCCAACTGAGGAGCCAGGTGGAAATAGCATGGCAAGCAGTTCCACAGGACTACATCCAGCATCTCTACGATCGTCTCCATGGGAGAATAGCAGCCTGCATTGCTGCGAAAGGTGGATATACACTGTACTAGTGCCGACATTGTGCATGCTCTGTTGCCTGTGTCTATGTGCCTGTGGTTCTGTCAGTGTGATCATGTGATGTATCTGACCCCAGGAATGTGTCAATAAAGTTTCCCCTTCCTGGGACAATGAATTCACGGTGTTCTTATTTCAGTTTCCAGGAGTGTAGCTGGCTTACCTCCTTGAGTGGCAGCAGCAGCGCTTATCGATAGTAGTACTCTCGTACTATCTTTGGTGTGACCGCTAGTATTTCCGGGTGGTGGTAGTGTTTATAGTGGTCAGTCGGTTGGGATGGGGCAGCTAGGATGTCTCCCTGTTGTGGTGTCGGGCTGGGACCGCTGGCGGGGTGCACGTGCTGTCAGATCTTGCGAGTGCGACAAAGTACGTTGCCCACCGAACCTGGAGACCGAAGTTGAGCGATCAGTTGACCTGGTACGAAACCTCAACTACTGTGACATCTTTTCGTTCATTGGTGGGCTGTTGCTCCCTGGGCTGTTCGGGCTAGCAGCAATGTAAGGTGTGTTACAGTTGGCGAAATCTTGCAGCCGTCTTCCCGTATTGTGATTAATTATTAAATTGACTGTTACTTGCCAGTGAAGTTCACCAGCGGTATTTTCTGCCCTGTGACCGTTAACGCCCCAGTTGCCTGCCCCCGTCGTTAGCATAGTTTTCCGGTAGTGTCCCTTTCCTCATCGTGTTGATGCTGTCTGGCACGGCGTGTAGTTCTACAGCCTTTTAAGTAGTTTGGTTCATATTTTGCTTAGGGTGGTTATTGTTCTCTTGGCCTTTTTTAGACGCCAATTTCTGAAGACGTAGTGCTGTTCCTGTCCTCGTCCTCGGCCGATATTTTCCATCGTTGTGCCGTTGGTCGGACGGAAGGGAATTGGTTAAATTGTTGGTCAGTCCTTGGGCCATCCCTAGTTTGGGTTGCCATCCTATTACTTAAGTTCAGTTCTTGGCTGCCTGTCACACCTCACCTTACGTTTGAGCTACCTTCTCAGGCCGACCCTTGGAACACTTCTGAGCACCAGTTTGAAGTACTGTGTGAGGCCTTCGGCCGTGTGTTAATACAGTTCTTTTTAAAGGCCTTCAGCCGTGTTAAATTAAAATTTTGAAGATTGATTTTATTGAAAAAAAAAATTTCTTAACATTTGTTCTCTCTGAAACTGTTTATAATCCAGGCCCTAAGCCGTTAGTTGCGTTAGTTGCTATGTGTGGCCTTCAGCCGAGGATTTACGTCAACCCCTTTTAATAAGGCCTGCAGCCCTGTGCATTGTTTCAAGGAGAATTTTTTGTAAGAAGGAAGGGGTTTATTTTAAATTGTTTGTCTGACTTGGTGTTCAGGCCTTCAGCCATTGTTTCAAATTTGTTTGTGGCCTTCAGCCGTGCAATAAGTTAATATTTCGTTAATTAGGCTTTCGGCCATTCTATTATAAGATTACAAATAAATTTCTTGGTTAGAAAAAATTGTTTATTAATGTGTTTTAGTTATAGTTGTCCATCAGACGTGTTGTGTAGGCCTTCAGCAGCTAGTTGTTTTCAACTGCATGGTTTTTTTTTTAAATATTTTTACCTTCTATTTTTAATTGCCTTCGATTTCTAAGTCAGGCCTTCAGCCGTTCTTGTTTTGATGTGGTTTTGGGCCTTCAGCCCAGAAAGCGTCTCATGTTTTCTTTAACTAGGCCTTCAGCCGTATTGATTAATTGCGATCTTTTAAAGCAATGTGTAAATACGTGGTTCTTAGAAAAATAAAGTTGTGTATTTGATTGTGCAACTCACAATAACTGTTTATGGCCCCATCCACAATCATAACCTTATCACTCTATCCCTCTTTTCCCTCTATTTTGCAAGACGACGCAACGACTGTGGTTAAGGTCTTACGGTTTTGTGTCCTGTCCAATTTGTTGCCTCGGATTTTAGGGAGAGGATTTTAATGTGCTGCTGGGTGACTGGCTCACCCAGGCTTTAGGTAAGAGGTCCGCCAGTCACGATTACCTACTTGTTTCACTTCGATTTCTGTTCTCTTTTCCTTGTGTTTCCTTTCCATTTTTAGTGCGTTTCTTCTCCTCTTGTTTTGCCTCTGTATGTGAGGATTTGGAACTGAATCAGGTCTATGTCTTTTAGCCGTTCTCCTTGTTCGCTGTCCGTCTTCGTCCCTTCACCGCATGTGTTCCTGTTTCTATGGGTTTGGGCGCTGATGACCACGCTGTTTAGCGCCCGAAAACCTCAAACCACGCACACACACACAATCCTGTGCGCTCTCTGAGTACCTACCAACCAGGTTACACACTACGCAGGTATTAACCATGATTTCTAAAAGAAATTCGGCAATTCCGTATCCTTCAATTTCACACACTGTAAGCGAATGGGGGAGGGTGGGGTTATAGTTCCGTCTGAGTTTGCTAATTGTACCCACTTACCTCGTAAATCCAATCGTCATTCGCTTCTTCCCTTGCAGTCTAGGAACAGCAGCTTGAGTATTGCTGTAATAAACGGTAACTAACAATGGGAACAAAGGAGTGCCAATTACCAAAATTCAAGTTTTAGCCTAGTATAATCCATTGATTATTGCGCTACATAGGGCTGCACTGTTACACTCTTCACAAAATAACAAATATGATGATACACTGATACACACAGTCACTACACCACAATACATCATCCAACACTGCAATCTAGATGCGGCGATCGTGGCAATATATGTAATCCAAGTTTCATTTACCGGCGCGGATGAGATGCTCGCGGGCATCTAATCATGTTTTCGCGATTGTTCTCGTGGTTTATGACTTTGCGAACCGCGGATTACGTTTCGTGAGGTACGCGAATGATTACACAGCATCAAACACCTTTATAGCCACAAAATTTACTTGATCTCTTAACCTGATTCTTTAACATCTTTACACCACGCACACGGTTAAAAATCACCAAGCGACTCCTTCCTCATTCTGGCGCGAAAAAAACAAAGAAGCGACTAAGCGATGTTATCATAATCGATATCAGTGCTACTCGATACATGCTTACAACACATAGTATCTCGCTTTCAAAACAACCGCAGAAAGACGCGTAACTAGGATCGAAGCAACAATCGCTTTCGACTGGCGTTCCCCTGATATCGGAAATCGATCTCGTGAGATCCTCCATTTAAGAGGATTAATCGTATTTTGTGTTTCCGTATCACAATTTGCGTGTTATCGCAGTATGCCGCTTCAAGTCAATCGTGCACTCTAGGTACGATTTGTTATAATTAAATTTCACTGAAACGCACAATAGAAGCGAAAGTCCTTATGAGTTTGTAAGATGAGTGATAACAAGCTTCTAAATTGAATGCGACTCCTGGGGTCATGTGGTTATAGACGTACAATCAAGGAGTCAAAGGAGGTACGTTCGGGTGCTGACCCATCCCTTTTTTTCATCTTCGTGAGTTTCTTATTCAGGTAACACATGCACATTCTGCTATATTCGATGTTATTTACGTCTAAGAGCGTGCTCTATGAGAATTCAGTTTCTTAGATTTCATGATTTCAGTCTGCTTCAAAACCGAAAGATGAGAGTGCTGCAAGCAAACAAAAAGCACTGGCATTCACTCTTATATTCTTTCTTGTCCAGGTATTTGATCTTTTTTTCGGACTATGTCGAGACTTCCGAGGGTGTAGCAAGGAAGCAACCTAAAAGCAATGAACGAAACGAGCAGCAATCATTTTGGTAGTTTTAACTGTCGCAGATATTTAGCTGCGATCGAATCAACAACGATTTTGTAAATTTGGCGATCAAGACAAGAATCGCACCAGAAAACGATGGACAACGCGTGATCGATTTAAGATTTCATCCGAAAGCCACTTGCATGCCTTCCTTAGTCATTTTAGTCACGCGTGCATAATGACTTCCGAAAATATGGCGGACAATAGTACAGTGTGTCACAGCAGGGAGCGCTAAAGCATGTGGCATAGCCCATCCATTTGTACTCTGTCTTCACTAACGTCCACTTCTGATATGCTGGAAAAATTTAAACAAAGTTGTTGAAGGTGAAAATGAAAAATGTTTTTTCGACTCTTACTTACATAAAATCAAAGTTATCCTCATAACAATTATGGTTTTGCAAGAAAAAGTTATGAAATTAATTTAAAGAGAGGAAAAATTTTGGAAGTCTGTAGAAAAAGGCGGCTGCAATGCAGAGATATTACTGGTCTGTTGGCTGCTAGGAAAAAAGAAATCAGGCCAGAAGCACGCTAATTCAGCAATAAGATGACTTGATGATAGCATTTTACACTTGAACGAAAACAGCTAGAGAACGAAACCCGATCAGTCCTGCTGACTGATATCTAATGAAATACTTTACAGTAAATCTTGAAGAAACAGATATTAGATAGGAAATAAACAAAATATTCATCTACCAACGAAACAAAACAAAGCAAAACGTTGTCGAAAAAAATTGCATCGTTGACCGAAGGCCTACTTTTTTCTATGGCTTTCAATAGTCGACATTTATTCACAATCTCAGGAAAAGTTGTACCATTATGCATTATCAGATATTACAATAAAAGGACACTGATCAAGCTGTATATCTGTTTTGAATCAATTATTTTGAGTGATAGATGAAATCGTGATAATGCCTCATACATCTCATTCATAAATACACTGACGACAAAAAGAAATCTTAACACCAAGAAGGAGCCGCGCGTCATAAACGAAAATTGGTGGGTGTGTTTCTAGATCTAAAAGGCGATGTCTACTCAAGATTCGCACCAGTGCAGCTGGTAGTGTCACAATGAGGATGCAATTCAGGTTCGCTTTAAATACATACACGCTGTAACGGCCGTGAGCATTAGTTACCTTTGAGATGAAAGGTGATGAGCAGATGTTAGTCAAGAATTCCTTTAAGGCAACAAAGACGACACTATCAACCTTCACTGATTTTGTACGAGGTCGTGTAATAGGGTACGAGAAGCTGGATGTTCCTTCTGCGATACTGCAGAAACACCTGGCAGGAACGTAGCCACTTTGCACAAATGCTGGCTGCGGTGGTCACAAGAGATGTACGGTGGTAAGGAGACAGGCGCACCGAACGGCGACGTGACACTACCGAGAAGGAAGACCACCTTCTTCAGCGTACAGCTCTGACGCATTGTACTGCATCTGTAGCAGATGTTGGCACCACAGTAGCACAACGAATTGGTACAAATCGGTTACTTCAAAGACGGCTCCAAGCCAGATGTCCTGTAGCATGCCCTGACCCCAAACCAACGCCATTTGCGACTTCATTGATGTCAAGCGAGAGCTCATTGAAGGACATGGTGGAGGTCAGCTGGGTTTTCTGATGAGAGTCGGTTCTGCCCGGTGCGAGTGATGACGGTGTGTTGGTTAGAAGAAGGCCAGCTGAGGGCCTGATACCTATCTGTCTGCGTGCTATAGACAATGTATCTATACCTGCAGTTATGGTCCGCAGTGTGATTTTGTATGAGAGCAAAAGCACTCTCGTGGTTGTTCGATGCACCTTGGCTGCAAGATTTTAATTCCATCTGATACTTCGACTTATTGTGCTGCAATTCATTAACAGCATTCCAGAGAGCGTTTTCCAACAGAATAACTCTGGCCCAAATATCGCTGTCGTAGCCCAACATGCTCTACAGAGTGTCGTCATGCTGCCTTGGTCTGCTCGATCACCAAATCTGTCTCCAATTGAGTAAGTTCAAGGCATTATTGGGCGACAACTCTAGCGTCATCCACAGACAGCATTAATACTCATACCTGTACCGACAGACCTTCTGCAACAGGAACGGAACTCCATCCCACAAAGTGACATCAGGCACCTATACAACACAATGCATGCACATTTGCGTGTTTGCGTTTAATATTCTGGCGGTTACACTCATTGTTAATGTACCAGCATTTCATATTTGTAATTACCTATCTCGCACTTACATTAACCTCTGATCTTGAGTGTTAATCACTTGTATACATTACCTAGACAAATATATTCCAGAAATTTCATTGCTCTACATTGATTATTTTTTGCTGTTGTGATTTTTTTCTGTCAGTGTAATTTGTCCGATCACAACTGGAAGATAATACGTAAGCCGTCCGCTGTGGACGAGCAGTTCTAGGCGCTTCAGTCCGGAACCGCGCGACTGCTACAGTCGCAGGTTCGAATCCCGCCTCGGGCATGGATGTTTGTGATGTCCTTAGGTTAGTTAGGTTTAAGTAGTTCTAAGTTCTAGGGGACTGATGACCTCAGATGTTAAGTCGCATAGTGCTCAGAGCCATTTGAACCATTTTGATGACATATAGGAAATATTTTGCACTGTGACTTTTCCATTTCAACGAGTTGGTTATCACTGGGTGTTATTTTGCAGAACAAGAAAGCACTGATTCGATAAATATTACATCATTCATTAAGAATCTGGCATTAGCAAATGTTGTCTTCTCTTTATTTACAAACCCAGCTACGTTAATGGAACTTACTAAACACACAAGGCGCTATTAATTATTGGGCAGTTCAGATGCGCAGTTGCCAGTAAGAAATTTAAGTTAAATAGAACAGCTTTTTCCTGGGACGGAGTAACATTAAATTTAAGCACAGAGCACATATACGTAGCCATATTTCTTCACATACATGTTGTAACATCCACGAGATAAATTTTAGCTACAGTGCGACGAGAGAAAATTATACCTCTAACAGTTATAACCATTATCTACTCGACGTATGAAAAAACAGTGAAAACGAATGAAAACGATGATAAATATTAATTATGTATATAATATTCTATGATGTAATTGGACGTATCGATGTGTATCAGACAACGACAATGATAATTGTAAATTCCTTTTATGATCTGCGTTTGTCTTCTTCTTTTTTACCTTTTGTTGGTTGGCTTTTGTAGGTTGCGGACGCATATCGAACTGAGATCTGTTAAGAAATTGTAATTATTTGTTAATTATTACTTGAAAATAGAGTTCATTATTACTAAAAATATGAGTGAATAATTATTTGTAACTTTAATTCCTCTCTCAGTAAGCATTATCTGTGTTAATTATTTCTTTCCGCTGCAAGGAGCGCAGCCATTGATGATAGCGATTTGTATCGCGTTTTTGTCTGTGTTTTCCTTAGAAACAAATCAAATGTTTGCTTGATGAAGTCTAAATAATGCACAATACGAAAGTAGATTTTATAGCGTTTAATAAGCATGCTAAATATTTACTTATTTGCTCTAACAATAAAAAGTCTCTATCAATTGTCTGCCACCATCTTAACAATTATCTCAGCGGCAAATTCAAATTTAAATTACGCAACTCTGTAGAATAAATGCCGAAGGTAATACAAATGTGTAAAAATAAATGTGCACCGGTGGTCCCGAACTCATTTTAACGAAAATGATTCGAATCAGATTGGTTCTTTAAAAACAGTGCTCATAGCACGATCCTTATAAGAAACTTTTCTAGCTGATGTATGGAGCCGAAATTAATTACGCACGAGTTGGGAAGAATATTGTTCCAGGTAACATACGTCAGTGTTGTGCGCGGCTGATATTCGGTGGTTTTAATGATCATTTTGCTGAAGATAACTGCTTCCATCTTGATCAATAGTTGTATTGAATTTGTTGTATGAACTGTGAGTTAGTGACACTTACACAGCTTACAGACAACACTTTAACACGACGTTAACATGGATTTCTTCAGCAACTTGATCAAATCTTTAGCCGGGAGAAAAAAATATTTAGTAATTACTCAATGTAATAAAATAAGATTACCATTTCCATTTACAAATTAGTTAAATACCAAACCACTGAATAACACAGCGAACGCCACACTGGCGCCCAATGTGGGGCCACCAATGCACATTTATTCATTTTAATAATTGAAATTGTGATCTATTACAGGTATGGGGTACCAAAACAAACTATTAATCATCGTTTATTTGCTTGTTTCATGAGCGTTGACATCTTCCTACCGAACTGCTGAGCGAGTCTGTGTCTGAGCTGGTGCGAGAACACGAGAGGCTTCATATAGGCAGTGCAGTCCACAACTCTCAATCAGCTCAGGTAGGAACAGATGTTCATGTTCAGTAGTTATACAGCAGCAATCAGTGCCTGCAGCCATAAGTAGTAATAATTAAAAATTCTGGCAGCGAGAATAATATTTTTAAGTGTTATTTGTGTATATGTGTTGGTTATAAGATCATTTTGTGTCAATTGGTGCTTGTCAGTGATTTATATATTTGTTGTGCTATATTGGTGATAGAATGGTTAAACAAAAAAAAAAAAAAAAAAATAAACCGAATGAGGATACTGATGCAGAGATGTCATCAGAGTCTCAGGTAGAACAATGTACCCATATTTCTGTCGAATTATTAGAAAATTTAATTATGAATGATAATTCAGAAACTGATGTCCCGAGTGATAGTAAATCCGAGGAGTTGCCAAAACAAACTGACACTCCTGCATTCAACCAGTTAGGAATTAATGACAATATTTCTTCTGGGCAGGGGGCAGAAGTTAGCAATGCTCAAGCTATGTCCATACAGGATATGCTAACAGCATTATTTGGAAAGTTTACTATTAAGGAGCAGGAGCGTGAAAAACAACGCCAGCTTAAAGAGCAGGAGCGTGAAAGACAACGTCAGCAGGAAAAGGAAAAACGTAGACAGGAAAAGCTTATAGAAAAACAGAAACAGGAGCTCAGGGACCAAGAAAGGAAAACAAATTAATGTAAAATATAAAGAATTCTTTTCTGGAAAGAGATAAAGAAATTGTCCATAGGATAAATCAAGTGTTGGTCGATCGTGATAATGCTATTACTACCCATTTTAAGCAGGAGATCGATGCAGTAAAAACCGTTATTGAACCGTTAACAAACATTCCAGTTCGGGTCAATAGTCTTTAAACTGAAGTAGATAGACTAGAGAACCAATTCAAAGCCTTGGCTACCGCTGTGGAAACAATGCGGGAGGACATTCCTTCGGAAATCCGAAAGCAAGTCCGAACAGAAGTAGCCAGGGTGCTGAGCTCTGAAAATCAAAATTTTGAAAATCTGACAGTATGCAGTAATGACAACACTGGTACTGACAGGGAAAAGATCGCAGATAATCTAACGGCGAATTTTAATGCACCAGAAGGAAGACCAAATTTTGGTAATCAACCGATATTACCAGGGCAATATGTGACACCAAGGAACAATAATAGTGGACTAGAGTGTACTTGTAATAAAGTAATCACACCACCTGCGAATGATAGAAATTCCATGCACTTAACTACTTTGATGCATGAAGAAAGCCTAATTAAGCATAGACAGTTTCAAATATTTAACGAAGAAAGCAAGGAAAACATACATCCAGTAGTTTTCGTTCGAAACTTTAAAAGTGTTCTTCCAAAATCATGGATGGAAGAACAGAACATACATTTTGTGGTTTCACATATTTCTGGTGATGCGTCGCTCTGGGCATTAAATGCAGCAGAAACTTGCAAGATTTTCCACGACTTTGAGAAGGCGTTCCTTGATCAGTTCTGGTCAGCGTCTGCTCAAGAGCGACTCCGTAAAATTGTTTACAATGTAGAAATGTACAATCCGAAGTCAGGTTCCTTAAGAAAGTACTTTGAAAAATATATTAACATGACCCGGTACTGGGATGAGCCAGTAACCACCAGAGACTTATTGCGAATGTTATAAGCTAGATTACCCATACAGATTAGAGAAAAATTATTTAATGTTACAGACACCGATCTGAAAGAATTTCTGTCTGTAATTGATTCTCTGGATCTAGTGCAAGAAGACGCCAGAAAAAATTCTGACGTGATCAGCAATAATAATAGTCCTAATAGAAAAAATTCATGGAATGGAAATAATGGAAATAGGGGCGAAGGTAGTCCAAAGAAAAATGAAAGTAAAGCTTATAGTAACGGAAAATAAAATAATAATAATAGTAGTAGGAATCCCTACAACCAAAATTTTGGTTATCCTAATAATAATAACAGTAATTATCAAAAATCCGAAGAACACCAACAACCGAGTGGTAATCAGAGGCCGTACCACAATGAAAACCCAAACAATAGCAACCGAAAGAGACGAAATCACAACAGGTCAGACAGTCCACATAAAGAAAAGCCTAAAAATATGTGGGGTGACAGTGAATATTGGCGACAGCCAGGGCCAAGTCATTGGCAGACGCAGCAAAATTCTATCAATTCAGGTCAGCCAATAAATTATGTACAGGCTATACCTATACAAAGCAATCAATATCCACCGTGGTGGGATCCAAGCAGGCCTCCTCCGACTGAAAACTCACAAAATGTTAGAATAGTGGAGGTACCTTCGGAAACAAAACAAAGCACTCAGAAGCCAACAAACTAATTTCTGTCCCTGTAGGCCTTCGCCAGGTGACCGAGGCCAATAATGAAGGCAATAGGTCGACAGAACAAAAAATAAACATGATACGGTATCAGGATGGCAACAGGATCGAAGATGAGCTATATCAGGAACCTGCTGTCTCTGATAAGCCACAAGGGGAAAATATCCAAGCAAGTGGCACCGGAGCTGTAAATGGTGTAACAACTACTATTCTGCTTGACACAGGTGAGAATGTGTCAGTTATGAACACGCAGTTTTTCAAGAAGGTATCGGAGATAAGGAGATTGCCGATTTTGGCGGTTGCAAATTGTAAGGTTATAGGGGCATTGGGAAAAAAAGGCACAGAGTATAAAATACCAGGCACAGGTGGAAGTTTCCTTGGGAAATGATTGCTTATATGCACGTTCCTACTAATGGATAACTTGTCAGTACCGGTGCTTCTGGGTCTTGAGTTCTTTCGGGAAAGGGAAGCTGTAATTGATCTCGCCCGTGGGACATGTGCACTTAAGTACCAACAGCGACCCATAACATTAATGCTGAATCGGGAGTTCGGTGCGAACCTTAAGGTGATGAGAAAAATGAATATTTCTGTCAGCAAACAGAAGTTGTTAGTGTTGGATCATAAGCACCCACAGATGTGTCACAAAAATCGAAATAACGATGCACCCAGCAACGTGAGTGACATCGCCACAACAATGCAAGAGAAAGTACAGGAGGCAACTTGCATTAATGCTTCAGAGACTAGACAATTAACAGAATTATTATCCGGATACCTCGAAGCATTCACTGAACGCCCTGGAATCATAAAAGATTACCAGTATAATATGAAAGTATATCCGCACAAGACCTATTGCAGAGCATCTTACTCGGTGCCCTGGACTAAGAAAAACGAAGTGATGAAAGAAATCCGGAAAATGGTGGATTGGGGCATTATTGAAACATCTAATTCGCCATATAGCAGTCCCCTATTAGCAGTAACCAAAGCAGATAAAAGTATACGCTTAGTTCTCTACGCACGAGACCTCAATAAGATTATAGTGCCAGTGCTAAGGGACCTGAAAATTTAGACGAACAAATCCAGAAGTTTTTTGGCAAGAAATATCTAACCTCACTCGATTTGCGTTCTTCATTTTGGCAAATCCTCTTATCAGAAGAATCCAGGCAATATACCGCCTTTGTGTTTGGAGGCCGAAGCTATCAATTTCGTGTTCTTCCCTTTGGATTAAATATTAGTGCCGGTGTGTTCATAGCAGCGTTGGATCATGTACTAGGTCCCCAGTTGTTAGATTGAGTCACAGCATATGTTAATGACCTGTTGCTAGCAACAGGTACCTGGGAAGAACATCTTGATTTAATACAAAATGTGCTAGACAAGTTTCTAGCAAGAGGAGTAACAGTAAATTTGAAAAAATCCAAGTTTGATAGGGAGGAAATAAAATTCCTTGGTCATGTAATATCGCCACAAGGTATAAAACCAGACCCTAGCAAAATGGAGGAAATTGCAAATTTTCCGTACCCGCGCACGAAGAAACAACTTAAAAGTTTCATTGGCTTAGCATCTTTCTTCAGAAGATTTTTAACAGCTCAACAGCTTAACAGTGGAGCGTTATTGAGTTTGCTAAAGAAAAACGCACAATGGTGCTGGACATCGAAATGTAAAGAAGACTCTGACAGTATCAAAGAGGCACTTATCAATGCACCAATTTTACATCAGCCGGATATGTCAAAGGATTTCTTTATTGCAACAGATGCATCAAATTATGGGCTCGGAGCATGCCTGTTTCAAATAGAAAACATTAACAACAAGCTAGAAGTCAAGATGATTGGATTTGCAAGTAGGATCCTAACCAAATGTGAACGATCCTACACTGTGACCGAACTTGAGGCACTTGCCGTAGTATTTGCCTTTAAAAAATTTAGATACTATGTTTACGGGAAACATGTCAATGTTTTATGTGACCACCAAGCTCTGAGTTTCATGTTAACATGCAAATTACTGCACGGGCGCTTAGCTCGATGGACTTTCGCCTTGCAAGAGTATGACTTTGAAATTAGACATGTCCATGGACCAGATAATGTAATTGCCGACGCATTATCTAGGCTACCACGAGGATTACCAGCGTTTGCAGCTCCAGTAGAAAGTTCTACAGAATATAAAATTCTTCTTATACAGGACAAAGCTAATAGACAAAAATATTTAGCGTTGTGGAAAAGGGTAAAACAATGTCAAGAAAAGGATCCGATATGGAAGAACATCAGGGACGCATTGTGTCAGCAAGATGATAGTGCTTTCCACCAATATTACCAGTTGAACAATGACATTTTAGTTTACAAATCTGACAATCCTAATAGTACATGGCGAGTGTGCATTCCATCAGACCTGCTGGATGATTTAATTTGGTTAACGCATCGGGCATGGGGGCACTTATTAAGTGTACTATGAAGATAAGTCAGTATTGTTATTACCCAAATTAAAAAGAAGAGTTCAAGAACTTATCAGAACCTGTAAAATATGCCAAAAGGTCAAACCGAGCAATATTTGCAGAGATATTGAACTACACCCTATTATTGCAAAATGTCCGCGGCAGATTGCAGCCATCGACATTGCAGGACCCCTACCAACTGCCAGAGCAGGAGTGAAATACGTGCTTGCAGTGTATGATTGATTTTCAAAATACGTGAAAATGTACCCGCTTAGGGCACCGACTGCCAGTAGTATTCCAAAAAGATTGACAGACGATTACCTCACATCTGTCGGGTGTCCATCGATTGTCATAACAGCTAATGCCACATATTTTCCTGGAGAGAGGTGGAATAACCTTATTGATGAATATAACATCAAACATGTTCTAATTTCAAGGTTTTCACCGAGCAGTAACCCGGTTGAAAGAACTTTCAGGGAACTCAACCGGTTCATCCGAACGTACGCCCATAACAGGCACACTAAGTGGGTGGAATACCTAAATAGTTTCATGG
This sequence comes from Schistocerca piceifrons, assembly GCF_021461385.2. NCBI lineage: Eukaryota > Metazoa > Arthropoda > Insecta > Orthoptera > Acrididae > Schistocerca > Schistocerca piceifrons. The sequence goes on along the minus strand of NC_060141.1, from coordinate 649,324,311 downwards.
AAACGTATAATAATTTACCACATATGACAACTGGTTTCACGCCCAGTGAACTAATGAATGAACAGAAAAACGAAGTGGACGTATGGGTTAATCCAATACCGAAGATCGAAGAGGAACAATTAACTTATCAGAAGAAACTAGATACAGCTCTACAGAATATAAATCACCAAGCAGAGCTTCGCAAGGCGAAGTCTGACAAAAAACTTACTAAGACACAACAATATTGTATCGATGAGTTAGTATTGTTGAGGACGCACCACAAGGCATCGATAATCAAGAAAAAAATAAAAAATGGCAATTACTGTATGAAGGACCATATAAAATAGCTAATATCCCACATGAGGGTTGCTATATACTAGAGGATGTCAAAACAGGAAAGAGGAAAGGACTGTATTGTCATAAAGACTTAAAAAAGTATTTGCAATAGGAAAACAAATTTAATGTTGGAATATACAAAGGACCAATCAGAAGTGCAAGTGCACTGCTCCACAACTGTATATATATATAATGTTTATGGTAAAATAATTAGCAGTAATAATTTGATAATATTATGTATGTATTAGTTTATAAGCTTTTATGTCAAGTATTACACTGTAATGTTGTTGAATTATTTGAACAAGGAGTAGAGAATCCCCATAATAAATGTATTTTTACTCTAAAATGGATAAATAACTTGATAAACACTTGATTGTTGTTGCATTAAATGTGAGTAATTTTAGCTTTCTATACGTAGGATAGAAATGATTGAAATGCTTAAGTAATATATTTGTTCGTGTGTAAGAATGGATATAACAAAAATATTTTCATAAAATCGAGTCATGTAGTCCCACACACATAGTGAGTGTTGGTGGTGTGTGAGCTGTGTGACTGAGAAAGAAAAATAAATAAAAAATAAAATAAACTGCTTTCATCACTAGTGAAGCGAAATCTGAATGTGTACTTATTTACGTACGTGGTTTCATTACAAAGTCATTTAAAATGCTCTTATGAGCAACATTCCGGTTAGATAAAGCGAACATGGACATCTGTCCCACAAGCATGGTAAATAACAATAAAAAAAATTAAAAATTGAAATATATAAATATATGTATCTGTAATAAAAATGGAAATGTACTGTTATCTGGACAGTTCAGTAATGATCTCATGGTCAAGATAATATAGCAGATTCTGAAAGTTTTATATTGTCTCATGTTCATGTGACAGTGTAAAATTTTAAATTTTGTTATTCAGTCATGGTAATATGAACGTGAAACGTGTTTCTAAGGAACTAGTGGACGCGTGAAGAACTGTGATTTACATTGTGAATAATGATGAACAGTGATAAAAACTGTGATCACGCAACCTTATGAACGCTCTTGGAGTGTCAAAGTTAGCAGCAACGCTATGAACGTCGAGTACTGTTGACTGTATTAATAATTAATTTGAACTGATGACCTTTAGTAGTTTGATATGAAGCGTCTCCGCGTACCACAGCCAGCCGCGGGGCAAAACAATAATGCAACGTTGGCTACGCAGCGCGTCGCGAAAATATTTACATTCTGCTAAAGTAAACGAAGCACACTACGGACACTTGTATGATTAACGGTGCAGTGTTCAAAATGTGCATATTGTGATAAACTTACATGTGAATCACTACATTGTGTTGAACAGTGTCAAAATACAGAACATACTCCAAAAACAGTCTAATTCCATCCGTGTGAATGCAAGTGAAATGGACACTAATAGACTTTTCCACAGGATGAGAATAGTAATTATCTTGTCAGTGATGCTTATATTTTGACATTTCATGTACCCGTCTTAAACTGAGGGACGTGGGAAAGGAGAAGCAAGACCTGCTGCAGCGCGACTTCTAGCCAGCAGCAGATCCAAACCACGATGCAACCGACGGCAACCGACGCCCCACCGACTCGGCCAGGAGCGGTCCAGCAGCAGCCACTACCTGTCTGCGGTCCAACGGCTCGACACGAGGGCGGTCTTACGACATCAGCAGCAAAATCTTATGACATTCGATAAATGAGTGACTTTGGAAATTGTTATGATATACCACCATGAAAAAACATTCATTATCTCAGATGCTTACAACAGAGTCAAAAATTTGCATCTTCCACCATATTTTATTACAATCATGTCAAGCCTGACTGTTAAAAGTAGGTGTCTGTATTTTCTTGAAGCCCCTTGGACAGTTTTATTCCCCGTTTTCCGAGTCCAGTGAACCGAAATGGGGGGGGGGGGGGGGATAAGTTAATCCCGGAGGTATCCGCAGCAATTTCCGAGATAATACAGTCACTGAAGTCATTTAAAGTACTCGATTCAACTATAATTTTATCATGTCTAAAACAACATTGAAACTAAACATTTGTATCTTGAGAGTAGCAAATCTACGTGGATTACGAGGACTGATAAAAAAATTTACAAAAGATAAACTATTTTTTTTTTCTCAGCCCAATGGGCATTGTAACATCCACGAGATAAATTTTAGCTACAGAGGGACGAGAGAAAATTATGCCTCTAACAGCTATAAACATTATCTATACGAGGTATGAAAAAACGGTGAAAACGAATGAAAACGATGATGAATATTAATTATGTATACAGTGCGACGAGAGAAAATTATGCCTCTAACAGCTATAAACATTATCTATTCGAGGTATGAAAAAACAGTGAAAACGAATGAAAACGATGATAAATATTAATTATGTATATAATATTCTATGATGTAATTGGACGTATCGATGTGTATCAGACAACGACAATGATAATTGTAAATTCCTTTTATGATCTGCGTTTGTCTTCTTCTTTTTTACCTTTTGTTGGTTGGCTTTTGTAAGTTGCGGACGCATATCGAACTGAGGTCTGTTAAGAAAATGTAATTATTTGTTAATTATTACTTGAAAATAGAGTTCATTATTATTATAAATATGAGTGGATAATTATTTGTAACTTTAATTCCTCTCTCAGTAAGCATTATCTGTGTTAATTATTTCTTTCCGCTGCAAGGAGCGCAGCCATTGATGATAGCGATTTGTATCGCGTTTTTGTCTGTGTTTTCCTTAGAAACAAATCAAATGTATGCTTGATGAAGTCTAAATAGTGCACAATACGAAAGTAGATTTTATAGCGTTTAATAAGTATGTTAAATATTTACTTATTTGCCCTAACAATAGAAAGTCTCTATCAATTGTCTGCGCCATCTTAACAATTATCTCAGCGGCAAATTACGCAACTCTGCAGAATAAATGCCGAAGGTAATACAAATGTGTAAAAATAAATGTGCACCGGTGGTCCCGAACTCATTTTAACGAAAATAATTCGAATCAGATTGGTTCTTTAAAAACAGTGCTCATAGCACGATCCTTATAAGAAACTTTTCTAGCTGATGTATGGAGCCGAAATTAATTACGCACGAGTTGCGAAGAATATTGTTTCAGGTAACATACGTCAGTGTTGCGCGCGGCTGATATTCGGTGGTTTTAATGATCATTTTGCTGAAGATAACTGCTTCCATCCTAATCAATAGTTGTATTGAATCTGTTGTATGAACTGTGATTTAATGACACTTACACAGCTTACAGACAACACTTTAACACGACGTTAACTTGAATTTCTTCAGCAACTTGATCAAATCTTTAGCCGGGAGAAAAAATATTTAGTAATTACTCAATGTAATAAAATAAGATTACCATTTCCATTTACAAATTAGTTAAATACCAAACCACTGAATAACACAGCGAACGCCACAATATGCATGTCTTAAGTATTGTTTATTTATTCAGCGGATGCGAGGCACTGTTCGCTTCCAGATTATAATTCCTGTAAAACAGTATTACAAGTTTTGATTGCTGTCAGTGTATACAGTAACTATTTTTTAGGACGTAACGGCACTACAAACGAATTGTGGACTCAGTACTTCCTAGATGTAACTATTTTCGTGACAGAGCACGTGGAGAAGCTTACGATTTATCGTACCAAATACTCACATACTAAATCCTCCCTTTCTTATAAAAACGGTAAACAGCTGCATTGTTGTCTATGGGTTACTCAGTCCCAACATCATACACGCAACATTTTTAAAGCCACCTGTCATCCACAGAGTGCTCATTGTTCCCTCGTTATCCTTAGGGGTTAAGGGAGTGGGAGGTAGGGATGGGAAGAACCGATCGATTAATACCGCTACAGGTGTTTTATACGTGGAGAACCGGTATTTTTCGGTATCTGTCTGATCTCGGTTATAACAGGTGTTTTTATTTTTTGCTAGTAGCTGGACGGAAATATCACTTAGCGATGTCAGCAGTGCTAAAATTTTTCGTTTTTAGATAAACCTTTTTTAAAGAATGAGTAATTTTTATTCTTAAATTTGCATTACTCCGAAATATTGCACTGTTATAGAAAATGGGAAAAGCGATCAGTGCTATTTTTATAACAACACCAACAGAAACGACCAGTTAATACATGGCATAAGAATTGGTGGAGCATTGCTGAGACAATAATGTACCTGGGGGGGGGGGGGGGAGGGGGGGGGGGTATAATGTTGGCCCTTCAATTGAACATTACTGCCAGCCCCCTCTGAGCTTTCGTTTCCAAAATAAATTGTTAGACAAGAAAAATGCACCATGAAGAAATTATCTTAACGAGACGGAAATCAATAGATCTGATGTACATGTACAGACAAACAAATGAACACAGTACCTTAAAAATTGCATGACCTATTCAAGAAATTCTGCACGTCAAATTGTGCAAGTCAATAATACGTTGGCCCGCCTCTGTCCCTTATGCAATCTGTTATTCATCCTGGCATTTATTCACACAGTTGTAGGATGGTCTTCTGACGCATATCGTGCCAAATTCTCTCCAATTGGTGCGTTATATCGTCAAAATCCCGAGACGGTTTGAGGCCCGTACCCACAACGCTCCAAATGTTCTCAACGCGGTAGAGATCCATTGACCTTGCTGCTCAAGGTAGGGTTTGGCGAACACGAAGACAAACAGTAGCGATTCTCGACGTGTTCGGGTAGAACTTATCTGTTGAAATGTAAGCCAGGATGGCTTGTCATAAAGGGATACAAAATGGGGCATAGGACATGGTCGACGTATCACTGTGCTGATAACCAGAGGGGTCCTCCTATGAAATGAAATGGCACCCCGAACCATCCCTCCTGGCTGTCGGGTCATATGGTGCACAACAGTCAGGCTGCTATCCGCCAGATGTCCACGACGTCTCCAGACAGGTCTTCAGCTGAAATATCATTCGCTGGAGTAGAACCCCGATGACCAGTGAAAGATGTGTCTTGTGCCTTGACCTAAAATATCTTAATACATTCAAATAATTAGTGATGTTGACCATAAACAATTTGTCACAGATCTGTTTACCCTCTAGTCAGTTTCCTCCCTAATGGCTACCTTATTTAAGTTAGCATTCACTCTCGTTCATCAGAAGACAAGTAATTACATCGTCTTTGTGGCTGGTGTCGCAATGATATTACTCTGAATGTTTTTCCAGCTCATAGTAGTGAGACAGCATATTAAGCATGTTGCATGGTCTTCAAACCACTCGGAAAGTAAAGTATTTTCCATTCAACCTAGGATTATGTTGCTTCTTCACCTTTTTTGTTTTATTTCCAAGTACGTAGATGCAATTCGTAATGCAGTACGTAAATCTAATTTAGCAAACTGTGACGAGGCGTCTGCCTTGCCCTACTGGAGTCTGGCTGCAACCTTTTCCTGCCCCAATGTTATTCACAATCCGTCTTGATTGCAAAATGTTTATTCACATGACCAGTTTCGGTTCCTCTAGAACCATCTTCAGATCTGAAATGACAATGATACTAATTTACTATTTCAAAAATGCAAGCCTATTTCGTCCTATCTGATTAGCATCAAATGTACCAGAACGTACCTGCAATTTCAATTATAGGAGTAACCCGTCCACACTCAGCAACCTTCAAATACTGCGTCACATTACATTTTTTGGAAGAATGCTCGTCATTTATATTAATTATAAAACTCTTACCGACAGTTGGCGTCTGGTACATTTGTTACATTACATACGCACATACTGTGTTAAGTAGATTGTTCTAAATTGCTTTTATCTGTAAAAATACTTAGTTAAGATCTGTCACAAGAATAATACCGGTCCATTATTCAAGGTTTTCTCGTACTTTCGGCGATTTAGCCGCAGCTGCAAAGCACGTACAGTAAGGAGCGGAAACATTATGGCCACGACGGACCGGGAGACCTAATGACGCCCGGTGGCGGCGCTGCAGGCGGGCGACGCGCTATCGCAGAATATAAGCGAAGCAGAGAGGAAAAGGAAGGCGTTGCGTTGACGATTGGACTAACAAAGGGAGACGAGTTTGACTAAGGTTAGTATGCTATGATCAGGCACCTGGGGCTAGCATCTCAGTATCGGCAAAGCTGGTCGGCTGTTCGTTTGTCTATCGTGAACATATATGAAAAGTGCTTGAACGCCGAAGAAACCACAACAGGTAAGAGGGAGCCCACCACGCCTAATCACAGACCGTAGACGTTGTAGAATTGCAACCTCTATAAAGTCGGATTGGCGACGATCTGTGGCAGATCTGACGACAAAGTACATTTCCAGTGCAGGCACAAGTACACTCCTCGAAATTGAAATACGAACACCGTGAATTCATTGTCCCAGGAAGGGGAAACTATATTGACACATTCCTGGGGTCAGATACATCACATGATCACACTGACAGAACCACAGGCACATAGACACAGGCAACAGAGCATGCACAATGTCGGCACTAGTACAGTGTATATCCACCTTTCGCAGCAATGCAGGCTACTATTCTCCCATGGAGACGATCGTAGAGATGCTGGATGTAGTCCTGTGGAACGGCTTGCCATGCCATTTCCACCTGGCGCCTCAGTTGGACCAGCGTTCGTGCTGGACGTGCAGACCGCGTGAGACGACGCTTCATCCAGTCCCAAACATGCTCAATGGGGGACGGATCCGGAGATCTTGCTGGCCAGGGTAGTTGACTTACACCTTCTAGAGCACGTTGGGTGGCACGGGATACATGCGGACGTGCATTGTCCTGTTGGAACAGCACGTTCCCTTGCCGGTCTAGGAATGGTAGAACGATGGGTTCGATGACGGTTTGGATGTACCGTGTACTATTCAGTGTCCCCTCGACGATCACCAGTGGTGTACGGCCAGTGTAGGAGATCGCTCCCCACACCGTGATGCCGGGTATTGGCCCTGTGTGCCTCGGTCGTATGCAGTCCTGATTGTGGCGCTCACCTGCACGGCGCCAAACACGCATACGACCATCATTGGCACCAAGGCAGAAGCGACTCTCATCGCTGAAGACGACACGTCTCCATTCGTCCCTCCATTCACGCCTGTCGCGACACCACTGGAGGCGGGCTGCACGATGTTGGGGCGTGAGCGGAAGACGGCCTAACGGTGTGCGGGACCGTAGCCCAGCTTCATGGAGACGGTTGCGAATGGTCCTCGCCGATACCCCAGGAGCAACAGTGTCCCTAATTTGCTGGGAAGTGGCGGTGCGGTCCCCTACGGCACTGCGTAGGATCCTACGGTCTTGGCGTGCATCCGTGCGTCGCTGCGGTCCGGTCCCAGGTCGACGGGCACGTGCACCTTCCGCCGACCACTGGCGACAACATCGATGTACTGTGGAGACCTCACGCCCCACCTGTTGAGCAATTCGGCGGTACGTCCACCCGGCCTCCCGCATGCCCACTATACGCCCTCGCTCAAAGTCCGTCAACTGCACATACGGTTCACGTCCACGCTGTCGCGGCATGCTACCAGTGTTAAAGACTGCGATGGAGCTCCGTATGCCACGGCAAACTGGCTGACACTGACGGCGGCGGTGCACAAATGCTGCGCAGCTAGCGCCATTCGACTGCCAACACCGCGGTTCCTGGTGTGTCCGCTTTGCCGTGCGTGTGATCATTGCTTGTACAGCCCTCTCGCAGTGTCCGGAGCAAGTATGGTGGGTCTGACACACCGGTGTCAATGTGTTCTTTTTTCCATTTCCAGGAGTGTATTTCCCGACCGCTACGGCTTCACATGTTGACTCTACGACATCGTAAATTACTATTGCGTGGGCACGTCATCGAAATTGGACATTAGATCAATGGGAATGTGTCGCCTTGCCGGATGAATCGCGTTTCTTGTTACACCAGGTCGACGGTTGTGAACGGATACGCCGCCATCCAGGCGCACAACTGGCCGAACGTGCAGCGCGACTCGGATGCAAACCATTCGGAGTAGTATTACGCTAGAGCAGAGCGAGCCTGTTCCCCGATCTGGTCGTTTTCACGCCTCAGCAGTGAGCAACCGGCCGGCTGACGGCGAGTAATGACGTGGGAAGGGACGGGAAGGCGAGGGTAGGGGGAACTGGGACATGGCAGTTCGCCACGTCAAACTATTGCCAACGAGTCTGTTCTACGGCTGCTAATATAACTTCTACGGAAATGTATCGCTTCGCGGAGGCTATTAAATGGCGTTCGTCGCAAATTTCCTAGAGGTAATTTTGTCATATGATGACATGTTTGGAGACCGTGGCTGTTATTTGAAGACAAATGTTGGTGTTGGGACAGCAACCACCCACAAATTCACTTTCAGTTATATCATAACATCTCATAGGGAAAGCGTGTAAACCGTCTGAAGATGAATCAAAACGATTCGAAACAGGTAACGGTACCCTTTGAATAAAGGAACTGAAAGCAAATTTGTGGCTGGTTGCTGTCCCAACACCAACATTTGTTTCCTAAAGGTGTTGCACTGATGAGATATGACAATGAAATGAAACATTTATTTTTATTGAAGAGGCGAAGACCACGATGCATTGAAGTAAAAAACCTCATAATTCTTAAGAATGTTTCAGCCTTACGACAAGTGTCGTTTTCGGCTGAAGTATAAATTTATTTCAAACAGCAGTTCGTGACTATTTTATTCACACGTTAAACATAAAAACACTTGATGTCAAAGAACTCTACTAATTTTTCTTTTCACTAAGCATCAATGTGTGCTGCGACGTCCTGTGGACTGCTAATTCGAAGATGAGTTTTACAGTCTTAGTCTGTGAGTGACCCACTATGGGTAGGCTTTGTTCTCTTCATTGCACAAAAAAAGTGCACACACACACATGTGTATAGTTGCAAACATTGACATAGTCGTCGTTGCAAACTTGTGAAGTCGTGGAAACTGTGGTGTTACCGCTAGACACCACACTTGCTAGGTGGTAACCTTTAAATCGGCCGCTGTCCGTTTGTATGCGTCGGACCCGCGTGTCGCCACGATCAGTGATTGCAGACCGAGCGCCGCTACACAGCAGGTCTAGAGAGAGACTCCCTAGCACTCGCCCCAGTTGTACAGCCGACTTTGTTAGCGAAGGTTCACTGTCTACATACCTTGCTACGACCTAGCAAGGCGCCATATTCACTTACTATAATTACTATCTTCAAGAATGTATTCTGAACAGATAATATTGTGAATCATGTACCGTCAAGAGCGACATTCACCATTAATGGATTAAAGTATCAAACTAATTACGTCCGCTTTCTGAATTCTCATTCCTTATGTTCCAGACCTCACGTCAGTATAGTTCTTCCCTCCTCACACCAGCCTGCGTGAGCTAAAACGCGTGCATTTCGGCCTCCACTCGTAACACGGGGTTGGCTTTTCTCCTAACACAAAAGAAACCTATGTTGAAAATATTTTTACGTCTCTACAAGACGTATTTTATTACGAAATTTATCACGCAACTAGCTGTGACACTGTAGGTCTATAAGGTCCCGATGTATCTAGGCACCCTGCTCTGACGTCTTGTTATTTTATGTTGGTGTGCCTGACCTTCTGTTTCAAGTTCATAATGCGGCCACAATGGTGCTTTTCGTCGATTTAAAAAGAGCAGCTCTTCACTTTAAGCACTGCACTATGAAGTACAGTGACAGAGAAAATAATTGCAACACCGAGAAGCAGTTGTGTGACAGAACGAAAGTTGGTAGGCGTCTTTCTATAAATGGGAGATGATGTCTGTTCAAAATTCGCGCTAGTCGCGTAAGAATGTCACTAGTAACCCCACTATGACTTTGCAAATGCGGTTTGCTTTAAATAGACACTGTAACGGCCGTGATCGTTAGCTACCTTTGTGACTGGACATAGTGAGGTGATGTTAGTCAAGAGTTCCTTTAAGGCGACAAAGACGCCATTATCAGCACCTAAATGAGTTTGAACGAGGTCGTGTAATAGAGCTACGAGAAACTGGATGTTCCTTCTGCGACACTGCAGAAAGACTTGGCAGGAATGTAGCCACTGTACGTGACTGCTGGCAGCGGTGGTCACGAGAATTTACCCGCTGGCGAGCCTGCCCAAGCGGGTTGCATCATGCAGCCTCGCAGGCGCTCAGCAGCCAGCGCGGCACTATGTTTTCGATTTTTTTTTTTTTAAATTGTTGCATCCTTGGGCCCCCGTTCACCAGATGTACGTCTAGTGATTGGCGGCTGACGCTACAGACCAAACTTTATTAATAATTATAGTACAGGGTTACATCACCAGAGTTACATTCTCAGCTAGTACACCAAGTCCTTTAATCCATACACGTATTTTTTCATCATTACTAACTTTACGACAGGAGCTGGTATACAATGTAAAAGGCATATTACTATATGCATAACTAGGTCTAGTTTGTGTCTTAGCATAAATTCCACAATGCCAGGTCTTGTAAGCGATGACATCTCGGTCGGCCAATGATTCGAGTCCAGGTAGAGAGGCAGTCTCACATCGGACGATAGCGAGAATAAACCATCCACTTCCATTATTCCCTGTGGCAACGTCAAGACTGAAATTAACTCGACATCCACGGGAAAAAATCGGTCCATTCAATATGACACTTCGTGCAACTCGATTTGTGCCAAGTTTATTCTCGAGGCTTAGTGTGTGTTTGTAGACTGGCATGCGATGGCGACGTTGACGATATACACGTCGACGAGTCTACAAACACATACTAAGCCTCGAGAATAAACTTCGCACAAATGGAACTGCACAAAGTGTCATATTGAACGGACCGATTTTTTTCCGTGGATGTCGAGTTAATTTCAGTCTTGACGTTGCCACAGGGAGCAATGGAAGTGGATGGTTTACTCTCGCTATCGTCCGATGTGAGAACGCCTCTCTACCGGGCTCCTGAAGGCCATGTGTCACTGACGAGGCGGAAGATCATCGCGTTTGGTGTAAAACTCTGTCGCACTGCACTGCATCTGCAGCAGGAATTTGTGCAGCCGTTGGCAGCACAATGATACAACGAACAGTTACAAATTGGTTACTTCAAGGACAACTTCGAGCCAGACGACCTGTAGCGTACATTTCACTGATCCCAAACAACCACCATTTGTGACTTGAGTGCTGTCAAGTAAGAGCTCGTTCGAGGGCCGGTTGGAGACCTCTAGTGTTTTCTGTCGAAAGCTTCTTCTGCCTCGGTGCCAGTGATGACAGTGTTTTCGTTAGGAGGCTAGTTGAGGGCCTGCAGCCTACCTCTCTGCGGCCTACACGCATTGAACCTACATCTGAAGCTGTGCTCTGTGGTGTGATTTCGTATGACAGCAGGAGGGCTCTCATGGTTATAATATGCACTCTGGCTGCATGCTCGTACGTCAGTCAGGTGATTCGACCTGTTGTGTTTCCATTCACGAATAGCATTTCAGGGGGTGTTTTCGGACAGGATAACGCTTTCCCATTAACCGCTCTTGTCACCCAACGTACTCTACAGAGTTACCTTGGCCGGCTCGAACACCAGACGTGTCTCCAATCAGAACATCATTGGACGATAATTCTACCGTCATCCACAGATAGCATTAATCGTTTCTGCATTGACCGGCCAAGTGCAACAGGCATGGAACTCTAGCCCACAAATTCACATCCGGCATCTGTATAACACAATACATGCACGTCTGCATACTTGCACTCCACATTGTGGTGGTTACACAGGTTATTAATGTACCAGCATTTAACATTTGGACTGAATTTTCTCGCTTTACATAAATCTGGGGTCTTTCAGTGTTAATCACTTACATGTGTTACCTACACGAATGTATTCCCAAAATTTCATTACTTTACATAATTTTTTGGGGTTGCAGTTTTTTCCGTCACGTATTACGTATAGGTAAATTACGTATAGGTAAATGGTTATTCATCTGAAGCCAACGCACAGATTGCATCTCCTGTGCGTTTCATAATGAGGTCTAACCATTCCATTTCACCACGAGAGCTCACTACCCAAGCGGCGAGCAAGTGTGAGGGCTCGTGCACACCTAGCAGCCTCTTGACTAGACTTGCTTTACAATACATTCAGCTGGGCCTCCACGGGGCTTGTGATAGCAATCGAAGGCACAGCTACGGACTAAGTGAACAACCCCTTCAAGATTGATGATTTCCTAGACGGTTATGCAAGGCAGGATAACTGTCACAATGCCTGAACAATGCTACAGTAGTCTGAACAGTATGATAGCAAACCCACGTTGATGTCTTGGCCATAAAATCTGCATATTCTGAAGCCGATGGAAAACATCTGGATCGCTATCAAGTGCCAGTTCGACGCCAAAAACCAACCCGCCACTAAGTTACGGGAATTGCGTGACCTGTGCGTAGAATCTGGCTCCACAACCTCCGGAAAACTACCAAGGACTTGTTGAATCCATGCGACACACAATCACAGCTGATCTGCGTTCAAAAGGTTGATGGACACGCAATCAAATGTTCAATATGTTTTGGCTATTCAGTGCATGTACTCTAACAAAAATTGTTGTAAGTATCCCGTTCTCATTATTACACGTGACGAAACAATGACCTCTTAATTCTTTACGCGGGTAGTGACTCAAAAGCTGTGTTAAGTGGGCGCATTGTGCTTTCGAGAAATCTGCAACAATGTTGTCAAGGCGCAAGGTAAGTGTAAATTTTGATTAGGGGAGCTTATAGAGGGAATGATAACCTTTCATTTGCCGAAATAATGTAGAAAGTCCTACAAGGCAAATCAAGCTCTCAAAAGAACAACTCCCATGGAGAAATTCATATGGTATAGAAATGAAATTCTATTTAGCGTCTTCAATCACACGTAGCTTAGCAGGTTAATATGTAATAAAGTCTTACAACTTGGAAATCAAAGAACTTTTCCTCTATTGTAGGATATATGCGTACAGGGTGGTCAGAAACGGTATGTAAGGCTTGTAAGGGTGTTCCAAGGGAGGGTGTGTTGATAGATAATTGTTAAGACAAAAAAATCGATACGTTAGGCCGTTTCCGAATTACTTAGAATTGAAGTTAGCTAGTTAGGCCGTCGTGCGCGCAAATTCAAGCCCTCTTCCCGGGACAACGTCACCAAACCTGATCTTCATTTGCTCACCTGTCTTAAATTTATCACTTCCGAAAAAGACATGTTTTAACCGGTAATGAGCATTTCAACAAGTTGTAACCCACAGACGTATGTGCATTATTGCATTGTGCGTGCAACTGAACGAATTTGGTCATGCATCTTCCTGATTGGTTAATTTCAATGATAAATAACTCGGAAACGCGCAACGAATCGAGTTTTTTTGTGATATTTATTTCTCAGCACAATTTCCCTAGCATCAGCTTGACGAGCTTTTCAGACTGACCACCCTGTATATATCTGTACATGCATCTATAAATTTTCGACAGATATAAATGTACTCTTAGGTGTGTGAGTCTTACTGACAATGACCTAAAATGAAAGTAAGAAGGAAATCTGAGAAAGAGGCTACTTTTGAATTATGATCGCATCGCTTAACTTATAGTATCTATCAAAAAAAATTGAAAGACAATCTTCGCTGTTTAAGTATAGATTTGCTAAAACGCTGTGATGAAAAAACAGTGATCTTAAAGGAAGGCTAACGTCCCAGCAGTAATTTAAAAAGATATAGGTCACAATAGTACCACACATTTATTTAATAAAGCCATTATTTTCAGAAAATTTGTTGTCTCTTAGATTATTACCAACAAAAATATAATGCGCAGCATATATAAATGCCGGAAATTTGAAGAAAAAGATACCAGTTACTTGTTTTAGAACTTTCTGGAAATCAGGAAAACTTTTCAAGTGTTTAAGGCGGTGCTTCCATGAAATAACTACAAAGTTCAGAACTTTGAGTTAGTAGTACCAGAAGTCCGTATTCAGATGGTGCAAATTTTAAAGGGAGAAATTAAACAACGCATCGGTGTTAATTGTTCGAAATACTCTCCGAGTCGCGGTGGGCCATCTCGAGTTTTACGCGCTATTATTGTTTATTACTTTGTACCTCAGCGGTTGTTTCTTCCCGGCTGCATTCACGTTCCGCTGAGGTATTGTGAAAGTTGTGAAACTAATATTTCACCGTAACTCTTGAAATTAAAGCCCACTCCTCTCCGAAATCGTGCCGCAGAGTTTGCTATACGTCGCCCTGAAAAGACATTCAACATCCAGCAGCCAACTTCTTTGTAATAAATTGTTCTCAGGTTAATAAGTAAGAAATTATTGCACGAGTTTATAATGTGATTATGAAAGTAATTTTCCAACGGCCCCTAATAAAGAGGGTTAAACCTCCTTAATTAAATTGACTCATTTGCATGTAAATGGGGGATGTTCACTGCGTTTTGGTTCCCAGCACCTTAATGACACGATGCGTCAGGAACAGCGAACACATAAAGTATTTTCCCAATAACTTCTACAGAGACGTTCTGACAACCCTGATTCAATATTTCGCTCATGAAATATTCATTTTGGAATCAAACACTGAGAAGAGGAACACACTGCAAAATCAAGAGAATCCATAAGCAAATTTTTCTCCCTTCAAGTTTTCCCCTATGATAAGTAACACCTCTCGCGAAAGTGGGGGAGGCAAAAGGGACAAAACTCCATGTGACGCAGACAAATAAAACAGCAAAAAGAACCGGGTTATCATATCCCATATAAATTGATTGCAGTTTACTAATTAATGTGCTGAAATATCTTTTTTTCATTGTTTTACTTCCATCGCCTCATCCAGCAGGGCAAGGGTAGGCTATCAGTTGCACATTGCTGCTCTTCAGCTGAGACCTTCCATGAAATATACGAAAGTAGTTTCCAAAAGTTAAAAATATATAATATGTACTTGCTTCTTAAACTATTAAAACAGGTTGATTTCCGACGAAGATAAAGCATTGATCCTCTTTATATATTAGTATGTTGCTCGTGTCTTAAAAAGATGGATACCTTTGAAATTACCGACACACCACTCACAAATTTACCAGTCGGGATCTTTTTTCCATTGTGAAGGTTGATGGTGTAATGCATTAATTTATTAATATTACAGTCTTCATATTACGTTTCTATAATCTGTTTGAACCTTGTCAAATTATTCACAGGATAATGTGTTCGTAACTTGTAGTTAGCAGCAAACCTATTTTCTTCTTTTTTATATTACCGACAGTACTATTTTGACAACAAAGGAAAATGATCAGTCTTGCTCAAATTAGTTCAGATTCATTGCTTAAAGGATTAAGTAATAGCTCACTCTTATGGGATACATCTCTTGCTCAAATATGTTGATTTATAATTCATAACAGATTCCACTTCGTGTGCATGTAAATGTTGTTATAGATCTAGCCTATTTTCCGTTTTCTGTGGAGTCAGTCAGTCTGGTATGTTTCACTATTCCTTATTTTATTTTGGATTGTTTTTCTTTCTTGTTATTTCATGTCATTACGCCCCATATGGGCGTAGGGAGGGGGCATGGGAGGGGGGGGGGTGCTGACAGATGGTTTTAAAAGCGTTAGTGAATTTTGTTGACGTGTACATAAAACTATTACGACTGTTCTCTTCGTTTTCAGCTTAAAAAAGAAGTTTCACAACGCAGAAATGAGAAATTCTTCTAAGAAAAAGAACTGCGCTTTCGCTCAAAATCTCAAGAACCTGCACTGGGAATAAAAGAATTTTGGGAAGAGAGGTTATGTCTTACAGGGTAGAGAGGTGTAGATAGAAAAAATATTTGTACCGCTAGGTAAGAAACTACGATTGAAGGTAGGTGTTGGGGCGAAATATGGGAAGGAAGAAAAAGAAGTTTGGTGCGCAGATAGGGCAATGTTATCAAGAGGAAAGGGATGAGAGCGATGGAGAAGGAAAAGGAGGGGGAAGTCCTGAAGTTGAGTGGGATCAGTGCAGCAGAGTTACATTTCGTAAGACTGATAAATATCGAGATTGATCTCACTATCTGGGAGAGAGTTATAGTTGCGTTTGGATAGGATGTGGAGTGCGTAAAGGTATAGGAATGGTAGGACGTGTTTGTAAAGGCGCAGCACCGTACCAGGATTGGTGATCACAGGGTAAACGATAGGATTAATGGAATGTAGTTTGCGGATAGCGTAGCATATGCGGAGGTTTCGATGAGCCGGCCGGTGTGGCCGAGCGGTTCTACGCGCTACAGTCTGGAACCGTTACGGCCGCAGGTTCGAATCCTGCCTCAGGAATGGATGTGTGTGATGTCCTTAGGTTCGTTAGGTTTAGGTAGTTCTAAGTTCTAAGGGACTAAAGGCCTCAGATGTTAAGTCCCATAGTGCTCAGAGCCATTTGAACCATTTTTATGTTTCGACGTGGGCGAGAAGTGATGGGAATTTGGGGGAAGGAAAATGGATGCGGAAAACAAAATTGAGCGCATGACGTTCAAGGTTTCGGAGGGGCTTACAGAACTTTGGTGGGACAAAGATCAGGATAGGAGAGGATACATCAGATCAAGATTTTGTATGTGTGGATGACGGTGGAAGAGTGTAATCCCCAAGTTTATGCAGTTACTAGTTTTTGTATATTGTGAGCTTTCTGTTTCATGGATAGTGAGTGAGGTTTCCATTTTAGTTGCCAGTCAAGGGTTAGTACGATGTATATTGTGGTATTCATAAACTGGACAGAACGGTAATAAATGGAAAGGTTAAAGTTATGAAGGCGGAGGGTGTTGACGGTTCGCTCTAAAATTATTGCCTGGATTTGGGAAGTGTTGTTCGTAAGGAATCATTGGTTGCAGCAGGAAGTAAACTGATTGAGAGGTGATCTTATAGATTTTATAATTAAATTTTCCCTGAGACATTTAAGTCTTATCTTTATCTACGATGGGCAACGGCCTTGCCGCAGTGGATACACCGGTTCGCGTCAGATCACCGAAGTTAAGCGTTGTCCGGCGTGGTCGGCACTTGGATGAGGAGCTACTCGACCGAATAGTAGCGGCTCCGGTCAAAGAAAACCATCATAACGACTGGGAGAGCAGTGTGCTGACCACACGCCCCACCTATCAGCATCCTCATCTGAGGATGACACGGCGATCGGATGGTCCCAATGGGCCACTTGTGACCTGACGACGGAGTGCTTTGCTTTTTATCTATGATAATGATGGAAGTGAAGGAATGAATTAAAATCTATGTCACAGCCAGGACTTGAACCCAGGTCTCCGCGCTTCCTAGGCAGGAATGCTAGTGACGATTTAGGGGGAAAATAAGCTGAAGAAATGAACTGAAGTTTGTGTTGGGAAGGGCACTGCACTTAAGTAGTCCGTGCAGCAGTGTGAAACACAGTGTTGTCTGTGGTGGTGTATTGGTCAGTATTCCTGCCTGGTAATCAAGGAGACCCGGGTTCAAATCCTGGCCGTGGC
The DNA here is from genome assembly GCF_021461385.2 of Schistocerca piceifrons. Lineage (NCBI taxonomy): Eukaryota > Metazoa > Arthropoda > Insecta > Orthoptera > Acrididae > Schistocerca > Schistocerca piceifrons. The sequence goes on along the minus strand of NC_060141.1, from coordinate 649,306,653 downwards.
ATAAATCTTATCTCTTCAACTTCCCATCACTATTGTTGATTGAGAGGTATTTGATGGATCTTTGGGATAGCTGGAATGTAGACAATAGGGCAAGGAAATCGGTGACATCGCCATATTGAAGGAGGTGGACAGGTGAGGTGGACAGGCGGAGATGATTTGGGCATGTCGGCAGTGCAGGGTAGGTGAAGGAAAAGAGAGAGGTCGGTGCATACCTGCAGCGGGATGGAAGGAACGGGGATTGGTATCGTTAATAGTGACAAAGGATGGACGAATAGATGGGAAGGATGCAATAAGGCTGATGTAGTTAACTGGAACTTGAAGCAGAACACTGTACGTCAAAGATATCAAAAATACAATTACGTCACAGAATATTAACTTCCTATTAGTGTCTTAATTATCTATGTAATTTTCGCTCCTCTTCTGTTACAAAATGAGATGTATTCTGTAGTAGTCTCGCTGCGAGAAGGTTGTATAATTCGTAATACGAATTATGTTGTAAAATAATAACCGGTTTTAACTCATTTACACCATTATTTGGTAACAGTTACAGATATCTTTCGTAAATATTTTTCATCATTTTAAATCGGTTGTAAGTTGTTGGTTTGATCATGCAACGATCGTGCGCCGTAATTGTTTAAAGTTCAGTCCATCATTTCTGAATTATGTAACAATATACATTCCTTCTTTTTTCTAGAAACGTGACGTGTCCTCCCTGCGCCAACATTTTAATTTCGTATTTAAAAAGGAAGCGACATAGTCAGGAAGGACGGGAGGATTACAAAGTGCGTATGAAGTTTGGAGAGCGGAATGTCATACACTGCCATACACTTTCTCTAGCTCGAGGGAGACAAAAATAGCATACAGTTGTTCAGTTTATGGGATAAGAAATGAGCTTCTCATCAGAGGGGAAGCTCGGACGGAAGTCGTGTTGACTGTCGGGAAAGAGGTGGTGCTGGTTCAAGGACAGATTCTAAGGTCTCGCTAAGCACTGAAGCGACGCTGGTGGGGTAGTAAGAGGGGATCTCAGTAGGGGGTTTGTGGGGCTTGAGGAAAAGTAGGATTTTGGAGGATTTCCACTGTTTGAGATAGTAACATGTAGAGGATGTTATAAAGGGTTGCATGGGTTACCGGAAAAGAGAGGTGAGACTGAGCGTTCTGGCTGAGAGCATTCCCTATTAAATGGTGGACATAGACGGCTTTCTGGTAGCTATACCACAACGCTATATGTAGGCGGACGACGTTCAAACTATAATTACTGCAACTACTATCCCACAGGTGGCAAACGTCGTCCATGGATCGAAATCGAGGTCGTCTTTCCAGGTGTATTAATTTTTTTTTCGGCAGTGTGATACGGTCAGGGAACATGCAATGTATTGACTTCAGGTAAATAAGGAACAACTTGTGTAATATGCATCTATTTGGTAAGAAGGCAGCATCACATAAATCGGACTTACAGTGCTCCTCAATAGTTCTAAGTTTTCTATAATGACGCAAAAGTCCTTGCCTTATGAGGTGGTGATACCGTAGTGCTGTCAATGTACTTGGTGGCTGATGGATGGTTCTTCACGTATTGATAACGACGGAAAAGGATGCAGTGAACCTTTTTTTCCACTGTCTCCGTCACGCTTGACGTTGCTGCGTCGAACATTTCCAGCCAAAATTCCGGGTGATCTTGCATCCCGTAAGTGACGGTAACGTCTCATCATGATGCGCGCGGATTTCAAATTCCCACCGCCTGTCTCAGCAAGGGCTTTGTGCGCTATGCTACACTGAAGAGGCAAAGAAACTGGTACACCTGCTTAATACTGTGTAGGGTCCCCGCGAGCAAGCAGAAGTTCCGCAACACGGCGTGGCATAGACTCGACTAAGGTGTGGAGGGAATTGACACCTTGAATCCTGCACGGCTGTCCATAACAGGACGAGGGGGTGGAGATCTCTTCCGAACAGCACGTTGCAAGGAATCCCAGATATGATCAATAATGTTAATGTCTGGGGAGTTATGTGGCCATCGGAAGAGTGTTCCTGGAGCCACTGTGTAGCAATTCTGGACGTACGGGGTGTCGCATTGTACTGCTGGAATGCCCAAGTCTGTCGAATGCACAATGGACATGAATGGATGCAGGTGATCAGACAGGATGCTTACGTACATGTCAGGGTAGTATCAAGACGTATAAGGGATCCCATTTACTCCAGCTGCACGCGCCCCACACCACCACAGAGCCTCTATCAGCTTGAACAGTCCCCTGCTGACATGTAGGGTTCATGGATTCATGAGGTTGTCTCCATACCCGTACATATCCATTCGTTTGATACAATTTGAAACGAGACTCGTCCGATCAGGCAACATGTTTCCAGTTATCAACAGCACAATGTCGGTGGTGACGGGCCCAGGCGAGGCTTAAAGCCTTGTGTCGTGCAGTCATCTAGGGCGCACGAGTGGGCCTTCAGCTCTGAAAGGCCATATCGATGATATTTCGTTGAATAGTTCTCCCGCAGATATTGCGCAGCATTGAAATCTGTAGCAATCTCCGGAAGGGTTGCACTTCTGACACGTTGAATGTGAGATCCCCTGCTATACCCGCAGGACGGGACAGATAGTTTAATTAGCGGAAAGGGGCCAAAATGAGTGGCTGTCAGTTTCACTCGAACATACTACCTTATTCATTTGACAAACATTACAAGAGTAAAGAAAACATTAAAAACAGAGCAAGCGAAACATTAATTTTAGAACTGTATTCCCGGCTAAATGCGCCATTCAGTCTCACATCTCAAGGGCAAAACAACTTTAATTTAAAACCGGTTGAAGGCCAATAACTTAAGACTCAAATCAATACTTTGAATTTTAAAAGGCAGAAGGCCTCATCTTAAAATATTTCTCTAAATTAGGCTGAAAGGCCAAACAATCTCACGTCTTAAGGGTAAAATAACTTTAATTTAAAATCGGCTAGAAGCCACATATATATAAACAACAAGGACAAATAAGAAAAGACAGCACACCAAACGGTGCTCAGAAGTTTCCTAGGAGAGGCCAGGAATTCAAACATTAACGTTCGCTTCGGTGAGACAGGCAGTCGGCCCAACAATTCTCAATCCGACGCCAAGCCAACCGACAGACAGTCAACGGACCAAGCGACAGGAAAACTTCAACTCCACCTGAACAGCACACAACAGAGAGTTCAATGGAACAACGCAGAAGGTATCTGCGTCCACAATGAATTACACGTTCAGCTGTCAAACAAAACGCCGTGCTGGACAGCCACAACACGACGAGGAAAATACACTGCCTGCGTTTACGTCAACGTCCAGGGAAGGTAAACGGAACGTTAACGGCCACAAGGCAGAAGATTCCGCTGGTGCATTTCAATTTAGAATTAATAAAGTTAAACTCCACAGGAGGGCGGCTAGAATTTCGCCAACTTGAAAAACACACGTTGTTGCTCACGGGAATGTCCCAACAGCCCACAACGAAATTCAAACGACACCATGTGAACACTTGGGGCTGGCTGGTAGATTAAGTAAAGACTCATCTTTCGCGTCCGGGATCGGTGAGCCACGGACCTCGTAGCAATGGGAACAGCCCCTCACACTCCGACCGCGCGTGGACGCTGCCAGCAGCCTCGGCCAGATACGCGCCACGGAGACTTCCTCGCCAACCGACCAACTGCCCGCACACGGCACAGCCGGAAACTATAAGCGCGAGGCCAAAGATAGTATAAGGGTGCGAATATCAATACACGCTGCTGCTGCCACTCGCGGAGAGAGAGGATAACAGCATAATCGCAATAACTGCGGGAGACTAATCACAGGATAGCAAGCAAGGTCTAATGCAAGGCTTAACACGAGCCAGCCACGGCTCAGAATGATTCTCTTCAGTCATCGTTAGTCCCTTTCTTGCAGGATCTTTTTCCGACCGTATTCCAACCACACCTCTCAACGTTAGGCTAAATATTTCTGCCTGACTCCTGTAGTATTGCCACCGTCAGAAGGTGGTACGGGACTACAAGTCCCACCGCCATACCTCCAAAGTGAATTGCAGTGACGCAGTCACTGCCCTGTGGATAAATTTACTGCCTCACCAACACAGTTAAATGGTCGTACGGGAAAATCTCCACTTCTTCGCTATTTCCGAGATGCTGTGTCCCATCACTCGTACGCCGACTATAACACCACGTCCAAACTCACCTAAATCTTGATAACCTGCCATTGTAGGAGCAATAACCGATTTAACAACTGCGCCACACACGTGTTGTTTTATATAGGCGTTGCTGACCGCAGCGCTGTATTCTGCCTGTTTACGGTACATATCTCTGTATTTGAATACGCATGCCTACACTTTTCTTTGGAGCTTCAGTGTACTAAGGCCGTGGCTGAGTCGTTTGAGACGTGGAGCGTTGTGCGCTATTTCCCCCCGCAGCATGCAACACAAAGCTATTTTGCGACACGGAAGTGTCCTGGCGGAGAGAGTTTGCGGAGGCACGTGCAGTCGGCAGTAACTGCATCCAGCGGAGCGTGCGCGCGCAACGCAAACCAACTAGTCTGTTTTTCCAGCCTGCAGCGATCGGCAAACCATGTCCCTAGAAATTTTCACTGTCATATACGAAAAGCCAAAAATTTGCGAGTTTTATTCTCAGTAAAAGAATAATTTGATTGAAAGGAAGAGATCGAGTGAAACTCAAGGCTAATAAATATTTACATTGTGTCATCGTGGGCCGCAAAGACTTGGCGCGTTTCAGGCCCGGCTGGCAGCCGCAGATGCGGCAGGCGGGAGTACGTCTTGGATCAGCAGGTGACCAGCACATATAGCCCGGAGTGAAAGCGGTGCTACGTGAAACGCCGGTCATGTGCCGAGCTGCCGCCCAGATCCATCCAACGGCTGGACTAGCATCAGCAGACTGTTCTGGATCGCTACCGACTGGGTTAAATCCTGTTCAAAGGAGGACTTGCGTGTCTTGAGTCCGTATGTCCTTATTCGATTGCTTCTTTGTTGTGAAGATGTTAATTTCGGGCCGGCCGTAGTGGCTTCAGTCTGGAACTGCGAGACCGCTACGGTCACAGGTTCGAATCCTGCCTCGGGCATGGATGTGTGTGATGTCCTTAGTTAGGTTTAAGTAGACCGTGGTCTACGGGTAGCGTCTTTGATTCACAATCAAAACGTCTTCGGCCCCGGGTTCGATCCCCACCACTGCCTAAATTTCGATAAATAATCAGCAATGGCGGCCGAAGACTTCCGGCATAAGAAGTCAGCCTTATTCTGCCAACGGCCTTGTCAAAGAGGGCGGAGGAGCGGATAGAGGTTCAGGGCACTCTCTTGTCCTAGGGGTGGGAAACTGCTCCTAAAGGCGGAAGAACCAGCAGTGATCAACGACATGAGGATGCAGAAGGCAATGGAAACCACTGCATTAAAGACACGTAACGTATATCCACAGGACATGTGGCCTGTATTTGAAGAAGTGTCATGATGATCTCTCCATTGGCAAAAGATTCCGGAATAGTCCCCCATTCGGATCTCCGGGAGGGGACTGCCAAGGGGGAGGTTACCATGAGAAAAAGATTGAATAATCAACGAAAGGATAACGTTCTACGAGTCGGGGCGTGCAATGTCAGAGGCTTGAACGTGGTAGGGAAACTAAAAAATCTGAAAAGGGAAATGCAAAGGCTCAATCTAGATATAGTAGGGGTCAGTGAAGTGAAGTGGAAGGAAGACAAGGATTTCTGGTCAGATGAGTATCGGGTAATATCAACAGCAGCAGAAAATGGTATAACAGGTGTAGGATTCGTTATGAATAGGAAGGTAGGGCAGAGGGTGTGTTACTGTGAACAGTTCAGTGACCGGGTTGTTCTAATCACAATCGACAGCAGACCAACACCGACAACGATAGTTCAGGTGCACATGCCGACGTCGCAAGCTGAAGATGAACAGATAGAGAAAGCGTATGAGGATACTGAAGGGGTAATGCAGTATGTAAAGGGGGACGAAAATCTAATAGTCATGGGCGACTGGAATGCAGTTGTAGGGGAAGGAGTAGAAGAAAAGGTTACAGGAGAATATGGGCTTGGGACAAGGAATGAAAGAGGAGAAAGACTAATTGAGTTCTGTAACAAGTTTCAGCTAGTAATAGCGAATACCCTGTTCAATAATCACAAGAGGAGGAGGTATACTTGGAAAAGGCCGGGAGATAGGGGATCCAGTATTAGAATCGGAATTTAAAAGAGCTTTGGAGGACTTACAGTCAAATAAGGCAGAAGGGATAGATAAAATTCCATCAGAATTTCTAAAATCATTGGGGGAAGTGGCAACAAAACGACTGTTCACGTTGGTATGTAGAATATATGAGTCTGGCGATATACCATCTGACTTTCGGAAAAGCATTATCCACACAATTCCGAAGACAGCAAGAGCTGACAAGTGCGAGAATTATCGCATAATCAGCTTAACAGCTCATGCACCGAAGCTGCTTACAAGAATAATATACAGAAGAATGGAAAAGAAAATTGAGAATGCGCTAGGTGACGATCAGTTTGCCTTTAGGAAAAGTAAAGGGACGAGAGAGGCGATTCTGACGTTACGGCTAATAACGGAAGCAAGGCTAAAGAAAAATCAAGACACTTTCATAGGATTTGTCGACCTGGAAAAAGCGTTCGACAATATAAAATGGTGCAAGCTGTTCGAGATTCTGAAAAAAGTAGGGGTAAGCTATAGGGAGAGACGGGTCATATACAATATGTACAACAACCAAGAGGGAATAATAAGAGTGGACGATCAAGAACGAAGTGCCCATATTAAGAAGGGTGTAAGACAAGGCTGTAGCCTTTCGCTCCTACAGTTCAATCTCTACATCGAGGAAGCAATGATGGAAATAAAAGAAAGGTTCAGGAGTGGAATTAAAATACAAGGTGAAAGGATATCAGTGATACGATTCGCTGATGACGTTGCTATCCTGAGTGAAAGTGAAGAAGAATTAAATGATCTGCTGAACGGAATGAACAGTCTAATGAGTACACAGTATGGTTTGAGAGTAAATCGGAGAAAGACGAAGGTAATGAGAAGTAGTAGAAATGAGAACAACGAGAAACATAACATCAGGATTGATGGTCACGAAGTCAATGAAGTTAAAGAAATCTGCTACCTAGGCAGTAAAATAACTAATGACGGACGGAGCAAGGAGGACATCAAAAGCAGACTCGCTATGGCAAAAAAGGCATTTCTGGCCAAGAGAAGTCTATTAATATCAAATACCGGCCTTAATTTGAGGAAGAAATTTCTGAAATGGTTCAAATGGCTCTGAGCACTATGGGACTTAACTACTGAGGTCAGCAGTCCCCTAGAACTTAGAACCACTTAAACCTAACTAACCTAAGGACATCACACACATCCATGCCCGAGGCAGGATTCGAACCTGCGACCGCAGCGGTCACGCGGTTCCAAACTGACGCGCTTAGAACCGCACGGTCACACCGGCCGGCCGAAATTTCTGAGGATGTACGTCTGGAGTACAGCATTGTATGGTAGTGAAACATGGACTGTGGGAAAACCGGAACAGAAGAGAATCGAAGCATTTGAGATGTGGTGCTATAGACGAATGTTGAAAAGTAGGTGGACTGATAAGGTAAGGAATGAGGAGGTTCTACGCAGAATCGGAGAGGAAAGGAATATGTGGAAAACACTGATAAGGAGAAGGGACAGGATGATAGGACATCTGCTAAGACATGAGGGAATGACTTCCATGGTACTAGAGGGAGCTGTAGAGGGCAAAAACTGTAGAGGAAGACAGAGATTGGAATACGTCAGGCAAATAATTGAGGACGTAGGTTGCAAGTGCTGCTCTGAGATGAAGAGGTTAGCACAGGAAAGGAATTCGTGGCGGGCCGCATCAAACCAGTCGGTAGACTGATGAAAAAAAAAGAAAAAAAAGTTTTAGAAGACTGTTGACCTCAGATGTTAGGTCCCATAGTGCTCAGAGCCATTTGAACCATTTGTTAATTTCGGAGTCAGTCGGCGATATTAAATCTGAACAAATTATCTTAATTCGCTTTGACCCAGCGCTGAAACAATTTATGTAACTGCGTTTAATCTGCAGCTTGCCAATGGGAATAAGATTCATTTTAAAAAGAATAATCAAATGTGAGGTCATCGGTCTCTAGACTTACATACTACTTAAACTAACCTACGCTGAGGACAACACACACACACACACACACACACACACACACACACACACATATGCCCAAAGGAGGACTCGAACCTCCGGCGGGAGGGGCCGCACAGTTCGTGACATAGCGCCTCTAACCGCGCGGCCTCTTCTCGTGGTTTTATTCAAATGTGTGTTATTTGCTATGGTTCAGCAGGTAGGAGATTTCTGCGAATTGTTCATTACACTGCTGGACAGCAGGCATAACATTAACGTTGGTTAATGTATATTTTGGTGCACTTCCCTTAGTTGGTTAATAATTATTACGGTGTGGAACCGATTTCATGGTTTCTAGTATTTTGTGCTGGAGATACTAGTGGGCTTGCATAACAGCCTGATATATGATTATCTTAAATCAATGTTTTTAAGGTAGTTCAAAGACTGTTAAGTCCACTTAAAGTAAATTCATTGGAGATGTAAATAGTTGTTGAAGCTGAAGGTTGCACAGCGAGAATCATTGGAGGTTTTACTTTGTAAAATGGGGCTCGTCTTTTAATTATCGATGGATTGTACCTGGTATCTCTCTATATGACTGACTTGATTGTGGATAGGAAGCAGGAGCACAGCCCATCGGGATAGTTCTCTCAACTGGATTTTTAAGTGTAAGTAAATTCATACTGGAATTTGTACACGTCACTCAAGCCAACACCACCACAACATATCCTATGTCCGCAAAACCGTGAATTGTACTTCAGAGAGAAGATTTTTCTACACAAATCATGTAGCCACACCCGATACTGGCGTCGAAGATACTTAGTAAGCACTGAATCGTGCCTTTCTTGGATACCGAGAAATTTCAATGATACGTTTCTCCGTAAGCGTCGATCCAAAATATTGCGAATGATACCGGGTGGCTATAATTAAAGTGTAGCTATTTACAGAGGTCCAGTGTGGGCTGAAATTATCTTATGGCAGCGAAACATGGTAGATGTGGAATCGATTTGCACTGGAAAAAGTTAGTTCCTATTTTGGCCACCCGGTGCAAATCTGGCGTTTTGAATGGAATAAAGACGTATAGAAACGTTCCCATATATAATGAATGAGGAACGGGACATGAGCGAAAAAGGTAAAACAAACTAGAAAGACATAATGTTGATTTTATTAGTAACCGCCGCTTACAGAGTTTGTTCAGTGTGAGCACTGGAGACATCGACTAGACACACTTGGTGGTCAAAATTGAAACTTTTTTTTTCCAGCATAAATCTATTTCCCACTGAGGCATTAGTCTGTCTACCATGTTTCGCTGCCATACGATAATTACAGCCCACGCTGAACTTCCGCGAATACCTGCACTTTAATTATAGCCAATTATACCTCACATAAGTTAATTATCGCGAGAAGACAGTACGTTCCAATCACGAAGGGAAAATTCCGTTTCCATGGAAGCATCATAAAGTGCAGGTAAATTGATAATTCTGAAAAGTATGGAAGCGCATTAGGCCAGTGATTATGTTGGATAACGTCATTGTTCAATGATGCGTGACCGATCAGTTGAGATCAAATCTTGCACAGAAAATGGCGTAATATGGAGAAAACGATCAACAAATTAATCTCAGGGGATTTCTGATTCAATTAACGAAGAGTTATCTGTAGAACACGAATAGTGTTCGTTTCATCAATGAAGAATCCGATTCCAACTTCACGCCATCGGCCGCTGTAAATCATAAAAATACAATAAGAAATGTAAAACTCTGAACATAGCTGCTAAGGTTCAGTGACCGTGTCAGAATTATATTAGAACAAACAAGCCCTCAGTCACAAATATTAAGTCAAAATTGACCAGGTTTCGACGCTGAATTCTGAATACGACGCTCATAGTAGCGTCTAAACCTGGTCAGTTTTGACTTAATATTTGTGACCGAGGGCTTGTTTGTTCTAATATAATAAGAAATCTGTTCTTGAAGAAGGAAATGAGGAAGGTAATTGATTCTGAAATAATTGCACGCGAATAAGTATAAAAAGTAGGTCAATTATTCGCAGGATACAGGAATACATTACACTTACAACTGATCTCTCCGAGCTGACACAGGAAAAGATACAGAATCATTTACACGACAGATGAACTTGCACACTCCATTGTTAGAAACATTATGGAGTAGTAGTTTTGCAGAATTCCAGAAGCTTGACTTTTTGGCAAATATTTACTGCGCTCATGATGAGAAAATATTAACTCTTTGGTTTTCTTTATAATTTTCTGCCGGCCGGTGTGGCCGAGCGCATATGGGCGCTTCAGTCTGGAGCCGCGCGTCCACTACGGTCGCAGGTTCGAGTCCTGCCTCGGGCATAGATGTGTGTGATGTCCTTAGGTTTACGTAGTTCTAAGTTCTAGGGGACTGATGACCTCAGATGTTAAGTCTCATAGTGCACAGAACCATTTGAACCACTTTTTTAAATAATTTTCTAACATAGAGTGGCTCAGACAGTATTTAAAAATGTAATGCTTCAGCTCATAGAAAATTTCATCTCAGAGAGTACGGATGGACAGGTGCCTATATCCGCACCCTTTTCAGAGCTGCCTGCGATTTCGCCCTTTTCTTCACTTCCTTGCCACGTGACGGTGCTCCTTGTGGAGCTAACACACAAAGTGGTTCCCTGAACTCTCTACCCTCATACACAAGTTTTCTTTGATACTGCATTAGTCTGAGACAGTTATTGTCACTTCACATTTAATAAACGTACATTGTAAGAATCTTATCACTAATAACATATGATTTAATTTGCAAAAACAGACATAATGTCTTATGGGATAACAGCAATCAGTGATTTTATAATGTTTTATTAAATCCGTCTTGATTGCAAATTTTTTATTATTCATATGACCGGTTTCGGTTCATTCAGAACCATCTTCAGATCTGTAAAAATAATTATACTAATTTACTATTTCACGAAAGCAAATCTTTTTCATCCTATCTAATCAACATCAAATGTACCAGAACGTACCTGATATTTAAGTTACAGGAGTAACCCGTCCAATTCAGCAACTTTCACATGCTACGTCACATAAAATTGGTTGGCAGAGTGCACGTCATTTATATTAATTATAACACTATTAGCGACAGGTGGCGTCTGGTACATTTGTTACATTCCATTTGCACATACTGTATTCAGTAGATCTTTTTTATATTAAAAATATTTGATTAAAATATGTAGATGTCAAATCTAAAATCTGTACTTGTCAGGATTAAAAAACAGTAAAATTATCATTTTTATACGATCTACAAGGCATAGGGCGATTTATATATCTATGGTGCTGGTGTGAACTTGTTTTCTTCTACGGTCTGCTTCCGTGGTTCCTGCCACTTTGGTGTTGTGCCGCGGTCCGCTCAGTCGTCTGCTATCCATCGCCGCGGGCAAGAGGGCCGCACAGGAGGGCCCCGTCAACGACGCCAGGCGTTGCACGCGTCTTCCGGCTTCTCCACCGCGCACCATCTCTCATCCCTCGGCCTGGATCTCCATACGCAACAGTTGTCATCTTAGTAGGTCGTCATAAATGCTAAAATAGGCGTTATGATTGAATTCGCTTTGTTCGTTGAGGATTAAATCCGGATCTTTATTTTTGTGGGTGTGTATTTCGACCTCTTCTAAAATGTTAAGAAACCGTCCCTTGTGAGCTCTATGCAGGATGTCTAAGTTGTTTTCAATATTCGTGACTGAGTGCTTTGTCGCAGCCATATGCGCCCCAAAAGCTGTTTTGTTTTGAGAGTAGGTGTGCTCCCTGAATCTGGTTTTAAAGTTCCTACCAGTCTGCCCTATATATTGTTTACAGCAGTCATTACATTTGATTTTATATACACCTGAATCCTGAAATTTATTCCTACTATTACACATTCTATGCCGGAGCTTCAATTTTAACGTGTTATTTGTTCGGAACCCTATTTTAACGTCGGATTTACGAAAGCATCTTTCAATTTTGTCTGCAATTCTTCCGTTGTAAGTGAGAGCTACATATTTTTTCTTGTTGTTCCTCTCAACTGTTACTTGCCTTCCTTCTGTTTGTTCCACTTGTTCTTTATCTTCCTATAAATATTCGTCACCTGCTTACACGTATATCCGTTCGCTACGGCCACTTGTTATAAAATACTTAACTCCTTTTCTACTTCGTGTTGGCTTAGTGGCAATCTTAGTAGCCTGCATACCATCGAAGTAAAATATGCCCATTTGTATCGCCGTGGGTGACAAGAGCGCTCGTTGATAATTAGATCTGTATACGTAGGTTTTCTGAATATGCTAAATTCATGCTTCCCATTTTTCTTTATTAGTGTTAAATCTAAGTAATCTATACGGTTGTTTTCTTCAAATTCCATGATGAATCTAATTTTCGGGTGTTGAGAGCTCATTTTTTGTGCTAAGTTTTCGATATCATTTTTATCTCCTTTGTATAATAGAATGGAGTCGTCCACATATCTCCTGTAATATACAATTTTCTCAGCGATATTAGGATTTTCATCAAAGAATTTGTTTTCTAAGTGATTTACAAAAATGTCAGCCAGCGTCCCAGCTGAACTGTTCCCCATTGCCAGCCGGTCTTTCTGTTGATAAATTTTACCATTGAAAGTAAAGTAATTGAACGACAAGACTTGTTCCAACATTTCCACTAGTTCAATCACTTCCCCCAGTGCCAATTTACCATGAGTGAGGAGATTGTTCTTAATGATCTCAATCGTTTATTTTACGGGAATGTTTGTGTACAGATTGGTGACATCCAATGAAGCAAGTGACGCGTTCTGAGGTATAAGTACGTCTTTAATTTGCTCGGCAAATTCGTAGCTGTTGCTAATGTTGAAAGTCCGACGATATGTATATGCCGCCTTCAATCTGTTATTTAGCTCTTTATTTAATTTATAACTTGGGCTGCTGGTGTTATTAATGATTGGGCGAATCGATTTTTCAACTTTATGGAGCTTTATTTGTGATGGTAATTCGGGGATTCGCGGATTCATTACTTTCAGTTTAAACTTTTCCTCCTCTGTGAATAGAAACACACTGTTATCTATTTGTTTCCTTATTTCTGTTTGAAATTTCTTGGTTGGATCTTTCTTGACTTCTACTATTCCGTTTTCCATAAAGAACTTTTCAGTTTTCTCTATATAGTCTGTATCGTGTATTAAAACCATAGTGCCGCCCTTATCTGCCTTTGTGACGATAGCCTTACGTGATTCTAACTTCTTAGTCAAGCCCTTAAGAGTTAGTAGTTCGTTTCTGTTCTTGTGAGCAGAGTGCATTTCATCTATAATCGACTTCTTTACTTTAATTGCCGCGTTTGTCTCTTCGTATCTATTCATATTTACGATATCACATGCAATTTTCACTTCTGCGACAGTCTTTTTTATTGTATTTGAGTTAATTGCGGGATTTAGGTTATATTGCAGGCCTTTATTTAAAAGATTCTGCTCATCTTTTGTTAATTCTATCTCAGTTAAGTTCACGACCCTCTCACAAAAAGTATGCAACTTTTTATACGCCGTTTCGTTATCAGTATTAAAATCTACACCTAGGTTAAAAAGCTTCTTCTGATGTCTGTTTAGAGTTAATTCTCGCTCCCTGCCAATTCTATTTTCAATCTCTCTGCTTACGTATGTGAACTGTAATGGAGATAAAATGTCACCTAAAGTCAAGTGAAGATTAAAAGCTTCTCTATTTAACTTGTCTTTCATTTCATATGCTTCTCGAATTTGAGTTTTAATCCATAATACTTCACTTTTACACCAGCACCATAGATATATAAATCGCCCTATGCCTTGTAGATCGTATAAAAATGATAATTTTACTGTTTTTTAATCCTGACAAGTACAGATTTTAGTTTTGACATCTACATATTTTAATCAAATATTTTTAATATAAAAAAGATCTACTGATTACAGTATGTGCAAATGGAATGTAACAAATGTACCAGACGCCACCTGTCGCTAATAGTGTTATAATTAATATAAATGACGTGCACTCTGCCAATCAATTTTATGTGACGTAGCATGTGAAAGTTGCTGAATTGGACGGGTTACTCCTGTAACATAAATATCAGGTACGTTCTGGTACATTTGATGTTGATTAGATAGGATGAAAAAGATTTGCTTTCGTGAAATAGTAAATTAGTATAATTATTTTTACAGATCTGAAGATGGTTCTGAATGAACCGAAACCGGTCATATGAATAATAAAAAATTTGCAATCAAGACGGATTTAAAGTAACATAATAAAATCACTGATTGCTGTTATCCCATAAGACATTAAGTCTGTTTTTGCAAAGTTTGTGCCTCGTCAGGCTTCGGGATACATTACGAAGTTCTTACGTACTAGGACAAAGATAATGAAAGAAAACTTGAAAATACAATTTAACAAAACATGCTTAGACGCAGGGATTACTCCTAACTACGCAAAAGTAAAGATCAGGAATATGTCAAACATAGCACAAATAGTAAAACGTAAAAGTGAAGTATTATGGATTAAAACTCAAATTCGAGAAGCATATAAAATGAAAGACAAGTTAAATAGAGAAGCTTTTAATCTTCACTTGATTTTAGGTGACATTTTATCTCCATTACAGTTCACATACGTAAGCAGAGAGATTGAAAATAGAATTGGCAGGGAGCGAGAATTAACTCTAAACAGACATCAGAAGAAGCTTTTTAACCTAGGTGTAGATTTTAATACTGATATCGAAACGGCGTATAAAAAGTTGCATACTTTTTTTGAGAGGGTCGTGAACTTAACTGAGATAGAATTAACAAAAGATGAGCAGAATCTTTTAAATAAAGGCCTGCAATATAACCTAAATCCCGCAATTAACTCAAATACAATAAAAAAGACTGTCGCAGAAGTGAAAATTGCATGTGATGTCGCAAATATGAATAGATACGAAGAGACAAACGCGGCAATTAAAGTAAAGAAGTCGATTATAGATGAAATGCACTCTGCTCACAAGAACAGAAACGAACTACTAACTCTTAAGGGCTTGACTAAGAAGTTAGAATCACGTAAGGCTATCGTCACAAAGGCAGATAAGGGCGGCACTATGGTTTTAATACACGATACAGACTATATAGAGAAAACTGAAAAGTTCTTTATGGAAAACGGAATAGTAGAAGTCAAGAAAGATCCAACCAAGAAATTTCAAACAGAAATAAGGAAACAAATAGATAACAGTGTGTTTCTATTCACAGAGGAGGAAAAGTTTAAACTGAAAGTAATGAATCCGCGAATCCCCGAATTACCATCACAAATAAAGCTCCATAAAGTTGAAAAATCGATTCGCCCAATCATTAACAACACCAGCAGCCCAAGTTATAAATTAAATAAAGAGCTAAATAACAGATTGAAGGCGACATATACATATCGTCGGACTTTCAACATTAGCAACAGCTACGAATTTGCCGAGCAAATTAAAGACGTACTTATACCTCAGAACGCGTCACTAGCTTCATTGGATGTCACCAATCTGTACACAAACGTTCCCGTAAAAGAAACGAGTGAGATCATTAAGAACAATCTCCTCACTCATGGTAAATTGGCACTGGAGGAAGTGATTGAACTAGTGGAAATGTTGGAACAAGTCTTGTCGTTCAATTACTTTACTTTCAATGGTAAAATTTATCAACAGAAAGAGGGGCTGGCAATGGGGAACAGTTCAGCTGGGACGCTGGCTGCATTTTTGTAAATCACTTAGAAAACAAATTCTTTGATGAAAATCCTACTATCGCTGAGAAAATTGTATATTACAGGAGATATGTGGACGACTCCATTCTATTATACAAAGGAGATAAAAATGATATCGAAAACTTAGCACAAAAAATGAGCTCTCAACACCCGAAAATTAGATTCACCATGGAATTTGAAGAAAACAACCGTATAGATTACCTAGAGTTAACACTAATAAAGAAAAATGGGAAGCATGAATTTAGCATATTCAGAAAACCTACGTATACAGATCTAATTATCAACGAGCGCTCTTGTCACCCACCGCGATGCAAATGGGCATATTTTACTTCGATGGTATACAGGCTACTAAGATTGCCACTAAGCCAACACGAAGTAGAAAAGGAGTTAAGTATTTTAAAACAAGTGGCCGTAGCGAACGGATATACGTGTAAGCAGGTGACGAATATTTATAGGAAGATAAAGAACAAGTGGAACAAACAGAAGGAAGGCAAGTAACAGTTGAGAGGAACAACAAGAAAAAAAAGTAGCTCTCACTTACAACGGAAGAATTGCAGACAAAATTGAAAGATGCTTTCGTAAATCCGACGTTAAAATAGGGTTCCGAACAAATAACACGTTAAAATTGAAGCTCCGGCATAGAATATGTAATAGTAGGAATAAATTTCAGGATTCAGGTGTATATAAAATCATATGTAATGACTGCTGTAAACAATATATAGGGCAGACTGGTAGGAACTTTAAAACCAGATTCAGGGAGCACACCTACTCTCAAAACAAAACAGCTTTTGGGGCGCATATGGCTGCGACAAAGCACTCAGTCACGAATATTGAAAACAACTTAGACATCCTGCATAGAGCTCACAAGGGACGGTTTCTTAACATTTTAGAAGAGATCGAAATATACACCCACAAAAATAAAGATCCGGATTCAATCCTCAACGAACAAAGCGAATTCAATCATAACGCCTATTTTAGCATTTATGACGACCTACTAATATGACAACTGTTGCGTATGGAGATCCAGGCCGAGGGATGAGAGATGGTGCGCGGTGGAGAAGCCGGAAGACGCGTGCAACGCCTGGCGTCGTTGACGGGGCCCTCCTGTGCGGCCCTCTTGCCCGCGGCGATGGACAGCAGACGACTGAGCGGACCGCGGCACAACACCAAAGTGGCGGGAACCACGGAAGCAGACCGTAGAAGAAAACAAGTTCACACCAGCACCATAGATATATAAATCGCCCTATGCCTTGTAGATCGTATAAAAATGATAATTTTACTGTTTTTTAATCCTGACAAGTACAGATTTTAGTTTTGACATCTACATATTTTAATCAAATATTTTTAATATAAAAAAGATCTACTGAATACAATATGTGCAAATGGAATGTAACAAATGTACCAGACGCCACCTGTCGGTAATAGTGTTATAATTAATATAACATATGATTTATTCTTTCATCTTCATTTAGATTATTTCAAAGAGCAGTCCATTGCGTTTCTCGATAGTCAAAACGTCTTTCTTGATCTTTCAGGTTTTCAAAAATTACAGTTCCTTTTATAAATGTTCGTTACAATTTTAACTGTGATTTTACAACTCCCAGCGCCACGCACTAGCAAGAAATCACTTCCCTTAAAAGCACAAGAAACACGCAACAGCACACTCTTTCCCTTGATCATGACAGACCCGTGACCGCCATAGTTATAACGGAAATTAAAGTTCCTGCACATCTCGTTGGCATTTACTCCATTCTACTTCCGTGAACACAGTGCTGAGAAACAAAGTGACAATCAGAATATGGCCAGTTTTCTACAAAATAGTAGATTACAGTTGCATTGGAGCCATAGCAGTACGACGTGGTTGTCAGATACATGGAGAAATTTATGCTCTTCCACAGCAAATATTCAAAATAGACTTCTCATTTCCTCCTAGCCCCTATCTGTACTACCACAAAATACAATATGAGTCACCTGTAAAACCAATTACTGATACAAAACTCATTTAGTAATTGGAGAAATTTCGCAACCTGCACCTTTTTTGTCTCTACATCTAGTTCTACATGGAAACACCGCAAGTCACCATACGGAGTGTGACTGCTGCCCATTTCCCTTCCTGTTCCACTCGTAAACAAAGTGAGGGAAAGGCGACTGTCCATATGGCTCCGTACGAGCCATAATTTCTCTGTCTTATGTCCGTGGTTCGTAAGTGAAATATACATTGGCGGCACCAGGGTCGTTCTATAGTCAGTTTCAAATGGTGGTCCTCTAAAATTTCTCAATAGCGATCCTCGAAAAGAACGTCGCGTTCCTTCCACGAATTCTCATTTGAGTTCCCGACGCATGTTAGTAATACTTGCATGCTGATTGAACTTACCGGTAACAAATCTATCAGTCTGCCTCTAAAATGCTTCGATATCATCCTTTTATCCGACATGCTGGAGATTCAAAACACTCAAGCGGTAAAGAATAGGCCGCACTAGTGTTCTATATGTGGTCTCCTTTAACAGACGAACCACACTTTCCTACGACTCTCATAATAACCAAAGCCGAGCAGTCGCCAACATTATTCTTATACACTCGTTCCATTTCATATACACCATGTGATCAAAAGTATCTGGACACCCCAAAAACATACGTTTTTCATATTAGGTGCATTGTGTTGGCACCTACTGCTTGGTACTACGTATCAGCTGCCTCAGTAGTCACTAGATATCGTGAGAGAGCAGAATGGGGCGCTCCGCGAAATTCACGGACTTCGAACGCGGTCAGGTGATTGGGTGTCACTTGTGTCGTACGTCTATACGATAGATTTCCATACTCCTAAACATCTCTAGGTCACTGTTTCCGATGTGGTAGTGAAGTGAAAACATGAAGGGACACATACAGCACAAAAGCGTACTGGTCGACATTGTCTGTTGACTGACAGAGGCCGTCGACAGTTGAAGAGGGTCACAATGTGTAATAGGCAGACATCTATCCAGACCATCACACAGGAATTCCAAACTGCATCAGGATCCACTGCAATTGCTATGGCAGTTAGGCGTGAAGTGAGACAACTTGGATTTTATGGTCATGCGGCTGCTCATAAGCCACACATCACGCCGTTAAGTGCCAAACGACGCCTCAATTGGTGCAAGGAGCGCATACATTGGACGACCTAACAGTGGAAAAACGTTGTGTGGAGTGACGAATCACGGTACACAATGTCGCAATCCGATGGCAGGGTGTGGATATGGCAAATGCCCAGTGATCGTCATCTGCCAGGGTGTGTGGTGCCAACAATAAAATTCGGAGGCGGTGGTGTTATGGTATGGTCATGCTTTTCATGGAGGGGGCTTGCACCCCTTGTTGTTTTGCGTGGCACTGTCACACTGCATTGATGTTTTAAGCACTTCCCACTGCCGAAGAGCAATTAGGGGATGGCGGTTGCATCTTTCGACATGATCGAGCACCTGTTCATAATGCACGGCCTGTGGAGGAGTGGTTACACTACAATAATATCCCTGTAATGGACTGTCCTGCACAGAGTCCTGACCTGAATCCTATAGAACACCTTTCGGAGGTTTTGGACCGCCGATTTCTTGCCAGGTCTCACCGACAGACATCGATACCTCTCCTCAGTGCAGCACTCAATGAAGCATGGGCTGCCATTCCCCAAGAAACCTTCCAGTACCTGATTGATCGCATGCCTGCGGGAGTGGAAGCTGTCATAAAGCCTAAAGGTGGGCCAACACCATATTGAATTTCAGCTTTACCGATGGAGGACCCCACGAACGTGTAAGTCATTTTCAGCCAGGTGTCTGGATACTTTTGATCATATGGTGTATCTTTGTAATGTTACGACTAAATATTCAATCGACTTGACTGTGTTAAGTAACACATTACTAACGCCGTATTATGGCATTATGGGATATTTGCTTATGGTAAGAAGCGTTACCCGCTTTCACTCTTCTTCAGTTGGCGTCACTTTCTCAAACACATTTTTTTTAACTTAATGACTAAATTATAGTACGGTCAGTGTGTTCCCCTTAGGCAGAATGCCTATTCCATTGCAACAATAGCATACAAACATTGATTGGAAACATAAATACCTTTCTTAGGAAACACCTGTCTGTCTTTCGCTTGTAATATTCTATTACACATTAACAATATTCAATTTAATCAAGAACAATCTGATGCAGCTCCCCAGAAAAATATTACTCATTTGCATATAAGATTACTCTGATCGCTTTAGATTGCTGCAGATGAAGTGAACCCCTTCGAACTATGGACATTGCCGAAGTAAGATAATTTTTGTGCCTCTCTGTTACAGATAGCCACATTCAAGGGGTACCTTTGGAGATGCCAGACATACGTATGGTTCCTGCAAAGGGGAAGCCGAGGCGTTTCAGTAGCGTCTGAGTGGTTAATCTCGTCTTGTAACATCAGCCACAGTGACTTTGCTATGTTGGTAATGCGCAGATTTCCATACACTCTCTCTTCTCTGCTGTTTTGTCAACGTGCACTTTCCCTCACAGTTCTCCTCGATCTTAACGCTCTCACGTGAACAACATGGCAGAAACGTCCGTTCCCATCCGACATGGTCCTTTCTGTCCCACTATATCGTTCAGCCACTTTCTTGAAGCTTTTCTAAGTAGCAGGAATCCGATCCTGGAATAATCTCCCGTATTGTATTATGTGAATAACATTTACAGCTTCAGAAACAGCTAATGACGAGTCTACTGAAGCAACAATAATGACAATATTGTCTCCGTACACACTCATTATCCTGAACATTCTTCTTCCCAATTAGAACTTCCTCATTTCCCAGTATTCTTAGCTGGTCCTGTCTCCTTAAATTTCATTTTCTAAGAGCCCGATGTATAAGAAAACACCTATTTTTTACATATATAAATTCTTTTTATATCTGCTATTATTATTATTATTATTTTAATCAGCAGTAGCAGCAGCAGCAACAGCTGTATAGGATGCAGAAGTATTGCCAGTATTAACTTTATTTGTTGATAGCATTATTTACTCACATTGTATCTATAGACACTGAAATCGTTTTAATACGGCTTGTATTAAATTAGTTATTTTTACGTAACTATAACATAAAAAGTTACAGTATGTGCGAAACTCTGGTCCGATGTAAGAGAGGACCTGATGACCCTAATCAGGTCATGTTAGATAAATAAATAAACAATATATAAAATTTGCTGTTAGGTCGTTCCACCACAATGCGCAGGGATAGAGTTGTTGAGAGTCTCTTGTTAGCAGAACATTTGTGTTTCGTGCATATGGCATGGAGCACAGCCTGCGGCACTGACAAATGCTGCATTTTCCTGAGGACATCACATTTTCCTTAAATTCTCCTTTCTAATTTTCCTTATGTTCAGGTTTGTAATGCAATATTAGTCACTCGTTACTATATAGGCATTCCGGTCCCACTACCATGCTATAATGGTTTAAATTTTTAACACTGTTTTTGAGTTATCATTTTTTTCTGTATGATTTGATGCGGCCCTCCACGAATACCTCTCCTGTGCTAACTTCTTCATCTCAGAGTAGCACCTGCACCCTACGTCCTAAATTTTTGGTTGGATACACTGTAGTCTCTGTCTTCCCCGCAGACTTTACCCTGGAGGTCTGGTACCAATGAAGTTATTCCCTGGAGTCCTATCACATGTCCTATCATTCCGGTCCTTTTTCCTCTCATTTTCTCGCGTATGTTCACCGATTCCGCGGAATCCCTTCTCATTCCTTACTTTATGAGTCCACCTAATTTCTAGGCATTGTGCTGCAGCATCACGACTGAAATGCCTCTAATCACTTCTGTTCCGGTTTGCCTATACTCGATGATTCATTACCTTGCTCAATTTAAGGGCTATGTTTGATACCAGTAGACTTCTTTTGGGCAGGAATACCCTCTTCACCTGCGGAAGTCTGCTTTATGTGCCCTCCTTGGTTCGTACATTACTTGTTATTTTTCATCCAAGGAGTACAATTTCTTAACTTTGTATTCTTTGTGATCAATTTTGACATTATACAGGGTGATTCAAAAAGAATACCACAACTTTAGGAATTTAAAACTCTGCAACGACAAAAGGCAGAGCTAAGCACTATCTGTAGGCGAATTAAGGGAGCTATAAAGTTTCATTTAGTTGTACATTTGTTCGCTTGAGGCGCTGTTGACTAGGCGTCAGCGTAACCTTTCATCGAAGGTGCTACTGTAACTGGACTACAGTATCTGGAGATGTTAGAGAATTGGCTGTTCCCTCAGCTCGAACAAGAAGCACAACAATTCATATTTCAGCAGGATGGAGCGCCACCACATTGGCACTTATCTGTCCGTAACTACCTGAACGTCAACTACTCGAGGCGATGGATCGGCCGCCAGGCAGCCCGTGACAGAGCACTTCATCACTGGCCTCCAAGAAGCCCGGATCTTACCCCCTGCGATTTTTTCTTATGGGGGTATGTTAAGGATATGGTGTTTCGGCCACCTCTCCCAGCCACCATTGATGATTTGAAACGAGAAATAACAGCAGCTATCCAAACTGTTACGCCTGATATGCTACAGAGAGTGTGGAACGAGTTGGAGTAACGGGTTGATATTGCTCGAGTGTCTGGACGGGGCCATATTGAACATCTCTGAACTTGTTTTTGAGTGAAAAAAAACCTTTTTAAATACTCTTTGTAATGATGTATAACAGAAGGTTATATTATGTTTCTTTCATTAAATACACATTTTTAAAGTTGTGGTATTCTTTTTGAATCACCCTGTATTTCTCGCCATTCTTATTTCTGCTACATCACATTACTTCTTTCTTTTCCCGGTTTACTCTCAATCTATATTCTGTATTCATTGGACTGTTCGCTCTAGTCAACAGACCCATTGATTCTTTTTTAAAATGGTTCAAATGTCTCTAAGCACTATGGGACTTAACATCTGGGGTCATCAGTCCCCTAGACTTAGAACACTTAAATCTAACTAATCGGACTACATCACACACATCCATGCCTGAGGCAGGATTCGAACCTGCGACCGTAGCATCCACGTGGTTCCGAACTGAAGCGCCTAGAACCGCTCGACCACAGCAACCGGCTGATTCTTTTTTACTTTCACTGAGGATAGGTATTTCATCACTGATATCCTTTCATGCTGAATTTTAATCCCACGCTTGAACCTCTGTTTTATTTCCATTATTCCTTATTCGATGTATAGACTGAGGAATCTTATTGATCCTTCTTGTCTCTGGTGTATATTGCGTATTACCCTTTTTTCCCTGTAGCTTACTCATATTACACTGTCGAACGCTTTCTCCAGGTAGAGAAATCCTAAGAATGTGTCTTAATTTTTCTTCAGTCTTGCTGCCATTATCAAGAGCAACTCCAGGACTGCCTTTGTCATGCCTTTACGTTTGCTAAAGCCAAACTAATTGTCATGTAACAGATCCTCAATTTGCTTTTCCTTTCTCTTGTATGTTATTCTTGTCAGCGGGTACCAGGCATGAGCGGTTAAGCTGACTGCGATAATTCTCGCATTTAACCGTCAATTCTATCTTCGGAATTGTGTGGATAATATTTTTCCAGTGGTTTGGTTGCAGCTTTGTCCAATGATTTTATTTAGAACTCCATTGGAATGTTATCTGTCTCTTTATCTCAAGCCTTCAACAGCTCTTTTAAATTTCTACTAATACTAGCTCCCCTGTGTCTTCCTTACTGACACCTTCTTCCATCACACTAGACAAGTCACCCCCCTCATACAGATCTTCGATGTACTCCTTCCCCATTTCAGCTCTCTCCTCTGCGTTGAACAGTGGAATTCCCATTGCACTCTTAGTGTTTCAACCGTTGCCTTTCATTTCACCCGTAGATATTTTGACTTTTCTTCATGCGGAGTCAGTCCTTCTGACCGCCATTTCTTTTTCGATTTCTTCGCATTTTTCTTTCTACGTGTTTTTCTAGCAGCCATTTTGCATTATCTACGCTGCACCTCATATTTATTTCGTTCCTTTTTTCCTGTACGTTCTTCATTATTTGGTCGATTAATTGAATTAATTCTTCTGTTACCCAAAGTTTCTTCTGAGTTATCTTCCTTGTCCCTACGTTTGTCTGTCCAACACCTTTGATCGCCCTGTTTAGAAAGTCCGCTTCTCTTTGACTGAATTGCCTCCTGTGGTATTCCTCATGGCAGAAGCCACATCCCTAGGGAACTTAAAATTTGTTTCATCATTCCTCAGAGCTTCACTATTCCAGTTCCTTCCACATTGATTCTTCCGGAAGGTTATCTTAAACTTCAGTCTACCCTCATTTAGATACGCACTTTTTTGTTCTTAAACTATGCCCTTTTCCATCTTGTGATCCTTTCCTCTGAGGGCGGCTTTCTAGACCGTTTTCTTAAATAGTCTCCCTCAAATATTTGTACTTTTTCAGTATTTCTATTTGCCCATTATCTGTAATTATATGTTTTTGAACACTTTTTTATATTTGAGGCGAATTTTATTTTCTCTGCACAGATTCTTCTGCCTGGTATGTTGGCTGGCTCTTCCCGAAGATTCACTTTCACTCTGCGTCTGTCAGGTAAAAGCATCCGCAAATGCCAAGGAATATATTGCAACAGCTTTGTTCTTTCTCGCTAGCCCAAGTGGCGGTATTTTGGATTCTTTCAGCTTTTCATTCCAAATTCTTACAATTGTCTCCATGTCGTAGTTGAAAGTAATTCGAGGAAATCATCGCTTTGCCTGAGACCTATAGTTACTGTATTTTGAAAAGTGAACATTTGTCACTAACTTATTAAATGTATATATGTTTGCTGGTGGGACTATCCAGCCGCCAAATAATTGTTAATATTCGTGCCGAAACCTTTAACTGTCATTTATTTTGCACAATTCGCTGCTAGTTTCGGTCAATAACCTTATCAAGCTTAGCCTAAAACGAATACATCAAACCATTAGTGATCATTCAGTTTACAGGGAACTATGAGGTTAAATAGTATCACTCACTGGCACACTCGCCAGGAGAGCTATAACATGATTTGAACAAAAGTAATTTGGTGTTTTAATCCGACCATATTACGTACAAAATTTCTTACAGTTATAATTGTGTATGATAATTTTCGTGAAGAAGCAAGTCCACATCGAGAGCTAGTAACACAATGACATGTAACTAGGCCAAACAGTAAAGGATGCTATCAAAGACAATGCCATGTCCGAGATAAAACTATAGTACATGCTAGCAATTGCAGTGTCAGTTTACTACGAGGTACCTTACAATTTACGGTTCCAAGCAAAGGCTGTACAGTAGTGATGCAGATGATAAAATTACGTATATACAAACGTAATTCGTCAAGAAATGCCACGTTGGCAACCTTTATGATCTAAAAATACATCTAACTTCCGAAAATAAATCAGCTTAAACAATAGACAACCTTTTAATGACATCCGTTACGAGCTGAAACAACACTGGCGAAATTTTCTATATTGCAGAACACCGTAATTACCGAAAAATGAGTCAGATAGGACATATTACTAGGGTAGGATGTTGTTACGCAGACAGATAAAAAACATAATAACATAAACTAGGAAGTACACATCAGCTCACAAAATAATGCATCGTAAATTTGTGAGCTTTTTTTACTTGCTAGTATATTCCATTTTGGTTTTTATCTGTTAGCACAGCAATATCCTACCCAGTAATATGTTCTAGCTGACTCATTTTTCGGCAGTTACGATGTTTTTTAATGTACAAAATTTCACCAGTGTGGCTTTACCCGGTGTATTGATATCATTAAATGGTTTTCTATGCTTTAAGCTGATTTACTTTAGGCGCTTAGGATGTATTGCGGCCTTTGTTTATGTATTACGTTAATTGCCGGCCGCTGTGGCCGAGCGGTTCTAGGCGCTTCCGTCCGGAACCGAGCTACTGCTACGCTCGCAGGTTCGAATCCTGCCTCGGGCATGGATGTCCTTAGGTTGGTTAGGGTTAAGTAGTTCTAAGTCTTGGACACCATTGAAACTAACGGAAAGAAATGTGGAATGAAAATAAACACAAAAAGAAAACAAAAGTATTGGCAGTAGGAGGAAATAAGAAAATAAAAATTATGCTGAATGGAGAAATACTAGAACAGGTGCAAAATTTTAAGTATCTTGGAAGCAGGATAGACACCGACTGGAAGTGCACTACAGAAATTAAAACAAGGATAGCAATGGCAAAAGAGTCGTTTTATAAGAAAAGGAGAATTTTCTGCAGTGGTCTGGACAGAGAACTCAGGAAGACACTCATAAAATATCTTGTATGGAATGTTCTGCTATATGGCGCTGAAACATGGACTTTGAGGAAGAAAGACAGAGAAAGGCTGGAGGCTTCTGAGATTTGGACATGGCGGAGGATGGAAAGAATAAGTTGGATGGACAGAGTAAAAAATGAAGAGGTACTGAGAAGGGTGGGAGAGAAAAGACAGTTACTAGATGTAATAAAGAGAAGAAATAGATATTGGATTGGGCATATATTAAGAAATAATGACGGACTGATAAAAACTGTTTTAGAAGGTTATGTAGAAGGGAAAAGGAAGCGAGGAAGGAAGAGATTCCAGATACTGGATGACATGATTGACGGTACAAGATACCGCAGCCTTAAAAAGGAAGCAATGGATCGCAGAAAATGGAGAGGCAAAGGACCTGCTAATATAGCAGATAACTGATGATGATGATGAGTTCTAAGTCTAGGTTGACTGATGGCCTCAGATGTTAAGTCCCATAGTGCTTAGAGCCATTTGAACCGTTTATTACGTTAATTTCACAATCTAGCTCACTAATGTACTGTGCTTACTTGAAAACAAAGATTATAATGTACCTCTTAGTAAACTGACGCTGCAATTGTTAGCATGTACTTTATATCTCTGACATGGCATTGACTTTGACTGTATCCTTGACTGTCTGGCCTAGCTACGTCTGTCAGTGTGTTACCGGCTGTCGATGTGGACTTGCTTCTTGACGAAAATTATCGTACACAGTTATTATTGTAAGAAACTTTTTACGTATTATTATGGGCTTAAAAGAAGAAATTACTTTTTTTCAAATTATGGTATAACTTTTCTGCCGTTTATGTCAGTAAGTGAAGTACTATTTAACATCATATTTCCCTGTAAACTGTGTAATCTCTAATGATTTGATTCATTCGTTTCAGGCTAAGCTTGATAATGGCCATTGACCGAAACTAGTAGAGAACTGTGCAAAATAAATGACAACTGAAGGTTGTGGCGGTTTTTGTGTATCATCAACATCGACAAGTGCAATGAATATGGATGATACGATACTCTATGGTATTCTGCGGTTTGAATTCACTCTGTTTTTTTTATATTTGTAATTGCATTGATTTGATTTTGTAAATGATACTGACAATATTATACACATATATAATGCATTATTCAAGCTACAACTTCTCCCGGATAATTATTTTATTCAAATTGCACAAGAATTCCACCTGACGTAGTGTAATAATGTTAACTGTAAGCTGTGTTTATATCACTAAAATTACAGATCGTACATCAGAGCTTTTATAATTTGTCTTCGATGGATGCAATTATTCTTAGCAAATTGATCATGAAAAGGAACCACAGAATACCACCCACACACAACACTGACGTATGCTACGAGAAATATTTTTCTCCGTGATTCGTGCGTAGTTTAACTTTGGCCACATACATCAGCAATGAAATCTTGTTCAACAATAAATACCATCTGCACTGATCTTAGAAAATGCAGTCTGATTGGATTAATTTTTTCTTTTATAAATTGAGTTCAGTACCACCGGTGCACATTTATTTCTTACACATCTGAATATTGAAAGTTTGCAGTTTCAAGTAATTTAAATTTGCTGTTGTAATAAAAGCTAAGATAGCGGCCAACAAAAGACAGAGGATTTCTTTTTTAATTAAGATTTTCCTTTTCCCAATAAATCATTTAAATAATTTAAATTGATGCCACCAATAAAAAAATATTAAATTTTTTGCAAATTAGTTTAACACAAACCCATGCTATTTTCAACTAGAAGTACAGACGAAGTTGCTATATAATCACAACTAACAATGGCTGCGCTTCTTGCAGCTATGATAAAACAATTAATACAAAATTATAATTAAAAGAGGAAGTGAATTTTCAATAATTAATCATAAATAGTTTTAACGCATTGGCTCTATTTGTTTTACCAGCAAATGAACATAAAAGTACAATAATTTTACATTAAATGTTTTTCAATTAACAGACGTCAAATCGATTCGCGTCTTGCGTCGGCGATGTACATCATAAGAAGACGACAAAAGGGTACAAAACAAAAGAAAAGAATGACATAGATTAACAGAGAATGTGAAATAAATATTGTCTCTGTTTTACATAATTATCATCTTTTTAAGAAATAATTACATAATTGAATGAATGTTATCCACACGTTCATATTCCACTTGTAATAAAAATATATATATGTCGTGGATGTTATAAGGTTTGACCATGAATATTTAGCAATTTATTAAATGTGTGATCCGGTTCGGAAAAGTATTCATTATATCAGTTTAACTGATTCTGCAGCAGACTGTTATTTAAGGTGTGGTCCCGCTTCCTGTTCCTTAATTTTAATAGTGCTTGGCGACCATCATTGTGGTCAGTCAAAACGACAAGGCGAATTGCCCCTGCAGCAGGAGAAGAGCGTGATGCCTTAGGCAACTTATCGAGCTGCAGGAGTCGGGTGCTCGCCATCAGCCACGGAGGTAAGACGCGGGATCCGCCCGCACGCACACGCGGAGTCTGGCTTGCGGGTAGCGGAGGGGGATTGGTCGGCGCGCCCGCTGCCGGCCAGGGCGCACTTAGGCCGCCCGCCGCGCCGGGCTGCTCTGTGGATTGCCGAGCCTCTGCGGCGGCGGATTTGCGGCGTGGTGTGGCGTGGCGGACTGCGGGTCGATGGGGCTGCTATGCGGGCGGGATGTGTTCGCAGGCACGCGGATCATCCCAGGCAGGCCTGGACGCCCACACGCGTCTGTCCTGGGCCCCACTCAAGAACGCGAAACAAACCGAATCATAGTACGCAATATCGTTTTTGCAGTGTGCAGCTCTAGTCAGCCCACACAAATACTAGGTGAGGCGGGCGTTAAAAAAGAACTAATACATCGTTAGTTGTGCTTTAAATTTTTTTTATTTAGAGAATAGTATTCAAACGAGCTTGCCACTTTACAAAATTAATGCTTGAAAACAACATCTCCCAAGTGACGGTCGTTTTCAGCGATGCAGTTCTGAGGCTGCTCTCGGAATTTGGCTTCTACTCTCTCCAATATTTCCCTGTCAATTTGAAATATTTCCACACGAATTGCTTCCTTCAGTTCTTCAGGTGTACGTTGTTTATGCTCTCTAACAACCCTACCACAACAAAGGTCAACATTTAATAATGATTGTGGTGTTGCTCACACTGCTAAATACTGCATTTTCGGGCAACAACAAAGTTAGTATGTGGCAGGTGTCATTAGAGCACAGTTAATAAAGTCATTTCATGTAATAATAAATAAACTAGGCACTCATCTTTTCGTATTTCCCACGCTGGTCTCGTTGTAAAATCATGGCTCAATCGTCGAAAATCTAGGTGGTGATGATTCCAAGCTCGGCTGCAAAGAGGCCTAGGTTTTATTACGCGATATTCAAAAGTTTTATAGATGTGTTCCACAAACCGTTCTTGAAGATTAAACCTTTGAAAGTTAGCACAATGGTGATGTAAAAAAATAATCAGCACTCCGAATTTTAGTAACACTTCCTTTTTATTGCTTTTGTTGCAATATCGCGTAACACACAAAACATCACTTCACAATAGAAAATACACTTGAAAACATCTTCCTCACTGTTAAAGTTCACATTTTATAAGCTGACTACAATATGCGTCTTTCCAACATGACGACCAAGACTTGACTTTCTCAAGGTCTGACTCTCTAACTACTAATAATCGCTTACGCGCCCAAAAATCAGAGTTACAAGTACGTCAAAGATCATAGTGACAAAAGAAAGAATACACACAAGAATAATATCATTGCAATATAAACATATCGATGAATCAAAGTACTTCTACATTAATGAAATCAAATCTGAATGTTCTCTCAGAAATACGTCAACTACTTTACAGAAACACAGTAGAATATAGCTGGTATCGAGAGGTTCAGGTGAGGTGCCGTAATGGTTGCGTAATTCAAGTACCATTACGGCTCGTATATACGTGACTTGAGGTAACCCCACAAAAAGTAGTAGAACATGGTCTGGCGTTAGGAACTTGCTTATTCTGGATAAGAAATAATAGTAAATAATAATAGTGACGCTATAACTGTTGGTTGGTAATACTTACTGACAAAATGCAACCTAACACCAGATTGCTTACTTACGGCTATCCTGCGTAGCCGTTTTTCAGTACGACTTGAAAAGAGGGAGAGAGATTATTAATTGATCACTGATGCATCGGTTCTCGATTGTGTTCAGGAGACGTAAGGATTGATTACGCGATGGGGTTTTCTTAATTGACCTTTTGAGCCGAATTGCCTTCACGCAATCAGAATCTTCGATGAAAATACCTAAGGGACCTATTTGAATATAAAAATGGAAATGAAAGCAAATTAGTGGAATTTCATAAGAGAAAGATTAACAGATCGGAAGTTGAACACATTAGTGGTCTCCCAAATACAATTGAGACACCGCGATAAAGAACGAACCTGTAATAAAGCTCATATACAATTTGAACATCATTTTTGGTTAGTGGAAGAAAAGAACAAGAAGAAAATTACTGCATCGTAAAATATTAATATATTTTGAACAAATTGGATTTAAACTTCTATACATTGACAAACACACAATAAATGCATGACTTACATCTGATATTTCTTTTCTACATGACACAGTCCAGTAATCGCGGCTTTGTCTGTCCATTCCTTCTTAAAAATTAAATGTCCTTGCGTGGACGTAAGTACATTATATTTTCACCAGAGTTACCGAAACGTTTGTTCGTCGTTTCACATAATTTTTTACACAAAATAAAAATATAACTTGTAGCAATGCTATGTAGTACATCTTAACATGTCGGCGACCAAAAGTACAAGGGATAATGACGTGTCTAGAATATTTCTTAACAAAAGAGTGATTGTTCTTTCTTCTGTTTCGCAGCTTCTTGCAATGATTTTAAATATCTGCGCCCAGCGGATCATAGTGTTTATTTAGAGTATTTAAACGCTGGACGCGCGTCATGGTATAGGCTTATATTAAAAAAGATATTTCGACTCCTTACTCTCGCCCTGTGATGCTTAGCATCTTTACGAACCACGGCTCGTTGGCTGTCCGATTCTTTTATGACAAGTATCTCATATGCATAGTATGTGAAATCCAATAATATTACAATGGACAGATCTTGGTGTAAGATGTCGTGGTCTCCTGACCTTCATTGCTTACATATTCCGCACTCACAGTCATATTCCGCATATCAAGACGCTTCATTCGAACCCAAACTCGATAAGATAAAGTCAGTGTTGTATGAATTCATGTAAACGATAGGCAAGTAACAAGTGCACACCGGGGTTGAGATACTTGAGGCTGGTGTACACACACACATTCAAGACACAACAGTCACAAGAGCTTTTAGTTCGGGAGAGGCGGACCACACGCCGAGAGGCCGGTCCCTTCAGAGGACGATTCAGCCTATCTACGTTGGACAGCGACCACCCGTGGAGCGGACAGCGTTTGCCCGAGTGAAAGAAGAGAATGACCCTGTGTTCGGCTTAAAAGCAATACACTGTGTGGGAGCGCCCAGCCTATGCATTCTTTACAAACATAGCACACAGTTTCAGAGCTTTTCACAGCGAAACAGGATGCTACAGATTTCCGGATTGATCGCCTTAAACGAAACGTCATTCTCCCGTTTTAGAAGAGCAATGCTGATTGGCAGACGATATTCCTGACGCCTTGAGCTGAAGGAGTAATGGAAGAGACCAAAAGATATACCCCTTCACGTCTGGCGTGGAGAGGGGCCGTTCCGTTGTCGCTCTTGGAGCGAGAACATGTAACGAGAGAGTGTGCGCTCGTACGTGTACTCAAAGAGGGAGGAACAAGTCTCTCCTCAGTACTTCACTGGGAGAGCACCTCTGTTGAGAGCGAATCGGAGTGCGACTCTGTATTGAGTCCTTGCGATTAAGTGCTGTTCACTGTGTTGGCCGCCACACTTATTGTGCGGTGTGAACGGACAGAGTTACAGTTAAACGCCTGCGAGCGAATTTTTGAGTGGCATCGTGGTGGACTGGTTATCTGACTGGTGTACCACGCCAATAGGCTAGGGGTGAACAGGAGTCCTTGACTTCATCAAGGTGTAGGGAGAGCTTGATTGGCATAGGTCAATCCAGATAGAACGAGAGTTATCTTATTTGTCAGCAGCGAGCGACGCAGACAGCAGTCATCGCAGCTTACGGTATTGTGCGCTACAGCTCTTGCGAGCCCCATATTTCCTCCGCAACGGTCCACTTCACTGCATTTCACAAGTGACAGCCTTGACCGTACCTAGCAACATTCTAACGGATAATTATTCGAGTTGAGTAGGTGTGGCTCTCAGCCATTCTGCCAAGTCAATAACAATCTTAAACTCTGTATAGAAATTTCACTAGCAAATTCTATCCTTAAGAGGTAACTTCACATTCCAGAAAGAACCCGGAAAAAACGTGTTCAGTACATAACTAAAGGTGCCATTGTGATTTATCAGAATTTTTGCAAAATAAATAATAATTTTCGTTAGTTTCATGTTTTTTTTTTACAATAGCTAACAGTACTCCTGTACCCAAGTATCCCACTAGTTATGTAAGAAATTTTGTGAATTTTTGTGCCATTTCCTTCCAGAGGACGACTCCAGAATATATTTATTGCTGAAAGGTTTTCAGGAATTTCTCTTTAGAACGTTAGGAGCGTCTGTCTGATTTCTGTAGTAGTGTGGGGGTGGAAATTGCATCTTGCGGGATCCACAGGGTATAGGATCATCTCAGATTAATCCGCTGCATAGAATGACAGAATAGCACCCACACGCTCACAGTGGGAACGAGGAGCCCAACCAATGTCACCGAACTGGAAAATAACGTGACCACGAAAAACAGTCCGAAAAGCTTCCACTGACATCCTTGCAATGTGTGTTGTGGCCCCATCCTGCTGAAACCAAACTCACCGGATAGGAAAACGTTTTCTTCTCAGTTCAGGTAGAAAGAATGAAGTGATCACCTGTCTGTAATGTTCTGAGGTTACAGTTACAGCGTTCCCGTCATCCTCTTCGAAAAAGTATGGACCAATAACGTCGGTACACCAAAATGTTATCTTGGGACTATGTAATAGTCACTCATTTGACTGGTTCAATAACGACACCTCTACTGATTTACCTTTGCGTCCACATGAAAATGAGTTTCATTACTATTAAGAAAATAATGTTGTCATTTTGCTCAAGTAGGGCCTCCACTTCTCTAGTACAATTTAGCAGCTGTACATAGCTTCCGGGTTCAATTGTTGCACCATGGCATTTTTGTAGGAATGAAATCCTAGTTCAATATGCAAAATACGCTTTACTGAATGATTACTGAGGCCCAGTTCAGCAGAACATCTCCTAACGGATGGACCAGGAGTGTGGAGTATAGCTTGCGGAAACCTTTCACCTTTTCTGCAGTGCACACTGGGCGAGGAGCCCCTGGACGTTTCCAACTCATCACTGTTCCTCGTAAACGAAATAATTCAGCCCAGCGTAGAATGGTGTTACGAGCAGGAACACTATCAGGTCTCACAAAATTGAAATAGCGACGAAATTTACGCTGAACTGCAACGATAGACTCATTATTACGCACAAAACTATAGTAAGCAAACACAGGATGTGGCAAAGTCCACGGCTCCATGACCTCGACTAAACAAAATAGGAGGAGCTACCAAACGTGCGACCACATAAGTCGCCCCACTCCTACTAACAGAGCCTGAATACTATCTGTTCTAAAAGCGTCCGTCTTTCTGCCTCATTCTGTAGTATTATCACGTGTATCATGTGACGGAGAACTTCGATTTGTTTCCCATTCCAAACAAAATTATCTTTAAAGCGGAATTTTTCGTTCCCAGTTAATAGAGCAGAGCCAAATTACACTACAGGCCATTAAAATTGCTACACCAAGAAGAAATGAAGATGATAAACGGGTATTCATTGGACAAATATATTATAAAGAACGGACATGTGATTGCATTTTCACGCAATTTGGGTGCATAGATCCTGAGAAATCAGTACCCAGAACAACCACCTCTGGCCGTAATAACAGCCTTGATACGCCTGGGCATTGAGTCAGACAAAGCTTGGATGGCGTGTACAGGTACATCTGCCCATACAGTTTCAACACGATACCACAGTTCATCAAGAGTAGTGACTGGCGTATTGTGACGAGCCAGTTGCTCGCCCACCATTGACCACACATTTTCAATTGGTGAGAGATCTGGAAACTGTGCTGGCCACGGCACCACTCGAACATTTTCTGTATCCAGAAAGGCCCGTACAGGACCTGCAACATGCGGTCGTGCCTTATCCTGCTGAAATGTAGGGTTTCGCAGGGATCGAATGAAGGGTAGAACTACGGGTCGTAACACACCTGAAATGTAGCGTCCACTGTTCAAAGTGCCGTCAATGCGAACAAGAGTTGACCGAGACGTGTAAACAATGGCACGCCATACCATCACACCGGATGGTACGCCAGTATGGCGATGACGAATGCACGCTTCCAATGAGCGTTCATAGCGATGTCACCAAACACGTATGTGACCATCATGATGCTGTAAACAGAACCTGGATTTATCCGAAAAATGACGTTTTGCCATTCGTGCACCAGGCGCTCATGTCTGTGATGCAGCGTCAAGGGTAACCGCAGCCATGGTCTCCGAGCTGATTGTCCATGCTGCTGCAAACGTCGTCGAACTGTTCGTGCAGATGGTTTTGTCTTGCAAACGTCCCCATTTGTTGACTCAGGGATCGAGACGTGGCTGCACGATCCGTTACAGCCATGCGGATAAGATGCCTGTCATCTCGACTGCTAGTGATACGAGGCCCTTGGGATCCAGCACGGTGTTCCTATTACCCTCTTGAACCCACCGATTCCATATTCTGCTAACAGTCATTGGATCTCGACCAACGCGAGCAGCAATGTCGCGAATCGATAAACTGCAATCGCGATAGGCTACAATCCGACCTTTATCAAAGTCGTAAACGTGATGGTACGCATTTCTTCTCCTTACACGAGGCATCACAACAACGTTTCACCAGGCAACACCGGCCAACTGCTATTTGTGTATGAGATATCGGTTGGAAACTTTCCTCATGTCAGCACGTTGTAGGTGTCCCCACCGTCGCCAACCTTGTGTGAATGCTCTGAAAAGCTAATAATTTGCATATGACAGCATCTTCTTCCTGTGGGTTAAATTTTGCGCCTGTAGCACATCATATTCGTGGTGTAGCAATTTTAATGGTCAGCAGTGTAGTTTAGTACCATATTCATGTTATCGATATGCATCAACAGGGACGGCAAAAAACGGAAAAAGAAGAAAAAAGAACTCCAGCAGCGACTGAGCAGCATTTCTGCATGGCGAAAGCAGTCAGCGCAGTACCAGGGCGCTTCTGTCCTCCTGGAGCAGAGGTAATTCATGCTGTTTTACTGTCGCTGTTAATACATATCGATAACACAGATATCGCACTGAACTATTTTTGGACTGCTCTATTAAATGAGTGCGTAAAATTTCGCATTGAAAATAGCTTTGTTTGTAATGTGAAACAAACAGGCGATTTCCGTCGAAAATGAGCGTCGCATGAAAGACGTTATGAGTAGTATTTATTTGGACTGACTCCAGCTGCGCATTGGAGAATAAGCGCCTGATGTCACTTAGGAGAGACAGCCTGTACAAAACTATTTCTAGATGTTTCGTCTCCGACTGCCGGAGACAGCTTCGAAGGTAAAACGTCTGGGCATAGTTTTAGATATCGGCCATAGGAAGTTTTAGCTGAAGAGAACTGAAACCCACTACACCAAGCATTCATCTTGTGCTGCGGAATTTAAAACCACTGTCCAGCGGGATCCCATTAAACATCGAAAGATATTATAATAAATTAATGTACATCGGGAACGCGTAATACTATAGTCAAACTCAATCCAATAATAAAACAAAAAGAAAAACAAAAATCGTATAAAGCATCTCGTGAGTGGGGTAATGTCAAACCTTCTAAGTGCCAAATCTCACATTCGTCAGAAGAATAAAACGACACTGCACCTCTTTCTTATTTGTATCCGAAAATACCACAGACTTATACTGCTCACTTCGTCACTGCATAAGATAATAACGAGAGGAATTAGAAAATTAATAATTTATTAAGAACGTTCCAGGAGCCTTACAGGGGAACTAAATTCTATCAGTAAGAAAGTACCATTAATGACGAGGACGCACATTTTGTTTTGATAACACAAGTACATCATTTGCCACATGGTAAAACTCTAGAGATATGGAACAGAGTACTGAGAGCACAATCTCGCTAAAACGGCGTTTTGTAAAACCTGAAACTTTGTTTCATTTTTCTGCTCATCACTTTTATGTATGGGTCAGAATTTTTGGGAAACTAAAAAACCGAGAAAAGCGTCAACTACTAGAGAAGGAAATGCATTACTGGACATCAGACATCAAGAAATTAGAACAAATGTCTTAAGTAGAAGGGACGATAATGAAACGAATTGAGGGGAATGGATTGCTGTGGTATGGCCATTTAGAATAGGTGGATGATTATAAACGGCCGAACAGGTTATGAAGACGGATCCCAGAGGGAAAAAAGAAACGAGATAGAAAGCGGAGAAAAGGCATCTCAATGGCGGGAATTGAGCAGAACTATGAAGGTTGAGAAGCGAGGAACGGCATTACCTATAAACACGTCGAAAAATAAAAAAATCCATAAATAAATACATGAATGCTGGTAAACCTTTCGGGGTATAAGGTCGTGGTCCAGAAAACTCTTGTGTTCCTAACGTTTCTTCCAGAACTGCGGTGGATATCTTCAGAGGCATTGCTCCTGTGTTGAGTCTTGCTGACTGACCTGAACGTTAGGAACAGAACCGTTTCCCAGACGACGACCTTATTGCGTGAAAGGTTTACCATCGGCTATATCATCCAGTCGTGAAAGCCTTCATTCTATCAATACATGAATAAATTTGTCCAAAAATTCACTGTAGATACAATCGTACTGCCAAGACTCCTACTCACTGTAACACACAGAGTTAGTTTAACAGCCGCTCCACACGGTGTTCACTGAAGAACGTTCAGAGTGGACATGTCTGTGTTTTCGAAGGCCTCTGACGCGTCGAGCATTATCCCCCTCTACTAAACTACCTGCAATACGTTCTGTTCCTGTTACAGTCTTAACCTCGCCAGAGAAAAAAATATTAGTCGCTCCCTTAAAATAGGAGTCTGGTCGCTCTAGAGCTCTGTTAGTGTAGAGCTTTTATCAGGTGAACTGTCCAACATGTCAACAAGAAAAGGTGTAAAACTCGCAGCCACGGAGTTAAAACTGGTCGCTTGTTAGTGATAACGCCCCAGCTTTCGTGTCGCGCCAGTTTAAGAGATATATCATGTCACTACGGTTCCCTACTATCCGCAATCCTCATTTGCGGGGAGAGAAAATCGCAATCTTAAGGTTTCTCTCATAGCTTTCCTCCAGAAGTCGCAGCGAAGATGGGACGAGACGATCCCTTGGTTGAACTTAGCCTTCAACTCCACCCGCCACGAAGCGAGTAAGGCTTCCCCTCTCTCTCTGATGCTTAGTTATCTTGTGAACTCCCCACACGCCAATTTGTGACCCATCAATGATTTACAGGCCTAGGAGATGACCAGCGAGCTCATTCACCAGAATTGGAAACGTGCCAGGAAAAGCATCGACCTTGCACACCGGAAATTAGCGCAGTGCTACAATGACGGGCACCGCCCATTTCAGGTCCATACAGGGGCGACAGTTTTTATTTGTAATTTTCCATCAGGGGGGCAAGGCAAAAACAAAATCTCGAGCAAGTTATCACCACGGTTCATGGGACCCTGCCAGGTGTTCGGGTCTTGAACCCAGTTAGTTTGCTGGGAATAGTCGGACGGGGAAAAACCTCACGGGTCCACATCTCTCAGATGAAGGGAGGGAGGTAGCTCTTGTATCTTGTCTTGGACGAATGAGAGGGTGAGGGAGGAATGGTTTCCATTTTCAGAGGGGGAGGATGAGCCGTGCGGCTCGATCAGCGATATTCCCGCCGCCGGTATGGGTCATCTTTCCGGCGGTGTGCGTAGAACGCGCGCTGGCGCCGCCTACCGACCCGATCGGGAGCGAGACGAAAACTGAGGAAGACAGCGCGATTTTGCTTTTGGACGTCGAGCAGTAACGTAGTTTTGGGAACTATGGCGGACAGCTAAGCTCCGGCGTCAGCCAGCAAGCAGGGCACGTCTAAAACGGGCTGTTACCCGGGTGACGGCGCCGTGGGAAATATCGCCGGAGTGGATATAGACGTTACTGGGAAGCCGTTGGTGTTTTTTCCGCTTGCTTAATCTCTCCTGGAATCGGGAACTGCGGCGGCTGGCTCCGTCGAACAAGCAAGAGAGTAAGGGCCTTGCTTGTTCTGTAAATTGTGGTCGGTATCCTCTACTGGGTTCTGTGCGGTTGACTGTATTTTCTTGGGTGGCCGTCACTACTCCTACTGAGTCTGGCCTTCAATGTGTTGAGTTTAATTGGTTTAATATGTATTGTTTTAAGGTGTACGTGGTGTGATCATTAACACCTACGAGGGCCTGGAGTGCTGAGACATCCCTACTGTCAAGGTTTAACCGCCATTGAAAGCAATTTTCTGGCCCTTGTTTAAGTACCGCCTGGTTATTATACTTATATCACACCACAGCGAGAAGATGGCCAGTCGCTATATATATATATATATATATATATATATATATATATATATATATATATATATATATATATAAAGATGCGTGAACTCTGCATTATTTTGGTAATAACAATCACTGTCGTAATGAAAGAATACATTAGTTAAATTTTAGTAAATTCTGCTTCAGCTTATGACAGGTTATGAAGACGGATCCCAGTGGGGAAAAAGAAACGAGGTAGAAAGCGGAGAAGAGGAACCCCAATGCCCGGAATTGAGCAGAACTATGAAGGTTCAGAAACGAGGAACGGCATTACCTATAAACAAGTCGAAAAATAAAATCAACAGTATAGAAAATTTAACTCATTTCAGTAAATGTGTAATAGGTCATAAGTGCCGCGTTTTTATTAATGTTTAAAACTGGTGTAATTTATTTTCACCTGAACGGTGATTTTTCAAGATGTGTAGTAGTTTTAAACATCTCTTGTTTAAAGGTACCAAATAAAATGTTCGGTGCAATGAATGGTGGTGATTGCCTGATGTGTTACTTTGGTCCAGTCCTACCACCCTACAGCCCATTGTGCTGAGTTTGTGTCGTTGCGTAAAAGGTGGAATTATATGTTGTTTCGAAGAGTTTACAAACTTATCCGTTCCGGAAATGCTTCCACCCTTGACGAGAAAACCAATGATACCCCCTTAACTGCCAGTGGTGCCACTTGTCTCTGTGAGAGGTTATCGCACCTTGACGCCCAGCATAGGCGGTGGTCTCATTTAAGTGACTGCTGCTTGTAAATGCGCCTATCTTCAGTTGTCAACATGACACAAAAACTGAGCACAAGCTGGAGATGTGTGGCTTGGTCACACGAGTCGGTATTTTTCCTCTTTTGAAATGAACCACTCAAAGACGTATTTAATCCGCAGTAAGCAGAAGGGTGTAGTTCATGCCGCAGGTGATTCTGTTATGTTTTTCTGGTATTTTGCTTGTAGATTTACTTGCACACACTTTTCCGATCACCGTGACCATAATCAGGGATGTTAATTTCAGCACTCTCGTCTTCGTGATGAGTATGCTGTGTATAGTACCGGCTTTCAAGCTTCCAATAGTTGTGTTCACAGGACTGCTCGCAAACGTTCCTTGTTTGACGAAGACTTATGCACCGTACCGCTCCTCGGTCCTTAAAACACCCGTACTTAATCCCATAGGAAAGGTCTGTCTCTGAAACAGCTAGTGGGACGTAACAATCAATACTCTCTAACCTTAGTAGCTGTACGGCATACGATCGTCAATGATTGACTTTAGCTGGATTTAGCTCCTCGTCGAATGGAGGCCATTATCAAGGCACAGATCGTGTTAAACAATATTAGCGGAACCTCTACTGGTGGTGCCTAACTTCTTATTTGGTCTGCTATATCGCCTGTTATATTCAACAGTCTCAAATGATTTAATTTTCGATCGTTAATCGCCAGGAGGGATACTCCAACTTATCTGAGGCTGCACAGGTCCACTCACTGACTTCATTCCATACGTTAACAGAAATTATAATTTAGGTCATAGTGCTCTGTCGCCTCCAAAACTCCAATCAAACACTCTGACGGAAAAAGGTGAGAACACCAGGAAGGAGCTGTGCGAAAAAATGAAGTTGTTCCGCATGTTTCTACTTTTGAAAGATGATGTCTGTTCAGACTTCTCACCACTAGCATAAGGATAGCGCTAGTAGCCCCACTATAAGGACGCAGATCACGTTTTGCCTTAAATATGCGCTGTAACGGTCTTGAGCGCTAGTAATTTCCGTAGAGAGTGGACGTGGTGAGTTGATGTTAGTCAAGAATCCCTTTAAGTCGACAAAAAATCCATTATCAACACCTCACTGAGTTTGAGTGAGGTCGTGTAATATGTCTAGGAGAAGATGGATATTCTGTTTGCGATACTGCAGAAAGTCTTGGCAGGAATGTAGCCACCGTACGTGACTGCTGGCAGTGGTGATCACTGGAGCTTACGGTCGCAAGAAGACCGCGCTCCGATCGGCCAGGAGGAAAGCTCATCGTGTTCGGCGTATGGCTCTAGTGCATCATCCTCCATCTGCAGCAACAATTTGAGCAGGAGTTGGCAGCACGAACTGTAAAAAATCGGTTACTTCAAGGACAGAGCAGAGTCAGACGCCGTTTAGCGTACATTCCACTCATCCCAAACCACCGCCACTTGAAACTACAGTGATGTCAAGCTAGAGCTCGTTGGAGGGCGAAGTGGAAGTCTGCTGTGTTTTTTGATGAAAGCTGTTTCTGCTTAGGTGCCAATGGTGGCCGTGTGATGGTCATAAGAAGGCCAGTTGAGGGTCTTCAATCAACCTGTCTGTGCTAGACGCACTGGACCTACACCAGGAGTTATGACCGGAGGTGTAATTTCGTATGAAAGCAGGTGCACCGTCGTGGTTATCCCACGACCGCTCACTGCAAATTTGGACATCAGTGTCAGTGAGTGGACCTGTTGTGCTGCTATGTATGAACAATAGGATAACTCTCACCCACATACCGCTGCTGTAACCCAACGTGCTTTTCAGAGGGTCCACTTGTTGCCTTGCCCTGTTCGATCAGCACATCTCCAATCAAGCACATGTGGGACATAATCGGACGATAACTCCAATGTCATCCACAACCAGCATTGAGCGCCCTTGTGTTGACCAACCAAGTGCAATAGACATGGAACTTCATCACACAAACTGATATCCTGCACCTGTACAACACAATGTATGCACGTTTGCATGCTTGCATTCAACATTTCGTGATTACACCGTTTATTAATGTACCATCGTTTCACACTTGCAATGGATTATCTCGCGCTTGAATTAGTCTGAGACTCTGAACTGTTAATCACGTAAATACGTTACGTAGATAAACGTATTCATGAAATTTCGTTATTTCATATTAATTACTTTTGGTGTTGCGATTTTTTCCCGTCAGTGTATACTGATGACGTCATGTCACTGATACTGGCGGTAGGTCTGGTGAGATTATGAACGAGGGTTTTCAGAGACTGATAGCTGTGCATATTTTGGTAGTTGTCTTTCCGGTTATGGCTCGTGAGCATGCTGTCCAGTCACACTAATGTGATCACCTGCCGAAAGCCTGAGTAGCCACCTTCTTCAGGACACTGCGAGACGGGCAGGATAGTGAAGTGAAGCCATGTCGACGCCAGCGCCGCTGCCAGCTGCGCTAGATTTCTCGGTCTGGAATCCATGGCGCCAATAGCTCGATCGAGGTGGTCTCACAGATTTTCGACTCGGCTCAAAACCGGGGAGTTTGGTAACCAGGAGAGTATGGTAAACTCATCCTGGTGCTCTTCAAACCACGCAAGTGCACCGTGAGCTGTGTGACAAGTTGCATTGTACTGCAGCTAGGTGCCATGGTACTGGTGAGCCCTGGCTGGTTCGAGTCATGCTTGTCTTGGGTTAACCTTGGTTGCAGTCTTGTGGTTTTCTTTCTCCTGCGGTTATCGCGATAATGTTGCTGTCCTCTCCATGAATGGCAGCAGCAGCTTGTATCGATACTACTACTGCTGTACTATCCTTGTTGTAGCGGATATAATTTTCAGTTGGGCGGTGTGTGACCAGTCGGTCGGTTGGCGTGGAGCAGCAAGGAAGACTCCGTCGCGCGTACTGTCGCCGGGTTGGAATCTGAGGTGCTGCTTGCGGGTGCTACGAAGTTCGTTGCCCACCGGTCTTGGACATGGAAGTTGAGTCCTCGCTTAACCTACTATCGAGCCTCAGCTGTTTACATTTCTTCGTTTGAACTTGGTTGTCGCTTTTGGGATATTCCCGCCGAGCAACAACGGGTGTGTATTGAAGTCGGCTAAGATTTCAGCCGTCCTCCTGTGAAATTTAACTTAATTTAATTTATTCCCTGTTGTTGAAGTTCACCAGCGGTATCTTCTGCCTTGTGATCGTTAATGTTCCGGATACCTGCCCTGGTCGTTGACGTAATTTAAGGCAGTGTATTTTCCTCATCGTGTGTTGCCGTCCAGCGCGGCGCGTAGTTCGACAACTGATGTGTTGTTGGTCGTTGTTGGGGCCAGTATTCTGTGTGTCGTGTATTGAAATCTTGTGGTCGTTTTGCTGGTTGCGTGGAGCGGAACTGATTTGGTTGATTGGTCGGTCGGCTGTCTGTTGGTTGGGTTGCCTTCAGATCAAGAAGTCGTTGGACAGGCTGCCTGTCTCACCTAAACGGGCATTAGTGTTACAATCTCAGGCCGACCCTTGGTAGCTTCTGAGCACCGTTCCTTGTGTGTTACATAGTAATTTCCCTGTGTGGGTTTTAGTTATTTGGTTGATATGTGGCCTTCAGCCGAGTATCAATATCTCTTTAATTAATGTTCTTGTCTTGCCCTTAAGGCATGAGATTGTTATTCTTTATAGGGGCCTTCAGCCGAATTTTGTATGAAATGTTTTAAGATACAGAGTTCTGCCTTTTAAAATTGAAACTCTTTTTCTAGGGCTTAAGCCATTAAATTATTGGCTGATGTGCGGTCTTCAGCCGAGTATCAATATCTCTGAAATTAATGTTCTTGTCTTTCCCTTAAGGCATGAGATTGTTATTCTGTATAGGGGCCTTCAGCCGAATTTTATTTGCAACGTTTTAAGATACGGCCTTCTGCTTCTTGCCGGCCGGAGTGGCCGTGCGGTTCTAGGCGCTACCATCTGGAACCGAGCGACCGCTACGGTCGCAGGTTCGAATCCTGCCTCGGGCATGGATGTGTGTGATGTCCTTAGGTTAGTTAGGTTTAATTAGTTTTATGTTCTAGGAGACTGATGACCTCAGAAGTTAAGTCGCGTAGTGCTCAGAGCCATTTG
Source organism: Schistocerca piceifrons (assembly GCF_021461385.2). NCBI lineage: Eukaryota > Metazoa > Arthropoda > Insecta > Orthoptera > Acrididae > Schistocerca > Schistocerca piceifrons. The sequence continues at coordinate 649,263,037 of NC_060141.1, read as the reverse complement.
AACCATTTGAACCTTCTGCATTTTAAAATAGAAATTCTTCTTCTAGGGCTTAAGCCGTTAAATTATTTGCTGATGTGCGGCCTTCAGCCGAGTTTTAATATCTCTTAAATTAATGTTCTTGTCTTTCCCTGAAGTCATATGATTGTTATGTTTTTCTATGGGGCCTTCAGCCGAATTTTGCATGAAATGTTTTGAGATAAGGCCTTTACCTTTTGATTGAAACTCTTCTTATTGCTTAATATGAGGCCTCCAGCCAAGTTCCATTAAAATAAAATTGCTAAGGCCTTCAGCCTGTTTAGATTGAAGATTTAAAAAATATTTTTGGGTGAAACCTCCAGAAGAACCTTGTATTTCAATTTCTTGCTTAGGCCTTGTGTCCTGGATTTTGAGTGTGGCCTTCAGCCAATCTAAAGTTAATCAAAGGAGGTCGATTAAAGTTTTGAGTGTTAGCATCCTTGTTGTAATATTGTGTGTTGATAAATAAAATTTTATGTTGAGTGCAACTGACAGCAACGTATTTTGGCCCCTTTCCACAACCTAATCCGCTCTGTCCTGCTATCACAGGCATTTCAACCGCCTCTGTGTCGGTTTTGGGTAGCGGCACTTTGTCATGCACGAAAGCGTTGACCACGGCGGCACTTGTACAGTTTACAAACTTAGTCGTTTCTGAAAAATGTGTAGACCGTTTACCCGAAAGCCAACAATCAAACCCTACTGGATGTTAGAGAAATCGCTCCGTTTCCACACTAGGAGATAACATACGCCCCCCCTCCTCCCTCCCCCGCCGCCGCCACCCAAAATGTTTTATATACCCTCCACTGCCACTGTTAGTGCTTTTCACCTGCCGTCGGTAAGTGATTGTAGCATACTGATGTTGAACGTAAACGGTGGTCATGTTACTGTGCCAAATTGCTTGTAGGGGTTGATATGGTCTTTGAGGGTAGATGCCTTCCAGAATGCCGAGCTCACCCAGGGACTGCCACGGAAACAATCCCCGGCCATAACGCTGCCTCCTCTGGCCTGGACTCTTCGGATGATTGTTGCAGGATGTTTGCTTTCCGACGTTTAACTCCATACACTCCAACAGTTATCTGTCCAAATGGGAAATAAAACGTGATTCATCTGAAAAGACCACCTGTTGCCACGCAGTGGACTTCCAGTTGCGTTCGTCACTGCTAAACAGCAGTCAGTATGGTTACATGAATGAGGCACCTGCTGTCTAGGCCCATACGTAGCAACGTTCGTTAAAAGGTCTTTGGTAGCCACTTTATCTGGAAGGTCAGTTCCTCAACACTGCAAGCCTATTCACTCATACACATCTCTACAGCCGTCGTTCACCCCTGTCATTTATGGCCCGTGCTGCACCAAAGCTGCCTCTGCGCTGGTTTTGTATAGCGCACTTTTGCCATGCATAGTGTGAAGCTTATTTTTCCGTCGCTGACACAGAAGACCGCAAACCTTATTTCCTTCCCGTCTGGGGAAGCTGTGCAGTGACTAGAGTACATGTAAAGCTTACTGGGACAGGGTAAATCTTAGCTACAACGAAGTCGATAATTCGATTGTAATACTGGCATTTTAATTTGATATCGCTCACAATTGAGAAAATTTACAAAAAATAAAAAAAAGTTAATTTCTTTGTCCTCCCACACACTCCTGAGAATGGCACATTAACAATTTGCAATTACGCGCCCCTATTACCGGCAGCTGCGTTGATAAATACTCGGCACCTCGCAAGGATAACTACCAGATCAAGAATATTAGGTAAGTTGTTGGGAGTGGTTAGGCGTTGGTGAAAATGTCGCTTCTGAGCACACAAAGAGCTCTAACCGCAGAGCTCTGCACGGAACACGCGTTGGTGCAGTGCTGCGATACAGACCGTACATCTCCCTTCGAAGACGATGGCCAAGACGCCATCTCCAAGTCTGTACCGCTCGATGGCTGAAGGTGAAGTCCCCTCTCTCCACAATTCACCGTCTCCCACGCGTACGAAAACAAGGCGGAAGAATACTCAAGTTTCGGCCAATGTCGAACGTTCTATCATCGCCGAAATCCCTCCAGCGGCATTTTTGAGATCTACCGAATGATCGAGTAGGTCATAACGCTCATAGGCAAACGAAATTCCGGTCTTCGCCACGTGTTGCCCAGCACAGGTGGCTACGGATGCCGGGCTATCCCCCAAAGCGCCGTATTGTCCCGTATTTCCGATGACCGCTACCTGCCGCTCACGGCGGCCCGGCGAGCTACGGCCAGCTACAGACTTTATGTTCCATAACTCTCAACTTCTGATACTTTTCACCAACGCTTTCAGTTAGTGGCTCAGTCATGCAGAAATGCAGGGAATACTGCTCGAGAGTGCCTCATATTTATCACAATTCAATAGAGTCATGATCTAATGCCCTGGCCAGTCCCTTCATTATTAATACTAATGTTGGTGAGCTAACGTGTAAGTGCCCATGTCCTGGCACCTTACTAGTGTACTTTAACCACAGCGGCATGTGAACAGTTTACAGACTTGGCCGTTTCGGAAATTTTTCCACCGTTGTCCCAATAGCCAATGATCAACCTCTTTTGGATGTCAGCCAAATCGCTCCGTTTCCTACTATGACAACGTTTTCATCGTTTACCGCGTACCAACGCCCTCCCTCGCCTGCAAATACGCCTCAGAAACCCCAGGCTATTAGTACTGCGGCTGCCGTTTGTGAGTGGTTATAGTACGTTGCCGTTGAACATAGACGGTGGTCACGTAACTGTGAGTGGATCGTGTATTAACGTTATCTTACTTTTATTGTTTCCCTACACGAAGTTCTGTAAGTCAAGCTGCACTTAGTCCGAACCAGTTTGAGTTTGAGCGTTGCTGAAAAGCTAGCAAAATATATCGACTGTCCCTTGGAAAAATCTAAGTTGTTGAAGTTTACACCATAAACCAACACTTTCCAGTTTCGGACTTACGGTTTTCTAAATTGTCGGAGGCAATAAAATTAGTCTTTATTTAATCTCTGTACCCCTATATCACAGCCGACCCGTGTGGCCGACCGGTTCTAGGCACTTCAGTCCGGAAGCGCGTGACCGCTACGGTTAAGTCCCATAGTGCTCAGAACCAGTTAACCTTTTTTGAACCTATATCCCACATTGTTGGTTTTATACTGCTGATCATCCACATGACTGTCAGAAATGCCATGTTACTTCCTACCGAAAAACATATGAGTAACTACTTTCCGCCGTCAGAGAACGCCCAATGTACAGTTAGTATTGCGATATTCATTTCCATAGTCAATTCCTTCCATTCGTGTATTTTGTTGTCTACAGTAATAGTTAGCAAGAAACTTCGTTTCAAGCTCTTGAAGCAGCTCTGTTCGATACCTACGTTTCTACACTAATGCGAAGAGTCATTGTAAAAAGTATTCCTCGCTTCATCTATGAAGCATTATGCTAAGCATCCGACATCCATTTTCGGGATTTTATCCAAATTTGACACGGCACTGCTATGAAACAATAACTTCGTCTTTCAAATGTCAAAAATAGTAGCATAAATTCTCACTTTTTTTCTCTTCTCCTTATTTTCCTATCTTTTTTTCTGTTTTTCATCTAACGTCCCTTATCTTTTGGAGAGCCATCATGTTGGCTTCTCAGACGGCTGTTTCCAAACTGTGTATTTTCTTTACATTGTTCCCTAGTTTGTGCTTTGACCATTGGTAAAATTTTTGTTCGTCTTGACTATTACTGAAACACTCTGCACTAACATTAGTGGATTGAAACGCTGCTGTTCTCTAAGAAAATGGTAGTATCTTCCGATAAATGTCATCAGTATAATTATAATCCTATAGATTTGGGACGCACTGTATTTACTCCACACTGTCTGAGCTTTCAGTTGCACTCTCCTCCAGCACTCCCCTTCTCAGCTTTTCACACATTTCCTTCATCCATTGTTTCTTTAGCCTCTTATATAACACTCAGCACGTAATAGCAGGCTACTATGATCTTGTATCAGAACAAAATGGAAGCCACGGAGCCGGGCGTTTATCCACTGTAAGTACGAGGACGTGCTGAAAAGTAATGCCACCGATTTTTTATATCAAAACTCATAAGGCTTTTTAAATAAAATACTCATTACTAACATTCTACATCTTTATTCTTCATGTCTACTTGTTTATTTTTCGACATAATCACCCTGCAACGAATACATTATTCTCAAAGAGAGACCAGTTTGTTGATACCGTAACTGTGGAATGTTTGGCTTTGTTGACACGATCTCTACCTCAGTCCTGGTTGCACCGCTCCAGCACTACCAAAATCAAATCCTCGAAGGTGTTCTTTAAGTATTGGTAACTGATGAAAATCGAATGTAACCATGTCGGGACTGTTTGAGAATGATAGACCACGGTGAACCCAAGACGTCGGATCGTTGCTGATGTCGCAAAGCTCGAGCATTGTCTGGCATTGTAACGCTGAAGGAGAGCGTGCTCCATATGTGGACGAACACTTCGAATTCGTGCTTTCAGTTTTATGAGGGTCTCGTGGAATCTAGCAGAGTTTATGGTGTGCCCTTAGACATGAATTCTAGGTGCACTACACCTTGGGCATGCCAGAACACAGTGAGCATGACTTCGTCTGCTGATGGGATGGTCTTAATCATTTGTGGCTCAATTCCATTGGTGCTGCTTTATTTTCGGGGTCAAAATGGGGAACCGAGCTATTTTCAACTGTCACAATCTTGTTCAAAAATGGTTCAAATGGCTCTAAGGACTATGAGACTTAACATCTGAGATCGTCAGTCCCCTAGACTTAGAACTACTTAAACCTAACTAACGTAAGGACATCACACACATCCATGCCCGAGGCAGGATTCAAACCTGCGACCGTAGCAGCAGCGCGGTTCCGGACTGAAGCGCCTAGAACCGCTCGACCACAGTGGCCGGCTCACAATCTTGTTAAGGGACCCATTGCCCCCACACTCAAAAGAGAAAAGAAATTATTTTTACATGAGCAATCTCCCCTGTTTCGTGGCAGGAGTGAGCACTTAAGGCACCCAACCTGCATGCAGTTATCTGTACCACAGTTCTGTAACGGCGGCCTGCACTCGTTCTCGTGATGTGCCACACTTGCCTGGAGCTGTGTCTATGTTATCGGATGATTTTCTCTGATGAGTTAATCAATCCGATTTCGGTAAGTCTCGTTGGTTGCCGGACGCAGTCGTCCACTCCGAGCTGTGTTAGACACTTCGAGCTTAGCACTTCATTATTAGTACGAACAACCTTTAAATGGAAATGGACAGCAAAGGCATAGACATGACAAAGACAAGGACTGGTTATTCGAAAAGAAATATCTTTGTCAAACTTTAACACATTTCCCAGAATCGTTTTGTATCTTCTCTTACTTTTGAAGGCAATTTTGAACAACAATAACCATTACATAAAAACAACTCTTCATTAACGATAATGAAACCACCAGACCAACTTATCTCAGTAATTACTACTTTATCTTAATTTTAAATAAAATGTTTCAGCTAAAACAGAAGATAGAATTAAGAAAATCTAGCTTTTTTTTTTAACTTGAATGGACTTTAGTGGATCTTTCAATATTCAATTTGAATTTACATAAAGCTTGTGTATACTTAACAGGACATAGTGAGAAAATTTAATAATAGGAAACACATGAACGAATTTGACGAATCAACTGGCTTTCATACATAGAAGCGAAACGGCTCCGATTTTGCCTCCAGCCTACACGCTCGTCCAACTAGTAACGGGACCTAGCTTAATACATACAAATAATCATGCGACACGTCCCATAGAAAAATGCAAGATTGCCACAACGGCTATCACAGCTCACAATAGATAAAGCGGAAACGCGGAAGCAAAACAGACGACAAAAATTTCACCAGTACACTGTAGAATTGGCATTCAAGTGTAGCTGAAGCAGAACATAAATTCAGAAAACTACTCTTGCTAAAATGGCCACAAAACAAGGCAACAAGGTAACAGCAATTGCTTGCCAGGCCTCAGATGTACATACTACAATACTGGCCATTAAAACTGCTACACGAAGAAGAAATGCAGACGATAAACGGGTATTCATTGGACAAATATATTATACTAGAACTGGCATGTGATTACATTTTCACGCAATTTGGGTGCATCGGACCTTTGAAATCAGTACCCAGAACAACCACCTCTGGCCGTAATAAAGGCCTTGATACGCCTCGACATAGAGTCATACAGAGCTTGGATGGCGTGTACAGGTACAGCTGCCCATGCAGCTTCAACACGATACCACAGTTCATCAAGAGTAGTGACTGGCGTATTGTGACGAGCCAGTTGCTCGCCCACCATTGACCAGACGTTTTAAATTGGTGAGAGATCTGGAGAATGAGCTGGCCAGGGCAGCAGTCGAACATTATCTGTATCCAGAAAGGCCCGTACAGGACCTGCAACATGCGATCGTGCGTTATCCTGCTAAAATGTAGGGTTTCGTAGGGATCGAATGAAGGGTACAGCCAAGGGTCGTAACACATCTGACATGTAACGTCCACTGTTCAAAGTGCCGTCAATGCGAACAAGAGGTGAGTGAGACGTGTAACCAATGGCACCCCATAACATCAGACCGGGTGATACGCGAGTATGGCGATGTCGAATACACGCTTCCAATGTGCGTTCACCGCGATGTCGCCAAACACGGATGCGACCATCATGATGCTGTAAACAGAACCTGGATTCATCCGAAAAAATGACGTTTCGCCATTCGTGCACCCAGGCTAGTTGTTGAGTACACCGTCGCAGGCGCTCATGTTTGTGATGCAGCGTCAAGGGGAACCGCAACCATGGTCTCCGAGCTGATTGTCCATGCTGCTGCAAACGTCGTCGAACTGTTCGTGCAGATGGTTGTTGTCTTGCAAACGTCCCCATCTGTTGACTCAGGAATAGAGACGTGGCTGCACGATCCGTTACAGCCAGCGGATAAGATGCCTGTCGTCTCGACTGCTAGTGACACGAGGCCGCTGGGATCCAGCACGGCGTTCCGTATTACCCTCCCGAACCCACCGATTCCATATTCTGCCAACAGTCATTGGATCTCGGCGAACGCGGTACGATAAACCACAATCGCGATAAGGTACAATCCGACCTTTATCAAAGTCGGAAACGTGATGGTACGCATTTCTCCTCCTTACACGAGGCATCACAACAACGTTTCACCAGGCAACGCCGGTCAACTGCTGTCTGTGTATGAGAAATCGGTTGGAATCTTTCCTCTTGTCAGCACGTTGTAGGTGTCACCACCAGCGCCAAACTTGTGTGAATGCTCTGAAAAGCTCATCATTTGCATATCACAGCATCTTCTTCCTGTCGGTTAAATTTCGCGTCTGTAGTACGTCATCTTCGTGGTGTAGCAATTTTAATGGCCAGTAGTGTATTTCACTGAGTAAGCAGACTAGCTTGGAGGAATTAAAGTTTTAGAGCACTGACAAGGGAAACTACACGACCACGCGGCTCTGAATACAGCCACAAGATTTTCTCAGAGACAGATGCTTACCAGTGTCAATTATGGCGGCACAGATCCAACATCTAATAGTCCAAAGCAGCCCATTGCCAACGACCATGGATGAGCAGTCGCGCAACTTAAAATTAACTCATCTTTTACTAAAAATAAATCTCCTCCAGCTGTACTTAAGATTCCACAGCTGGAGGAGTTTCATTTATATTAAAAAATTAAAAAATTACATCAGCTGATGTCCGAACATCATACAATTTAAATAAGGATGTAGGAAGATCAAATTACTCAGGATCGGTTTGGGCGGAGAACTTTGATTTCATATTCCAAGCAATAGTTCGTTCCACACGAAGGAAATGGCGAAGGTAACCCTACGTTGCTGCCCAGCCGCGTTTCCATCCAGCAGATGCCGCCCCGGTGTCCTGAAGGGGAAGCGGCCGCCTCTCTCTCTCTCTCTCTTCGTGCATGCGCCACCTGGGCTGGCGGGTAAGTAGACACTTACCGCCACTGCACTCATCAAGGGTAGACGAATGGGCCTTCGGCTCCGAAAGCCAATATCGATGACGTTTCGTTGAATGGTTCGCGCGCTGCAACTTATTGAGGGCCCAGCACTGAAATCTGCAGCAATTTGCGGAAAGGTTGCACGTCTGTCACGTTGAACGATTCCCTTCAGTCGTTGTTAGACCGTCCTCGCACAATCTTTTTTTTCGGCCGCAGCGATATCGGAGATTTGATGTTTTACTGGATTCCTGAAATTCACTGTACACTCGTGAAATGTTCGTACGGGAAAATCCCCAGTTGATGGCTACCTCGAAGATGCTGTGTCCTATCGCTCTTGCGCCGACTATAACACCACGTTCAAACTCACTTAAATCTTGATAACCTACTATTGCAGCAGCAGTAACCGATCTAACAACTGCGCCAGTCACTTGTCTTATATACGCGTTGCCGACATCAGCACCTAACTCTTCCTGTTTATATACCTCTGTATTTGAATACACATGCCTAAACCAGTTTCTTTGGCGCTTCAGTGTAGTTACGATACACACAGGCTTGTTACACTTTACAATTCGGAGCCCTCTAGTGGCAGCGGGTTGCAACTTGCACCAGCCAATCTTTTTTTTTCTTTTATTGTATTGCGATTCCCCCCGAAGGGGGCGGGCTGGCAGCAGCTTATTAAGCTGCTCTTCAGGCTACAGACTTTTTAAAACGTAAGGAGAAGTTAAGAAACAATAAAAGCAGGCGATAAAACGGGGACTTAAATTGTAAAACGGCGGAAAATTGTGGAAAGTTAAAACAAAAAGCAAAGGGTTGGCAAAGAGAATAAAATACACAGGATGCAGACAGGTAACATAGGAGACAGGCAATTAAAAAACATGGCGACAGTATGGTTTCTGTTCGCAAGAGATATAAAGTCACACCCAGCGACAGTATGATGGCCGTTCGCAACACTTCGGAAAAGACACACAACACTGAAAACTCACTGTAAACACTGCACTAAAATGTCGGCACAGAGAGGACACACCATAGCCTAGGGCAGATGGGGGGAGGGGGGTGGACCTGGACAGATGAGGGGGAAAACAAGGAGGGAGGAGAGGAAAAAAGAAAGGGGGGGAACCAAAGGAGGGAGAGTACTCCTAAGGGGGGGGGGAGGGGCAGGGCAGACGCGAGAGGGAATGGGAAAAGGCAGAGGAGGGAAATGCAAAAGGACTCGGGGGAGAGAAGGGAGGCAGAGAGAGGGTAGGTGGGGAAAAGAGAGGATGGGAGGAGGGGGAGAGGGAGCCCAAGAAAAGGAAGGAGGAAAGGAGGGGGAGTGAGGATCAGAGTTGATAGGAGGGATAAATGGAGGGAGACAGGGCATCATCTGGGAGTGGGAGTTGATGGAAGCCACCTTGGGAAAGGAAGGGTATAGAGACGGAGGGTAGGGGGGACACAACAGTGAAGATGTGGCAGGGGGCGGGGATGGGAGAGGAGACGAGCAACCAGTGGGTGAGGGGAATCAAGGCGGCGGGAGGTGTAGAGTATGCGGATATGTTTGAGGAATAGGAGCAGATGGGGGAAAGGAATGAGGTCATAGAGGATCTGCGGGGGTGGGAGGCGTATACAGAAGGCGTGTCTGAGTGCATGACGTTCAAGGATCTGGAGAATAGAATTTGGGGGGGGGGGGGGGCAGATATCCAGGTGGGACTGGCATAACAGAGGATGGGACAGTTTAAGGATTTGTAGGTGTCAAGGATGGTAGAGGGGTGCAATCCCCATGTCTGAGCAGAGAGGAGTTTGAGGAGTCGGAGGCGGTTGTGGACTTTGGATTGGATGGAGCGGAGATGAGGGATCCAGGTGAGGTGACGGTCAATGGTGAGGCCAAGGTAGATGAGGGTGGGGGAGAGGCGGACAGGACGGGCGCAGATGGTAAGGGGAAATCAAGGAGCCAGAAGGAGCGAGTGGTACGACCTACAATGATTGCCAGGGTCTTGGAAGGATTGGTTTTCAGGAGCCACTGGTTACACCATGGGGCAAAAAAGTCAAGGAGATTCTGGAGAAGGCGTTGGGACTGTTGGAGGGTAGGAGCATATTGCAAGAGGTGTACTGGAGGGGGGGGGGGGGGCTGGGGCACATCTGCCGTGTGCAGGAGGTAGAGGAGAGGGGAGAGGACAGAGCCCTGGGGCACACCTGCAGAGGGGTAGAAGGTGTGGGAATTGGCATTATGGATGGTAACATAGGAGGGGCGGCGGGAGAGGAAGGAGGTCATCAGACGGATGTGGTTGACAGGAAGGGTGTAGGTTTGGAGTTTAAACTGGAGACTGGGATGACAGACATGGTCGTAGGCGTTTTCGAGGTTGCGGGAGACAAAAATGGCGGAGCGACAGGAGTTAGGCTGGAGGGCGAGGAGATGAGTGAGGTGGTCATCGGCAGAGAAGGAAGGTCGAAAGCCACATTGGGTGTTGGGGAGGAGGTGGTTTTGGTGGAGGTGGTGATGGATACACCGGGAAATGTTGGATTCCAAGAGCTTGCTGAACACCGATGTGAGACAGATAGGACGATAGGAAGAGGCATCAGATGGAGGCTTGTTGGGTTTGGAGAACATCAGCATATGGGAGGTTTTCCACAGGTCTGGATAGAAGCCAGTGGCAAGGATGACATTGTAGAAGGCGGCAAGGACTGAAAGGAAGGAGGGAGGGCAGTGTTTGAGGTGGCGGTAGGTAATGCAGTCGTGGCCGGGAGCAGTGTTGCGTTTAGTGTGGAGTGTGAGGCTGATGTCCTGTGTAGTGATGGGAGTGTTAAGTTCAGATGGTGGTGTGTGGCCCAAGTATTGGAAGCTAGGAGCAAGGGGAGGAGCAGAGGTATTCGTACGGTCCATGACGCCAGGGAAGAGGGAATAATCAAAGTGGGGATCATCTGGGATGGAAAAAACATCTGAGAGGTGGCCTTACTGACTTTGTCAGGAAAGGACGGTCATCAAGGAGGAGAGGGTACTGGGGGATGGGGGGGAGGGTCCCAGTAAGGCGGTGGAAAGTAGACCAATACTTGGAAGAGTTTATGGGGAGCGTGGTGTTGAGTTGTGTACATGTCTGGCGCCAGGCACGGCGTTTCTTCGCAGTAAGCAGGTTGCGGATGTGTCGTTGTAATTGCCGGTGGCGGGTAAATGCATCCCGATCACAAGTTGCACCAGCCAAGGCCGACCGAGTAATATACATGACGTAGTACCTCAACCAGTAATGAGAACAGAATGAAAAATTCGGAGACATTACTATTCAGCACGCCTTAGCACTTACAAAGAGGGAACAGGGGCTGGGCAACCTTTTGCTGGTATTTCCTCTTAACTGCAATGTTTTTCTAACTATCCGAAACTGAACCTAGTTCAAACACGTTCCAGACGTATAAGAACCATAACCAGCCAGTCCACTCCTAGAGGAACAATCAACAAGAAGCAGCGAGCTCTGTGATGGTGGCAGAAATAGAATGGGCTCCTTTCGAGCGACCTTAAACATTCCATTGTTCGCAGTGCCTCATCAGCTGTACAGAATGTTACCTTAAGTAGCAATGTCTGTCCATTGTACACTAAGTCCATGTTGTGCAAGCCACTCTGTGGGTACTTCTGATAGGACTATTATTTCCCCCTTTTTTCTGTTTGCGAAAGGTGCTCGGAAAGAAAGATTGTCTAGAAATATTCTTATTAGTTCCAATTTCCTTGATTTCTCGTCGTTGCCTTTTCGTAAAACGGCTAAACGTATGTGGGAGGAAATAACACGTAGCCCATCTGATCTGGGACGTACGCTCTTGGAATCTTTCTGTGATGCACAACGACTCTCTTGTCTTTGCCGATGTTGTGATTATTCATTTCCGTAACGCTATCACGCTTACTAAACGAACCTATGACAAAACGCATGACCGTTCATGGGACCAACTCCATTTCCTTTTTCTTATTCCAACCTGACAGGGGTCCTAGAGTGAAGCCGTCGAACGTGTGTTTTGCACGCAATTTCTACATCTACATCTACATGACAACTGTGAAATTCAGACATGTGTCTGGCAGAGGATTCTTCGAATCACCGTTAGAATAATTTTCTAAAAGCGCTTGAGAAAAACGAAGGAATTTTGAATTCTGTTTTTATTATAATGATCATTTTCCTTGTGTACGTTTCCGACTGTAAAATATTTTCGCACTCAAAGGTTAAAGCTGGTGATCGAAATTTAGTGAAAAGATATCACCGCAACGTCCTTCTCTTAATGATTGTCACCCCAACTCGTTTTTCATATCCGAGAATGTCTCTTCGCTATTTCGCGATAATACAGAACGATTTGGCCTTCTTTGTACTTTCACCATGCCATCCGTTAATCATGTCCAATAAGGATCCCATGTCACACAGGCGGCCATGAGAAAACAATTGAATAACCAACGAAAGGGTAATGTTCTACGAGTTGAGGCCTGGAATATCAGAAATTTGAACGTATTAGAGAAGCTAGAAAATCTGAAAATGGGAATGCACATGCTCAATCTAAATATAGTCGGGGTGATTGAAGTGAAATGGAAAGGAGAACAGGGTTTTTGGGCAGACGAGTATAGGATAACATGAGTAACAGCAGAAAATGGTATAACGGGAGCGGGATTAGTTATGAATGGGAAAGTAGGATAGGGAGTGTGTTACTGCGAACAGTTCAGTAGTAGAGTTATTCTCATCAGAATCGACAAGAAGCCACCACTCAACAACAGTTCAGGTATACATGCCGACGTCGCAAGCAGAGGATGAAGAGATAGTGGAAGTATATGAGGATATTGAGCGGGCAACACAGCGCGTAAAGCAAAATGAAAATCTAATAGTTATTGAGGGTAGGAATGCGAGTGTAGCGAAGGGAGAAGAATATAGGCTTGGTATTAGGAATGAGAGTTCAAACAGAGACTGCTCTAATGTTGCTCCTTTGTTTGAGCTTATCACTCTCGTATGGGAACAGGAAAGGATACCAGATGAATGGAATGAAAGGGCGACCGAATGGAGTGTAGGAACCACCGTGGTATCACCCTCCTGAACCTGGGGTACAAGGCGTTATCTAATATTATTTTTGATCGGCTACCTCCCACAGGTGGATAAAGAAATTGGAATATACCAAAGCGGATTTTGACGCGGAAGGTCAACAATGGACCAGATTTTCAACCTGCGCCAAGTTTTGGAGAAAAATGTTGAATACAGAATTGGAACACATCACCTCTTTATTGACAGCATCAATAGAAACCAGTTGTTTCATGCCTTACAGGAGATGGAGATACACGGAAAGCTCCTGAGAATGGTTAAAATTATGATGCCTGACATAAGAACCTGAATTCGAGTTCGAGGAAGTTACTCAGAGTCCCTGGAAATAAAAAATGGGCTACGCCAAGGAGATACACTAGCATGCTTGCTATTTAACGTACCACTAGAGAAGATGATTAGGAAAGGAGGCCTACACACCAGGGGCATCATCTTTTACAAGTTAGTGCAGATTTTAGCATATGCAGATGACGTAGATATCATAGCACGTACAGTACCAGCACTGAAAGAAGCTTTTGCAGCCTTAATTCAGGAAAGTAAAAAGATGGGTCTTATGATAAATGAAGATAAAACTAAATACATGGCCTGTGGGAAAGCACATCAACCCAATATGCCGTCAACTTTCAGTGTGAATGGATACACATTTCGAAGAGTTTGTAGCTCCAGGTATCTTGGTTCAACAGTCAAATGGTTCAAATGGCTCTAAGCACTATGGGACTTCACATCTGAGATCCTTCAGTCCCCTAGACTTAGAACTACTTAAAGCTAACTAATCTAAGGACATAACATACATCCATGCCCGAGGCAGGATTCGAACCTGCGACCGTAGCAGCAGCGCGATTCCAGACTGAAGCACCTAGAACCGCTTGGCCACAGCGGGTTCCAAAGTTTCTTGCTTTAACGTCTCATTTGAAATTAAGATTAGTAAAGAAGGCATATTTCGCCTTGAGTAATTTATTCCGATCAAGAATCCTCAGCCGCCCAACAAAATTCACTGTTTATAAATCCCTTGTTAGACCAGTTCTCACTTACGCTTCGGAAACATGACCCTTGACGGAAACCGATGCAAGGCTGCTCAACGGATTTGAGAGGAAAGTTTTGAGGAGAGTAATTGGCGCTGTGTGTGACAGAGAACAATAGAGGAAAAGGTACAATGCAGAATTGTATACTATATATGCCGACGCTCCTGTAAAAAATTTCATACCATCAGGAAGGATAAGACGGGCTGGTTATGTGGCAATAATGGAGGAGTCTCAGGTGATACAGAAGATTCTTTTTGATAATCCAGGAGGACAAACAGGCTGGATTGGACGAAGACCTACGGAAGCTCAGATGCAGAAACTGGAGGAGGGTAACAAGGCGGAAGCTTGTTGGAAAAGCCAAGGTTCGTCCAGGACTGTAGCGCCACAGAAGAAGAAGAATTAGGAATGAGAGAGGAGAAAGATAATTAGGTTTTGCAATAATTATCGGTTACTAATAGCGAATACTCTGTGAAAAAAATGACAAGAGGAGGAGACGCAGTTGAAAAACACTGGGAGATACGGGAAGATATCTGTTAGATTACATCGTAGTCAGGCAGAGGAACCGAAACCAGGTATTGGATTGTAAAGCGTATACAGGAGTAGATATAGAATCAGATCAGAACTTAGTAATGATGAAGAACAGGCTGAACTTTAACAGACTAGTCAGGAACACTGAATGCGAGGACAAGGGGGACGCGAAAGAACTGAGGAATAAAGAGACACGCTTGAAGTTCTCTAAGTCTATAGATACTGCCATAGCGATTAGTTCAGCAGTCAGTTCAGTTGAAGATGAATAGAAATCTTTAAAAAGGACTGTCATAGGAGTTGGAGAGAAACAGTAGGTACGAAGAAATTCAGGAATAGAAAAATTGAAGCCACTTACGAACTAAATAAACTGGACGTGCAGGAAATATAATTCAAAATGGCTGCATGGAAAATGTGAAGAAATCAAAAAGAAATTATCGTCGGAGGGACGGACTCAGCATGTAGAAAAGTCAAAACAACCTGCGGTGAAATTAAAAGTAAGGGTGTACAATAGCAATTCCATTCTTAAATGCACAGGACAGGACAGGTATGAGGAAAGAGTACACTGGAGGCCTAGTTGAGGGTGAGGGCTTGTCTGATGATGTGATAGAAGAAGAAACAGGAATCGACAGGGAAGAGATATGGGATCCAGTTTTAGTAACAGAATTTTGAAGAGCTGTGGACGAATTACGATCAAATAAGGATGAAGGGATGGATAACATACCTTTTTACTTTCTAAGATCGTTCGGGGAAGTGGCAACAAAATGACTGTTCACTTTTGTGTGTAGAATGAACGAGCATGAGATTGGCGGTATACTATGAGGCCTTCCGAGAAACACCATCCACATGGATCCGAATAGAGCAAGGGCCGACAACTATGAGATTATCGCACCGTGAGCTAATACCTCTTGCATCCATGTTGCTGACAAGAATGATACACAGAAAGAAAACTGAGGATCTGTTGGATGACGATCAGTTGATAATAAAAGCCAGACTGAAGAAATGTCGAAGCACGTTCATTGGATTTATCGACCTAATCAAAGGATTCGGTATGTAAAATGCTGCAGAATGCTCGAAACTCTGAGAAAGACGGGGGTAAGCTTTAAGGAAAATTAGGTAATATAAAATATGTACAAGAACTAAGAAGAAACAATAAAACTGTAAGGCAAAGACCAGGAAGACCGATAACTAAATGCTCGGATTGAAAGCGGTGTAAGTGCAAGGCAAACATATAGTCTTTCGCCCACTGTTCAGTCTGTACGTTGAAGAGGCAATGACAGAAATAAAAGAAAGGGTCAAGACTGAGATTAAAATTCAGTGTGAAAAGATATGAATTACAAGATTCGAAGATGACACTGCTGTCCTCAGGGCAAATGAGAAAGAACCACAGGATGTGTTGAATGGAGTCTAATAAGTAAAAAATAGCGACTGAGAGTATGTCGAAGAAAGACGAAAGTAATGAGAAGTAGCAGAAATGAGAACAGCGAGAAAGTTAACATTAAAATTGGTGATCACAAACAGACGAAGGTAACGAAATTAGATATCTAGGCAGCTATGACGGACGGAGCAAGGAGCACAAAAAAAGTAGACTACCACTGGCGAAAAGGGCGTTCCGGGCTGAGAAAAGACTGCTAGATCAAACATAAGTCTTAATTTGCGGAAGAAATTTTTGAGAATGTACGTTTGGAACACAGAATTGTATAGTAGTGACAAAAGGACTGTGGGAAAATCGGAACAGAAGGGAATAGAAGGGTTTGAGATGCGGTGCTGCAGAAGAACGTTGAAAATTAGGGGGTCTAATGGAATGACGAGGTTCTCTGTAGAATCGACGAGGAGAAGGAAGATATGGAAAATACTGACAAGAAGAAGGGACAGGTTGACAGGACATCTGTTAAGACATCAGGTCGCAACTTCCATGGTACTAGAGAGAACTGTAGACGGTAAGAACTGTAGGTGAAAACAGAGATTGGAAAACACCCAGCAAATAATTAAGAACGTAGGTTGCAACTGATATTCTGATATTACACTGACACAAGGGCAAAAAAAAAAAAAAAAAAAAAAAAAAAAAAAAAAAAAAAAAAAAAAAAAAAAAAAGCTCTCTTTAGTAGACCTGTTGCATCTTCTTTCGAAGTTTTTTGCAGTGGATCACTATCTTTAGTTTGCCCTCCACACAACATTATCTGTGTGATCATTCTAATTGAAGTTGTTATTCCTAGGTTTTTATCTGAACTGACAGTGCTTAATTTTATTTCATCCGTAGAGTACCAATTGAAATGATTTAGTACTCATGCGGTAGTCAATTGCCACCATTCGCACCATGCACATATCTTGTCTGCGACATTTTGCAATTGGTTTCGGTCTTTGGATGTCTTTATTAGACGGTAAATGGCAGCGTCTTCTGCAAACAATCTAAGATGGATGTTCACATTGTCTCCTAAATCGTTTATATAGATTGGAAACACTTTCTTGGAGAACGCTAGATATTTCTTTATTACTCGATGACTTTCCGTTGATTACGTCGTAGCGTGTCGCACAACTGAAATTATATTATATATGCACGCTACTTGATTATAAGTCTCTTGTCAGGAACGGTGTCAAAAGCCTTCTGTAAAAATAGAAGTATGGAATCAATATGAGATATCCTGACGACAGTACTCAGCGCATGCGAATAAAGAGCAAGTTGTGCTTCACAAAGACGATACTTTCTGAATTCATGCTGAATATGTGTCAATGTACCGTTACCTTATAGGTAATTCATAATGTTCAGACATAGTATATTTTCCTAAATCACACTGCAAATCAACGTCAGTGATACAGGTCTCGCACAGAAAGATTCAAGTGTTCGTTTCTTCCGCGTGCTATTATAGAGTGGAACGGTTGGTTGGTTGGTGGAGACCAAACAGCGAGGTTATCGGTCTCATAGGATTAGGGAAGGATGGGGAAGGAAGTCGGCCGTGCCCTTTCAAAGGAACCATCCCGGCATTTGCCTGGAGCGATTTAGGGAAATCACGGAAAACCTAAATCAGGATGGCCGGACGCGGGATTGAACCGTCGTCCTTCCTAATGCGAGTCCAGTGTGCTAACCACTGCGCCACCTCGCTCGGTAGGAGAGTGGAACGGTAGAAAAATATTCTGAAAGTGGTTCGATGAACCCTCTGCCAGTCGTTTAAGTGGTGTAGATATATGTATGTATTTCAGCAGATTACCACTATTCGCTATCTTGAGTATCAGTATGATCTGTGCATTTTTCCAGTCTTTAAGAACGGTTTTTCCGTCGGGCGAGTAATTTTATATGATTAGCAAGTAAGGGATAATTTTATCAGCAAACTTTGAAAGGAACCT
Source organism: Schistocerca piceifrons (assembly GCF_021461385.2). Lineage (NCBI taxonomy): Eukaryota > Metazoa > Arthropoda > Insecta > Orthoptera > Acrididae > Schistocerca > Schistocerca piceifrons. Next base: position 649,245,138 of record NC_060141.1, on the reverse strand, counting down.
AATTGGTACACTATCTGCAACGAAAGACTTGCCTTTAGTATGTGATTTAAGCTGCTTCTCTACGCCGAGGCCAACTACTTCTAAGATATATATGTTGGTAGTTGCTCTTAATTCGAATTCTTCTTCTTTGGTGGAGGAACTTCGGAGAACTACGTTTAGTAACTGCGTTGGCATCTCGCTGTTTCGTATATGACCAGGATCCCTTTGGAGTTTCTGTTAGATTTCGAGACAGAGTTTCGCTGTTTTTTGGAAACTATTAAAAGTATCTCACACTGAAGACCGTGCTAACTTTCAAACTTCAGTATAATATTCTGTGGATGAACTATCTAGGAACCGGTTTGCAAGTAGGTGGAAGGGCTAAAAACGTAGAAAAATGAAAACCGTTAAATAAATTTCAAAATAAAAGTCAGACGGAATGTTATTACAATATATGACGATTCCTTCTGATCAGAGCAATAAGAAACAGAAATCAGATTCTTGTTTCTGTAAACTATTACGACGATTATCAATGTAAATTTGTCGACTTTATTATTAACTGATTGTACTTCAAATAACAACTTTTAAATCATACTAATTCTCACTGTCGAGATATTTTGACATCGTACTTTGGTTGAAATACTTTTGCTTCAAAAGGCTTTTCTACAAATAACATCAAAATTAAGGTATCAGTGCTCTCATATTAGGCACTGGAGAATTACCTCATGGATGATATCCTCCAAAAAATCTAGTTACGTCACTTTGAATAAGAGATGATTCTGACTTCCAATACATATTTACGGTGTTAGGGCCCGCATCTCGTGGTCGTGCGGTAGCGTTCTCGCTTCCCACGCCCGGGTTCCCGGGTTCCATTCCCGGCGGGGTCAGAGATTTTCTCTGCCTCGTGATGGCTGGGTGTTGTGTGATGTCCTTAGGTTGGTTAGGTTTAAGTAGTTCTAAGTTCTACGGGACTGATGACCATAGATGTTAAGTCCCATAGTGCTCAGAGCCAGAGCCACGGTGTTAGGCATAAATTCCAAACAATGTATCAAAAACGATAACTTTAACAACTCACTAAAAGTTAATAAAGTGATTAACAGTAAAAACATAGATATGAAGAGGAACGGACAATTTCAAGTAACTTAATGTAGTGGTCAAAATTTTTACAACGGAAAATTTTGTGTTACACATAAAGAAATAATTATCATCTGAAGCAAACGACTGGGCGCAATCGATGTCAGATTTGTGACGAGTTCAATAAAATTATATTATGGAGTGAGTGAATGTGTGCCGAAATTAATCGTTCTCGACGTATTTTCGACGTACTTGATTTAAAATTGAGGGAGACCATTCTACATTTCAAAGCATCGATGATGTTTCTGGGGCCTCGTATTAGCTGCGAAGCTGTCGTGCTTAGCACACCTAAAAAGACCTGAAGACCCTAAATGCACTAACGTGTTGTAATTCCTTAGGCAAAGTGCTTCGGGGTGGTCACAGAATACGTATGATCAACGGGTATGATTTAGCTTGAAAGTTATTTGGTATGACTCGGTCGTTCGTTCGTTCATGAGCATTAAAATGTTTGCCTGCCTGTTTACTCTAAACCGAATGTACTGTCTTCTGTTTTAAAAGGTTGAACTGAAATTTCTATTGCGAACAGCGTGTTTCAGTGCACACATTTACGTAAAGACAAGACTAATTGGCGTTCACAGAGCAGGAAATTCAATCAAAACTGTTACTCAAAAACAGCTGCCAAAATCAGACTGTGCACTGCCCAAAAAATTGAAAAACTGAAATTAGGGAGCTACCCCATGAAACACACACTATTCATTATCCCATTAAAAAGCTAAATTACGAGAAAATGCTTAAAATTTGCGCAATGAAAACGTGAGATGATAAACGAAAGGACCAACAAAGTATGAAAAGAATCTCATCTGAAAAATTACAGGGCAGTCAGCGGCAACAGCACAGTATGCAGACATCGCGCCAGCTTCAATATGCTAAATTTAAACTACTGGGAGAAAGACTGGGATGATTTCCTCACATTAGAAAAAGCTTCTTACTTGAAACGAAAATACTAATCCGTTAGTTATAATGAAATACTCTATTTTAAATTCTTATTTCACAAGAACATAAAACTCACAGAGAACAAAAAACTTGACTATGTTCACAAAAATCTTACAAGGCAATGCTTTTACGATTGCGGAAACTGAAATGAATGAATGGGGAGGTAGACCATTCTGTTGCAAGTATCGCTAGCATTATCGGCACGCGCCAGCAAAAAAAGTTATTACCTTGAAATCATGTCCATAACGCAAATCCATTCTCTCTGTTCCGTAAGTGCTGCGTCTCTACAACTGAGATAAAGATGCACTGTGATACTGCTGTCATGCCGTAACACGACTGTTCCATAGTAACCACACGTGACTGTTTCGCTCTCGTAAGACGAAACTTTCTCTCATCCTGAAAACATCCGCAAATAAATGTCCTGTCCGCCTATATATGTCCACCTTTCAAGCTTTGTACGGTTTTCGTCAAATCCCGACTAGCCTATGGTTGTACAGCGTACGGATCACCGAGAAATTTTTATTCAAAACGTAATTCACACTCTCCAACCTGAGTTGCACAATCTGGCAACTGGCGTTCGCGGGACCAGTCCCATATCCAGTCTCTAAGGTCTAAGCCGTGGCTGCGGCAGCGCCAGTTACCATTCGTCTGCATCTCCTCGCAATTCTTCAGGCATATGAATTTCTCGCTGTTCATACTTCATCATCATTCAATACCATTGCTTCCCTGGCTATGGAACAAATTATATCTAATATTCTTGTAGCAGCGAGGTCACTTATGATGTGAACACGAGCGAGAGTAGCTTGTTGAAGGGCAAATACAACGACGAACACATGGTTGGAACGAACTGCCAGTCTGGCTACTGAAGATATCTGGAGTAATGTTGGATTTAGTGTGACACAGGAGAGACTAACTGCTACATATGTTTTAATAAAATTATTCTACACTATTGGCCATTAAAATTGCTACACCACGAAGATGACGTGCTACAGACGCGAAATTTAACCGACAGGAAGAAGACGCTGCGATATGCAAATGATTAGCTTTTCAGAGCATTCACACAAGGTTGGCGCCGGTGGCAACACCTACAACGTGCTGACATGAGGAAAGAGTCCAACCGATTAATCATAGACAAACAGCAGTTGACCGGCGTTGCCTGGTGAATCGTTGTTGTGATGCCTCGTGTAAGGAGGAGAAATGCGTACCATCATGTTTCCGACTTTGATAAAGGTCGGATTGTAGCCTATCGTAATAGCGGTTTATGGTATCGCGTTGTCCGAGATCCAATAACTGTTGGCAGAATATGGAATCAGTGGATTCAGGAGGGTAATACGGAACGCCGTGCTGGATCCCAACAGCCTCGTATCACTAGCAGTCGAGATGACAGGCATCTTATCCGCATGGCTGTAACGGATCGTGCAGCCACATCTCAATCCCTGAGTCACCAGATGGGGACGTTTGCAAGACAACAACCATCTGCACGAACAGTTCGACGACGTTTGCAGCAGCATGGACTATCAGCTCGGAGACCATGGCTGCGGTTACCCATGACGCTGCATCACAGACATGAGCGCCTACGATGGTATACTCAACAACGATCCTGGGTGCACGAATGGCAAAACTTCATTTTTTCGGATGAATCCAGGTTCTGTTTCCAGCATCATGATGGTCGCATCCGTGTTTGGCGACATCGCGGTGAACGCACATTGGAAGCGTGTATTCGTCATCGCCATACTCGCGTATCACCCGGCGTGATGGTATGGGGTGCCATTGGTTATACATCTCGGTCACTTCTTGTTCGCATTGACGGCACTTTGAACAGTGGAGGTTACATTTCAGATATGTTACGACCCGTGGCTCTAGCCTTCATTCGATCCCTGCGAAACCCTACATTTCAGCAGGATAATGCACGACCGCATGTTGCAGGTCCTGTACGGGCCTTTCTGGATACAGAAAATGTTCGACTGGTGCCGTGGCCAGCACAGTTTCCAGATCTCTCACCAATTGAAAATGTGTGGTCAATGGTGGGCGAGCAACTGGCTCGTCACAATCCGCCAGTCACTACTCTTGATGAACTGTGGTATCGTGTTGAAACTGTATGGGCAGATGTACCTGTAGACGCCATCCAAGTTCTGTTTGACTCAATGCCCAGCCGTATCAAGGCCGTTATTACGGCCAGAGGTGGTTGTTCTGGGTACTGATTTCTCAGGATCTATGCAGCCGAATTGTGTGAAAATGTAATAACATGTCAGTTCTAGTATATTTGTCCAATGAATACCCGTTTATTATCTGCATTTCTTCTTGGTGTAGCAATTTTAATGGCCAGTAGTGTAATATTTTAAATAAGCGCCAGAATCATACAGTTGATTCACAGACGAAACAAAGCAAGCAGGCGCCCTTGTTTGCTCTGAGGTGTTCCCTAAAGGTGTCCCCAAGATCCGGTTACCTGAGAAATTAACTGCATATGACGCAGAAGTACATGCAATCTTGAGGCCACTGGAAGAGACGAGATGTGTTGAGACGGCTAAATTCCTCATCTGCTCTGACTCTTTCAGTGGCCTACACTTTCTACATGTCCTTAGGTTAGTTAGGTTTAAGTAGTTCTAAGTCTAGGGGACTGATGATCGCAGATGTTAAGTCCCATAGTCCTTAGAGCCATTTGAACACAATTCAGTAACAACAGAATCAACAAAACAATTCCAAAAAAGCGATATAATCTTCTCTGAAAATGTTCGCACTAATCATAGAACCTTAACAGACAATTAGTAAATAATAAACAATAGATGTAGCAAATCCTTCACATTGGCTTTTGGAAGCCCTTAAGCAGAACACATATAACAGGAGAAGCCATCCCTGTTCAAATGTGCAAATGTGTGTGAAATCTTATGGGACTTAACTGCTAAGGTCATCAGTCCCTAAGCTTACACACTACTTAACCTAAATTATCCTAAGGACAACACACACACCCATGCCCGAGGGAGGACTCGAACCTCAGCTGGGACCAGCCGCTCGGTCCAGGACTGCAGCGCCCTGGACCGCTCGGCTAATTCCGCGCGGCGGAAGCCATCCCTGTCCATGTATCTAGGAACAGCTAACAACATACGATTACTTCTCGGAAATCAAGGCAACAGCGCCCAGCCCGTTCTTGCCTGCAGGAGTGCTCAGCCACGACTTAGCCGCCAACCACAATTCGGCTCCGCTGGCACGCACTTCATGTCTAACTTGTTCCACTGCTCCCTAACACTGCTGGCACACTTCCTGGAACCACGACAACAGTAAACGGCTCTTTCACCAAGCAGTTTAGAGGGTCTTATCAGCGAGCAGCTGCCCACGGTCGGGGCTCCAAGCTTCGGCTGCACTCCAGGAACACACCTTCCTGGAACCAAGGCAGCACACCGGACGGCACGGCCACGTGCCTTCCACGCCGCTACCGGAATGTTGGCAGTCAGCAGCCCTCCATCGTCTTCGTAGGCGCTGGCTTCAAGCTCCAACTAGTCCGCTGCTCGACGCAAGATTCAGAACAATATATGCAATAATTTGACCTCAATATTTCTGAGTACTCTATATCTAAGGCGCAACAAATACGTTTTACTTCCATGATTTTACAAAAAGCTCGTTTTTCCATGTAATATGTGAGCTGCCAAAAAATTCACTCTCATTATCTATTATAGTTGCTGACCTCCCGTATTATTTATGATAAAGATGACACTTGAGACTGTAATTAAAATTTGTTACCCTGACATTTCTTCAACTGTGTACGACTTTGCGGGCAACGGCCTTGCCGCAGTGGATACACCGGTTCCCTTGAGATCACCGAAGTTAAGCGCTGTCGGACGTGGTCGGCACTTGGATGGTGACCATTCGGGCCGTCATGCACTGTTGCCATTTTTCGGGGTGCACTCACCCTCGTGATGCCAATTGAGGAGCTACCCGACCGAAAAGTAGCGGCTTCGGTCAAGGTTACCATCATAACGACCAGGAGAGCGGTGTGCTGACCCCACGCCCCTCCTATCCGCATCCTCCACTGAGGATGACACGGCGGTCGGATGGTCCCGGTTGGCCACTCGTGGCCTGAAGTGAGTGTACGAATTTGTACACAACAGTAAGGATACGTCCGTTACAGTGTGGTATGGCAATTGTCGTCATACGGAAGATGGACAGGAGCAGAAAAGATTAGTGAATAAGTAAACAGAAGATTTACTTAACTTGTATTTCTCCAAGAATACGAAGACTCATTACAAACAGTGCTGCAGAAAATCGAGTCCAGCTGTCACAGGGTCAACATGAATGAGGCTCTCTCAACTAAGCAAGAACGATGGTGTCAGAGCCGGGACTAGGCGGCATCTGCATAGCATCATCTAGTGAAGAGGCTCCAGGTGCGAGTGGGCCACCTGGCTGCCGCCGGCCGACCTGCATCGTGCCGACAGAGGGCGCTCGTGGGACAGGTGCCTGGAGGCATCCATCGGATTCCGCACGACCTGTATTGGCGTCTGACGGAAACTCCAATGCCAACATTGACGCCCATGGGGTGTTATGGATCTGTGATACCATATCTTCACTGAATGATAAGCTCATTTATCATAATTACTACTTACATATATTTATACAACACTTTGTAGCCTATCCACGATGTTATTCAATCTGTATATTGAGCAAGCATTAAAGGAAACAAAAGAAGAATTCGGATTAGGTATTAAAATCCATGGAGAAGAAATAAAACCTTTAAGGTTCGCCGATGGCATTGTAATTCTGTCAGAGACAGCAAGGGACTTGGAAGAGCAGTTGAACGCAATGGACAGTGTCTTGAAAGGAGGATATAAGATGAACATCAACAAAAGCAAAACGAGGATAATGGAATGTAGTCGAGTTAACTCGGGTGATGGTGAGGGAATTAGATTCGGAAATGAGACACTTAAAGTAGTAAATGAGTTTTGTTATTTGGGGAGAAAAATAACTGACGATGGTCGAAGTAGGGAGGATATAAAATGTAGACTGGCAATGGCAAGGAAAGCGTTTCGGAAGAAGAGAAATTTGTTAACATCGAGTATGGATTTAAGTGTCAGGAAGTGGTTTCTGAAAGTATCTGTATGGAATGTAGCCATGTATGGAAATGAAGAAGAGACTAGAAGCTTTCGAAATGTGGTGCTACAGAAGAATGCTGAGGATTACATGGGTAGATCACGTAACTAATTAGGAAGTATTGAATAGAATTGAGGAGAAGAGGAGTTTGTGGCACAACTTGACTAGAAGGAGGGATCGGTTGGTAGGACATGATCTGAGGCATCAAGGGATCACCAATTTAGTATTGGAGGGCAGTGTGGAGGGTAAAAATCGTTGAGGGAGACCAAGAGATGAATACACTAAGCAGATTCAGAAGGATGTAGGCTGCAGTACGTACTGGGAGATGAAGCAGCTTGCACAGGGTAGATTAGCATGGAGAGCTGCATCAAACCAGTCTCAGGACTGAAGACAACAACAACAACAACATACAACACTATTGTTATTCCATTAAATGGCTCTTACAAGATATTATTGTCATACATATATTTTACTTGATTGACATATTCTACACATGTTCACTTGTGCTGAACTCACAGAATGATGTTTCTTGATAGTAACAACATGGTACCAGCATTGACATTATTCTTGTTAACTACTATTCCCTCTGACTTCACCAACGATTTATTACAGATCATCTTATGTTTTTTCTCTGGGATATCAGACTCCCTGGTCATCTGGAGCTTCATAGGCCTGACATGGCAGTCGCCTCTGAACTATCAGGAGCGTATGTGCAACTTATCTAAGTTTTTCAAGATTTTGTCAAAATCTGGTTATATTGCATTGCACGTTTTGTCATTGTTAAATTTGCTGTACGAAAGTGTCTTCTTTGAGAAATATGCTTGTTTAAACCGACATAGGTTATAATTTTGTAAGTACTGTATATCATGTTGATGTTCAGAACAGCTCTTATATTTCGGTTTTTCGGTCTGATTATTAGGCGCAGACCGGTGTGGCCGTGCGGTTCTAGGCGCTTCAGTCTGGAACCGCGAGACCGCTACGATCGCAGGTTAGAATCCTGCCTCGGGCACGGATGTGTGTGATGTCCTTAGGTTAGTTAGGTTTAAGTAGTTCTAAGTTCTAGGGGACTGATGGCCTCAGCTGTTAAGTCTCATAGTGCTCAGAGCCATTTGAACCATTTGATTATTAGGCATACATGCGGTTTTATCTGTTTATACAATATTACAGCTGATGATGTTTGAAATAACGTGATTTAGTATAATATACATAGATGATGGCAGATAAAAACGCTTTTCCATAAAACCAGGAAACAACCACTCTGGAACTAGGTCAACACCAGACGCCGCTCACTGCACGCTCCAGACCAGTAGCTGCCCATCGCCTTCCCTGGCACTGGCTCAAAGGTCCAGCTGACTCGCTGCCACACAAAGGACTCCCTGATTCTTACTAAGGTAGCGCGCTAGTCGTCACCGGTGGCGTTGTCAGTGGCTCCACACGCCCTCTACAGTGGCAAACGGACGCCTCCATCCTTGGTGCCACCTGCTGAGTGAACTTCAGCACTTTCACTGCTGAGTGCTCCATAACACGACGCACATCCGTGTGTGGTCGGGACGCTCCACACAGCGGACCATACGAGATTCCCTCGCCGATTTAATTCATATTGAGGGGGTGTGTAGAGCCCGACCAGGACTTCAAAATATGTACACAAAATGGCAAAACTCTCAACTATCTTCCACAAAACAGAGCGTGAAAATGTTATGTCTTTTGTATACTACTATTCAAGGAGTCCGCAGCCGAGGAAGTAAACGTGGATTTTCTAAAGGACGAGATCTCTGGATGGCCGATTTATTTCTACTTCCACGTAATTCTAAAAGATTTATCATGACTGTGCAAATTACCAATAGTTAATTATTTATTTATTATTTCACTAATATTTATCCTGACAAAGGAGAAAATTTTTCTTATGGAGCCTGAAAACAACAAAAGGATACACGAGAACTTTCAACCAAATCGAGCCAGTAATTTTATTTATATTATTGCATTTACATTCCGACATGCGTGGTCTAGGGGTAGCGCCTTTGATTAGTAGTCGAAACGTTCTCAGTCCCGAGTTCGAAACCCGCCACCGCTTAAATTTCGATTTATAACCACCATTGGCGGCAGAAGACTTCCGCCGTAAGAATTCACCCTCATTCTGCCAACATCCTTCTCAAAAGAGGGCGGAGGAGCCGACAGAGGGTCACTGCAGTGTCTTGTCCTTGGGGTGGGAAACTGCCCCCAAAGGTGTAAGAATCAGCAATGATCAACGGCCAGAGGATGCAGAACGCAATGGAAACCACTGCATTAAAGACATATAATGTGTATCCACAGGAAATGTGGCCTGTAACTAAAAAAGAGTCACGAGGACCTCTCCATTGAGAAAAGATTCCGGAACAGTCCCCCATTCGGATCTCCGGGAGGGGACTGCCAAGGAGGAGATGACCATGAGAAAAAGATTGAATAACCAAGGAAAGGAAACGTTCTACGAGTCGGGGTGAGGAATGTCAGAAGCATGAACGTGATAGGGAAGCTGGAAAATCTGAAAAGGGAAATTCAGAGGCTCGAGCTACATATAGTAGGGGTTAGTGAAATGAAATGGGAAGAAGACAGAGATTTCTAGTCAGATAAGTATAGGGTAATGCCAAAAGCAGTAGAAAATGGTTCAACGAGAGTAGGATTCGCTCTGAACAGAAGGTAGGGCAGATATTGTGTTACTGTGAAAAGTTCGGTGAAAGGGTTGTTATCACAAGAATCTACAGCAAACCAGCACCGACATCGATACTTCAGTATAAATCCCGACGTCGCAAGCTGAAGACGAAGAGATAGAGAAAGTAGATGAGGATCCTGAAAGGGCAATATGTCACGTAAGGAAGATGAAAATCAAATTGTCAAGGAAGATGGTTGTAGGGGAGGGAGTAGAAGAAAACGTTACAGGAGAGTATGGGCATCGGACAAGGAGTAAGAAAGAAGAAAGACTAATCGAGCGCCGTAATAAATTTCAGTTAGTAAGAGCGAATACACTGTTCAAGATTCACAAGAGGAAGAGGTATGCGTGGAAATGGGTGGGTGATACGGGGAGATTTCAATTAGATTACATCATGGTCAGACAGAGATTCCGAACTCAGATACCAGATTATAAGGCGTACTCAGGAGCAGATATAGACTCAGATCATAAATGTAGTAGTGATGAAGAGTAGGCTGAAGTTCAAGAGATTAGGCAGGAAGAATCAATAAAAAAATAGGGGGATGTGAAAGTACTAAGAAATGACGAGATACGCTTGAAGTTCTCAAAGGCTATAGATACAGCAATAAGGAATAGCTCAGTAGGCAGTACAGTTGAAGAGGAATGGACATATCTAAAAACGGCAATCACAGAGGATGAAAAGAAAAACATAGATACAAAGGAGGTAACTGCGAGGAAAACCATGGGTAAGAGAAGAAATATTTCAGATGATTAATCAAAAATGGAAGTACAAAAATATTTAGGGAAATTCAGGAATAGAGAAATACAAGTCACTGAGGAATGAAATAAACAGAAAGTGCGGGTAATCGAAGACGAAATGGCTGCATGACAAGTGTGAAGATATCGAAAAAAAGAGTGTCGGAAGGACTGACTGAACATATAGCAAAGACAAAACAACTTTCAGTGAAATTAAAAGCAAGTGTGGTAACATTAAGAGTGCAACGAGAATCCAACCCTTAAATGCAGAGGAGAGAGTGGATAGGTGGAAAAAGTACATTGAAGGCTTCTGTGAGGGGGAAGATTTGACTGAAGAAGAAAGTGGAGTCAGTTTAGAAGAGTTAGAGGATTAAAAATGAAGGAAGTGCAAAAAGGTGGTACCGGCAATTTAAGCAGATGGGACCTGGATAAACTGAAAGAACCAGAGGTTGTAGAGAGTTTCAGAGAGAACATTGGGGAACGATTGACAAGAAGAGGGGAAGGAAATACAGTAGAAGAAGAATGGGTAGCTTTGAGAGATGAAATAGTGAAGGCAGCAGAGGATCAAGTAGACAAAAGGACGAGAGCTAGCAGAAATCCATGGGTAAGAGGAGAGATATTGAATTTAATTGATGAAAGGAGAAAATATAAAAATGCAGTAAATGAAGCAGACAAAAAGGAATACCAACGTTTCAAAAATGAAATCGACTGGAAGTGCTTAATAGCTAAGCAGGGATGGCTAGAAGACAAATGTAAGGATGCAGAGGCATATATCACTAGGGGTAAGATAGATACTGCCTACAGGAAAATTAAAGAAACCTCTGCTGAAAAGAGAACCACTTAATACGAATATCAAGTGCACAGGTGGAAAACCCGTTCTAAGCAAAGACGGGAAAGCAGAAAGGTTGAAGGAGTATATAAAGAGTCTATAAAAGGGCAATATTATGGAAATGAAAGATGACTTAGGTGAAGCTGAAGTGGGAAATACGACACTGCATGAAGAATTTGACAGAGCACTGAAACCTAAGTCGAAACAAGGCCCTGGAGTAGACAACATTCCATTAGAACTACTGGCTGCATTGGGAGAGCCAGCCCCGACAAAACTCTACCATCTGGTGAGAAAGATGTATTAGACAGGCGAAATGCCCTCAGACTTCAAGAAGAATATAATAATTCCAAGGCGGCCGTGGTGGCCAAGCGGTTCTAGGCGCTTCAGTCCGGAGCCGCGCCACCGCTATGGTCGCAGGTTCGAATCCTGCCTCCGGCATGGATGTGTGTGATGTCCTTAGGTTAGATAAGATTAAGTAGTTCTAAGTTCTAGGGGACTGATGACCTTAGATGTTAAGTCCAATAGTCCTCAGAGCCATTTGAACCCAACAATTCCAATCCCAAAGAAAGCAGGTGTTGACAGGTGTGAAAATTAGCGAACTATCGGTTTAATAAGTCATGGTTGCAAAATACTAGCAAGAATTCATTACAGAGGAATGGAAAAACTGGTAGAAGGCGACCTTGGGAATGATCAGTTTGGATTAACTTAGAGATGTTGGAACACCTGAGGCAATACAGACCCTAGACTTATCTTAGAAGATAGATTAAGGAAAGGGAAACCTACGTTTCTAGCATTTGTAGACTAAGAGAAAGTTTTTGACAATGCTGACTGGAATAATCTCTTGGCAGGGGTAAAATACAGGGAGCGAAAGGCTATTTACAATTTGCACAGAAACCAGATGGCTGTTATAAGTATTGAGAGACATGAAAAGGAAGCAGTGGTTGGGAAGGAAGTGAGACAGGGTTATAGCCTATCCTCGATGTTATTCAATCTACACATTACACAAGCAGCAAAGGAAACAAAAGAAAAATTTGGCGTAGGAATTACAATTCATGGAGAAGAAATAAAAACTGTGAGATTTTCCGATGAGTTGTAATTCTGTCAGACAGCAAAGGACCTGGAGGGGCAGTTGAACGGTATGGACAGTGTCTTGAAAGGAGGCTATGAGGTGAACATCAACAAAAGCAAAACGAGGATAATGGAATGTAGTCGAATTAAATCAGGTGATGCTGAGGGAATTAGATTAGGAAATGAGACACTAAAAGTAGTAGATGAGTTTTGCTATTTGGGGAGCATAATAACTGATGATGGTCGAAGTAGGGAGGATATAAAATGTAGACTGGCAATGACAAGAAAAGCGTTTCTGAAGAAGCGAAATTTGTTAACATCGAGTATAGATTTAAGTGTCAGGAAGTCTTTTCTCAAAGTATTTGTATGGAGTGTAGCCATGTATGGATGTGAAACGTGGACGATGAATAGTTTAGACAAGAGGAGAATATAAGCTTTCGAAATGTGGTGCTGCAAAAGAATGCTGAGAAATACGCTCCTGGAAATGGAAAAAAGAACACATTGACACCGGTGTGTCAGACCCACCATACTTGCTCCGGACACTGCGAGAGGGCTGTACAAGCAATGATCACACGCACGGCACAGCGGACACACCAGGAACCGCGGTGTTGGCCGTCGAATGGCGCTAGCTGCGCAGCATTTGTGCACTGCCGCCGTCAGTGTCAGCCAGTTTGCCGTGGCATACGGAGCTCCATCGCAGTCTTTAACACTGGTAGCATGCCGCGACAGCGTGGACGTGAACCGTATGTGCAGTTGACGGACTTTGAGCGAGGGCGTATAGTCGGCATGCGGGAGGCCGGGTGGACGTACCGCCGAATTGCTCAACACGTGGGGCGTGAGGTCTCCACAGTACATCGATGTTGTCGCCAGTGGTCGGCGGAAGGTGCACGTGCCCGTCGACCTGGGACCGGACCGCAGCGACGCACGGATGCACGCCAAGACCGTAGGATCCTACGCAGTGCCGTAGGGGACCGCACCGCCACTTCCCAGCAAATTAGGCCGTCTTCCGCTCACGCCCCAACATCGTGCAGCCCGCCTCCAGTGGTGTCGCGACAGGCGTGAATGGAGGGACGAATGGAGACGTGTCGTCTTCAGCGATGAGAGTCGCTTCTGCCTTGGTGCCAATGATGGTCGTATGCGTGTTTGGCGCCGTGCAGGTGAGCGCCACAATCAGGACTGCATACGACCGAGGCACACAGGGCCAACACCCGGCATCATGGTGTGGGGAGCGATCTCCTACACTGGCCGTACACCACTGGTGATCGTCGAGGGGACACTGAATAGTGCACGGTACATCCAAACCGTCATCGAACCCATCGTTCTACCATTCCTAGACCGGCAAGGGAACTTGCTGTTCCAACAGGACAATGCACGTCCGCATGTATCCCGTGCCACCCAACGTGCTCTAGAAGGTGTAAGTCAACTACCCTGGCCAGCAAGATCTCCGGATCTGTCCCCCATTGAGCATGTTTGGGACTGGATGAAGCGTCGTCTCACGCGGTCTGCACGTCCAGCACGAACGCTGGTCCAACTGAGGCGCCAGGTGGAAATGGCATGGCAAGCCGTTCCACAGGACTACATCCAGCATCTGTACGATCGTCTCCATGGGAGAATAGCAGCCTGCATTGCTGCGAAAGGTGGATATACACTGTACTAGTGCCGACATTGTGAATGCTCTGTTGCCTGTGTCTATGTGCCTGTGGTTCTGTCAGTGTGATCATGTGATGTATCTGACCCCAGGAATGTGTCAATAAAGTTTCCCCTTCCTGGGACAATGAATTCACGGTGTTCTTATTTCAATTTCCAGGAGTGTAGATGGGTAGATCACGTAACTAATGAGGAAGGACTGAAAAGAATTGGGGAGAAGAGGAAGTTGGGGCACAACATGTCTAGAAGAAGGGATCGGTTGGGTGGACATGTTCTGAGGCATCAAGGGATTACCAATATATTATTGGAGGGCAGCGTGGAGGGTAAAAATCGTGAAGGGAGACCAAGAGATGAAAACACGAAACAGATTCATAAGGATGTAGGGGGCAGTGGTTACTTGGAAATGAAGAAACTTGCAAAGGATAGAGCAGCATGGAGAGCTGCATTAAACCAGTCTCTGAACTGAAGACCACAACAACAATAACAAGGGGATCCATTATAGGATCAGAATTTAAGAGAGCTTTGGAGGACTAAAGATCAAATAAGGTACAAGGGACAGATAACATTCCATCAGATTTTCTAAAATCATTGGGGGAAATGGCAACTAAACGGCTATTCACGTTCGGGTGTAGAATGTATGAGTCTGGCGACATATCATCTGACTTCCGGAAAGGTATCATCCACACAATTCCGAAGACTGCAAAAACTGACAAATTCGAAAGTTATCGCCCAGTCAGATTAACAGCTCAGGCATCCAAATTGCTGACAAGAATAATATACAGAAGAATGGAGAAGAAAACTGAGCATGTGTTAAATGCCGATCAATTTGGCTTTAGGAAAGGTAAACGCACTAGAGAAGCAATTCTGACGTTGCGGTTGATAATGGAAACAAGACTAAAGAAAAAGCAAGTCATGTTCATAGGATTCGCCGAACTTCTGAGAAAAATAGGGGTAAGCTTTAGAGAGAGACGGTTAATATACAATATGTAGGAGCCAAGAGGGAATAATAAGATTGGACAACCAAGAACGAAGTGCTCGAATTAAAAATGATATAAGACAGGGGTGCAGTCTTTGGCCCCTACCGTTCAAACTGTACATCGAGGAGGTAATAATGGAAATAAAAGAAAGGTTCAGGAATGGAATTAAAAAATTAAAATTCCAGGTGACAGGATATGAATGATACGATTCTCTGATGACATTGCTATCGTGAGTGAAAGTGAAGAAGAATTACATGATCTGCTGAATAGAATGAAGAGTCTAATGACTACAGAATATGGATTGAGGATAAATCGAAGAAAGGCGAAAGTAATGAGAAGAGACAGAAAAGAGAACAGCAAGAAACTTAAAATCTGCATTGAAGGTCACGAAGTAGATGAAGTTAAGGAATTCCACCAACTAGGCAGCAAACTAACCAGTGACGGACGGAGCAAGGAAGACATCAAAAGCAGCCTAGCATGGGTAAAAAGGGCATTCCTGACCAAGAGAAGTGTGCTAGTATCAAACCTAGATGTTAATTTGAGGAAGAAATTTCTGAGAATGCACTTTTGGAGCACAGCATTGTATGGCAGTGAAACATTGAGTAAGGGAAAACCAGAACAGAAGAGAATCGAAGCATTTGGATGCTACCGACGAATCTTGAAATTTAAGTGATCTGATAAGGTGGTTCTACGCAGAATCGTAAAGGAAAGGAATGTGTGGACAACGCTGACAAGGAGAAGGGACATGATGATAGGACACCTGTCACGATATCAGGGGTGACTTCCATGGTACTAGAGGGAGCTGTAGAGTATAAAAACTGTAGAGGAAGAGACAGACTGGAATACATCCAGCAAATAATTGAGGATATAGGTTGCAAGTGCTACTGTGAGATGAAAAGTTTAGCGCAAGAGAGGAAATCGTGGCGAGCCGCATGAAACCAGTCATAAGACTCATAACAAAAAAAAAAAAAAAATACATTTGTGACAAGTGTAATATGTAACATATAAAGCACTGTAAGAATCATGATGATACTGATCGTAGAAACATGGAAAACATAAATAATTCTGGTATACAGCACATGTAATGAACACCGACAATTTATATGTGCACATTTTCTTATGTGTTTCCTGCTGCAAAACAAATTTGGTTTAGTTTCATTAACGGTTCTCTGTCGTATAACAATTTTACGGCATATCACGCACATCGAACCTTATCACCGAATTTGGGTGCAAATAGCTCACAATCAGAGCTGCATCAGGAGCGAGATTCGATCCACAGATTATGAAAGTAAGTGCTTACTCGCTCGGCTGCCGACTCCATGGAAACGATCGATCTTTCTAAATATACGCTGGTGTGACAAAAGACATGGGGCAACGACATACAGATATACAGATAGCGGTAATACTGCGTACGCAAGGTATAAAAGGGCAGTGCACTGGCGAAGCTGGAAAATTTACTCACGCTATTCACCTGGAAATGTTTACGACTTGATTATGGCCGCACGCATGTGCCAAGAGTGTTCCGAGAATGCTAGGCATTACCTGTCGCCACGGACAAGATGTAGCCGACACATTCACTTAAACGACTGAGAGCAGTGGCGTTTGCTTAGAGTTGTGATTGCTAACAGACAAGCAACGCTGAGTGAAATAATCACGTATATCAATGTGGAGTTTATGATGAGCCAATCCGTTAGGACAGTGCGGCGAAATTTGGCCTTAAGGAGCTATGGCAGCAGAAGACCGACGCGAATGCCTTTGCTAACAGAACGACGTCATCTGCAGCCCTCTCCTGGGTTTGTGACCATATCGGTTGGATCCTAAACTACTGGAAAACTGGCCTGGTCAGATGAGTCCCGATTTCAGTTGGTAAGAGCTGATGGTAGGGCTCGAATGTAGCGCAGGCCCCGTGAAGCTATGGACCCAAGTCGTCAACAAGGCCCTGTGTAAGCTGGTGGTGGCTGGTGTGGGTTATGTTTACTTAAAATGGACTGGGTTCAAAAATAGCTCTGAGCACTGTGGGACTTAACATCTATGGTCATCAGTCCCCTAGAACTTAGAACTACTTAAACCTAACTAACCTAAGGACATCACACAACACCCAGCCATCACGAGGCAGAGAAAATCCCTGACCCCGCCGGGAATCGAACCCGGGAACCCGGGCGTGGGAAGCGAGAACGCTACCGCACGACCACGAAAATGGACTGTGTCTTCTTGCCTAACTGAACCAGTAATTGACTGGAAATTGTAAAGTACGACTACTTGGAGACGTCCGAAAGAAAGACGGGATTCTTACGGATGACAATACGCCATATCACGAGGCGACAATTGTTCGCGTTTGTTTTGAAGAACATTCTGAATAGTTTGAATTGTTTGGCCACCCTTGATCGCCCGTCACGAATCCCAACGAACGTTTGTGGGACATGATTGAGAGGTGAGTTCGTGGTGAAATTCCTGCACCGGAAACACTATCGCAGTTATTGACGGCTATAGAGACAGCATGGCTCGGTATTTCTGCAGGGGTCTTCTAACGACATTTTGAGTCCACGCCACGTCGAGTGAGTGCACCACGCCAGGCGAAAGCATGTCCGAGACGATGTTAGGAGATATTACATAACTTTGAGCACCTTCCTATATAAGTAAGACTAAAATTTTGAAACTCTGTTTCCTCGGAAACGGTTGATTGCTAGTTCTTCCTGTTTACGTATGTTGAAATCCTCCTATTCGTGCCTTACACACTCTGTCAGTAAGAATGAAATTGGGAAGGGGGGTCCGTACGGTCCCAGTGTGAAAATTGCAGCGCTTGCTGTGTTTAGACTCGTCATCATCACAATCGCCGAGACCAGCACAATCGCTTCTGTATTTATTCTCACCAATAAGTTCTTAAATTCTACATTGAATATTCTACATTACTGAAATTCCTAAAAGCAGATAACATTAAAAATAACGACATTCAAGAAAGATTTTTTGTGTCGCATATTTCGAAACGAGACAACGCCTGACCCACATTCTTCACAGCGGCAATGTGATTCCTTTCGTTCTTACTGGAGACGGTGTTTCTCCTTACAGCTCTGTATTGTTGTACTGACGATTCAACGGTGCTTGGAAAGTGACTTTCTCGAAGCTACGACGGATTTTTCTCAATTGATCGACGATCGCCTGATGCTTTCATTTCATGACGATATGTCTGACGTCTCACGAATGAGGCTGATATGAAATTCGGCGACTAAGGTATTCTTTGCGATATCAAACTTCAAACAACGCACATATCTAAAGACTGGAAGAAGAGTTTCTTGTACAATTTCAGTATTGTCCGAACACGTTCTGTTGTGCTGATAAGCGTGTCGTATTTGTCCACAGCACCAATAGACTCGCCACCCAACACACATTTTGGTTTATCTGTTTCGGTGTTCTGTCTCGCAGTTCCATCTCATAGCTGATTTCGTTACAGCTATATGGCATGCCACGAACCTAGATACAGGGGTTGCACAAAAATTTGGAAACATGAAAAATACAGCTCATTAGCATGCTTAATATGGTGCAGGAAACCTGTTGGTACTCAACTGCCAATCGTCTCGTATAAATACATGTGGTTTTCGACGGAATCATACACAATTTTTCCTGAAAAACAGTTGCAAATTCAGATAACGATAACAGACATATATTGCGATCACGCACCACTTTCTTCAAACAAGACTACAAAGGTTCAATGGTATTGAGTTATTGTGATTGCAGTAGCCAGGGGAAGTGTGATAATTCATTCCCGTGACACAAATCCATTCGCTGAGGACGCGAGTTGCGTGAACGGGGGCTCTGTCGTTGTAACACACAGTTACCATGGGGAAACAAAGAATTTATCATGGGGTGCACATACTCAATAAAAGTAATGTGACCTCGCAGAGTAACTATGGGCCATAAGGAAACCACGATTCAGTTTTGCAATAATTTTTGGTCACATTCCTCTTCAATGCCATCTGTCACAATTACGCATCACACACTATAGTGGGAGTTGTGACTTAGCTGATGGCGTTTTTCTGCACTGTCTGCACGTGGTATGCATCTTCGATACGGTGTCTCTTGAAATACCAAACACGTCAACTCCCTTGGTTACGAAATCACCCATCTTTCGAGCAGCAAAAATTTGCCCGTGTTCCAATTGACTTAGCACCGACATAATACAGTACAAATACACAGAACCCTGTTCCTCTCCCATCTACAAAGATTGAGGAAGGAAGTGGCATTCTGCTGTGTATCAGGCCACACGTGTTTTTAAGGGGAACAAATCAGTAGATGTTGCAGCGATAGATGGATGAATAATACGATAGTACAGTATGCCGTCCTACATATCACAGCTAGTTGTTGAGGTTCCACATTATGCGTGAAAGTTATCTGTGTAATGTTCTTCAGAGGAACTGGATCTGTAATGTTGACTGTGTTTTTTAACGTTGAATTGTCTGTTAGGCTAAACTTTGGGCATGCTGTTTCGAACGGAGCGCATACCAGATGTTAAGGCTGACAGTTTGCGTAACGCAGTTCGTGGTGACAAAATTCAACTATAAGAATGCAGTGAGAAATCTGTGAGAAGCCTAAGAGAATCATCTCCTATCTGAAACTTATCGTTATCACAAAATCTGACTATGAACTTTGATGAAAAATTGATTACTATGAAACTAAAGGTGGTCTCTGAGGAATTAATTAAAAAATAACCATTTTTCTACCATATTTGGCTTGCCTGAGTCGCAATAGATAACGCCGTGCAAACGGCTCTCGTAGCTACAGCGCGTCTCGATAACAAAGCTGCAAAATGTAATGCGTTCTCTAAAAATATTGCTGCCATTCTTGGATCATAAGTTTTGGTAAAGGTTCTAAATAAATTGAAAATTATTCGAACAGTCCACCGGATTACTGCCGGTCCATAGTGTCCAACGGGCACAATATTTCGGCCATCAGACATGTCCCCATCGTCAGCTGCGCTGACTAACTGAGCTCCTGAGGGCGGGCGGCCGTCCTAAATCCCCTTCTCCCGCGAGGCTCAGCAAAGAAAACGAACTAGCGACCACGACGGACGAGGCAGTTACACCGACGCCACGACAGAAGCCGACGCCAGCCTCTCAACAACCGCCGACGCACGGCCGGGGGTGCGGACCGCGGAGAGAACGCCTCGCGGGGGAAGCGGATTTAGGACGACCGCCCGCCCTCAGGAGCTCAGTTCGTCAGCGCACCTGACGATGGCGACATGTCTGATCGTCGAAATATTGTGCCCGTTGGACACCACGGACTGTTCGAACAAGAAATACGCATGGAGAAGTTGAAGAATCAAATTGAAAATTAGTTGACTCTTGGGATGTGAACAATGACTCAATAACAATGTCGTATCATTTGACTTAGCATTTAACGAAACTTCAAATAGAACTAGAGTGCACTTTGTGAATTTTTCTCAGAAAATTTGTCGCTGTTACCTGTTTTTGAAACATTTGTTAATGATGATTGCAGAAATGACTTTGTTCCATCACGTCAGTTTTTTACACAAAATAATAAATTACATTTCAAAGAATTGAAGTAATTTATTCGAACCAGCATGTTACATAATGGCATGTTTCTCCCAAGAAACATTACTGAGTCACTCGAAAAGCAATGGACCTATAAGTTTGTATTTGGTATAACAAAGTGCAAAGAGAAGATGTTAATTAGTTTTCAAATTGTCTCTTTTTTGTCTTCCCAGCATACCCGCTGTCTTCTCGGCCTTTACCGTCCCTCTTTAACATCCAGCAGAAGTCAGCCATCATATTTTCACTCCATATTCCCTGGTATCTTTCCTCCATCTCCTTAAAGTCCTGGTGGAAGCTTTCACCTTACTCTTCACTGTAATGTCCCAGATTTTTCGGAAAAAAGTCGATATAGGAGTAAGAAAGTGAAGCTTAACTCTCATATTGCAACCCAACTTCTGGACGTTTTCTAACATGGTTTCAACAATATTCTTGTAATATGGATCTTTCTTGTGTTTTAAAAATTTTCTGTGATGGATCTGAAGGATGTCCATGCATTCATTTGTCTCTCATTCATTGTCTTCTCACATTCTTCATCCCTCTTCAGTTGAGGGCCAACAAAAGTTCCAGCGGTTACCCTTCCTCGTGTGATGAAGGGGAATTTCATTAAAAGTTAGTTGAAGCAGGGCTTATTTTGTGGTAGAGCCTTTACAAACTGTTTCTTCAAGCCTAATTTGATGTACAGTGGTGGAAGCAAAACTTTCCTGGGCTCCACAAGCGGTCTGTGCAGGATATTTTTAGTTCCAGGAGTGGATTGCCTCCGCTCTGACCAATCCCGCATACTCCAATGATCGGCAGTCCCACTCATAAAAAGCAAGGCGTTTCCGTACATCCCGCCTGTTGTCCTAATAGAAGTCCTACAACTTTGAAGTCACAGCAGATAAACCACTCTTGTTCCTCATATTTAATACTTCTTAATAGTACCTTAAGGTTCTCAAATGTCTCTTTCATTAGAACTGAATCAGCCACAGAAAGGATTCCATAAATATACCCATTATGAAGTAACACACCCTTGAGGCTCTTCTTCGATGAGTCTATAAAGAGTCTCCACTGATTAGAATCAAATTCAGTTTCATAGAACTGTTAACATTATTGCAGTACACTAAAGAATTTTTATGTGAGAATAGAGGAACTAGTTCTTTGTGTCTGTACCATGAAAACCTTGTTTCGGTGCCAGAAAATTCTTACATCTGCCCTCTATAAAAGTGAAGTCGTGGATGAAGTTTTAGAAACAGTTGAAAATCGGATGGAGCCAAGTTGGAACTGTTCGGAGGATGACCGATGACAGTGAACCTATGGCAGATGTGATGTGGCTCCGTGAAGAAAATCAGACGTTCTACAGTGGTGGTATCAACAAACTGGTCTCTCTCGGGGAGAAATGTGTTCGTCGTCGGGATGACTACGTTGAGAACACACGTAGACATCAAGGATAAAGATGCAGCACGTTAATAACTTTTGTTTTAACCTTTAAGAATTTTCACATAAAAAATTCGGAAGCATTACTTTTCAGAACGCTCTTGTACGTGATTACTCATTGCAACCGTCCATCTGCTACAAAGCTATGCTAAGTATAGGTAGTATTTGCTTTGATATTGTCAGGCGATGTGTTTTCTCAAAGAACGTTCATCCGATGCCTTCAGTTCACTTCAGTCTTACGCATGCAAATATTCGCAGTAAAATTTGGAAATTTGTGGTGAGGGATCAAACTGCTGAGGTCATCGGTCCCTAAGGTTACACACTACTTAATCTAACTTAAACTATCTTATGCTAGGGACAACACGCGCACCCATGCCCGAGGGAGGACTCGAACTTCCGACAGGGGGGCCGCGCGAACCGTGACAGCTATAGCATCTGTTCGGCAGCTACCTACCGAACAGAAACACCGTAAAAGGAGAGATGCAGTTCGCGGAATTAGCCGTCGTTAGCACAAACTTCGCGTGTCGCTAATCTCGTTTGCTACTCCGACACAGAGGTCGGTGACCCAGAGCTACATTAAAGGCCTTGTCTTCTCCGAAAGCGGCGAATCCATAAAGCAGAGCGCCGTAACGTTTTATACCTGTTAGGAAAATGTCACCCTGCACATTCAGTTGTCTTCAACACCCGCGCCGGAGCAGTAAATCGACGCGTGAATCACGCGGGTCGCAAGTTTTATAGACACTATTGTATTTCGCAATCCCCCGTTCTTTTTTTAATGGCCGTCTGCGCCCCTCACCGCTAGGGACGTTACCGGCAGCCCCAGTCCGGGAGGATACAGTAAACGGAGTTATAAAACGCTGGCACATCCCCGCACACGTTTACGGATCTCTTGTGCTAGTAACGTCTGCTCGAGTATTAAACCCAAACTGCTTTAAACGCTTAATTTGACGAGAGCTACGCTATTGCGTTCCGTTTTTACAAGTAGCATATGTAAGTAGCCTAGGAGAAGAAAGCGGCTTGTCGTTTGCAGCAAAAGTGAAAAAAAAATACAGCGTCTTGCTCCAATCACCATATTATTTAATTAAGACACAAGGTGTTCCACGAATGAAGGAAGATCTGGTTGCGTTATCTAATACGAGGCGTGTTTTTTAAGTAAGTACCGTTTTGAAATTAAAGAAGTGCTAAGATATCTCAAGAATTTTATTTTTACATGAAAGCCTGTACCTTAATCTACGCACTGACGCCATTACAGTCTGATTCTTCCATGTTTACGTTGTGTACTGAGTGTTTAAGATGCCTCCGATAATCGTGAGTCCCGTTGACTGTGAAATACGGACTGTTATAAGATTTCTTAGTGCTAAAGACCTAAAAGTGATCGATATTCATCGTGAGATCTGTGCAGTTTACGGAGAAAACATTATGAGTGATGGAATGGCGAGAAAGTGGGTGAGAGCATTTAAAGATGGCCGCACAAATGTGCATGATGAACAACCGAGTGGGCGTCCTTCGGTCGTTAATTAAAGGTTGGTGCAGGAAGTGGACAATAAGGTGAGAGAAAACAGACGCTTTACGATTTCCTCCTTGCGGGATGACTTTCCTAATGTTTCTCGTAGTGCTTTGTATAGCATTGTGACCGAGCACTAGAATTACCGAAAACTGTGCGCACGTTGGGTACCGAAAATGTTGACGGATGTGCACAAAACCAAACGTTTAGACAGTGCATTGACTTTCCTTGAGCGGTACCACAACGACGGTGATGATTTCTTAAGCTAAACTGTTACGCGTGATGATTCATGGGTGGCCTACGTCACACCAGAATCAAAGCAACAGTCCATGAATGTTGAGCAAGGGCATCGTTTTGCTGCAAGACAATGCCCTTCCGCATGTGGCAAATCAGACCAATGATCTCATCACATCTTTTCGATGGGAAACTCTAGATCACCTCCGCACAGCCCCGATCTTGCGCCCAGTGACTACCATCCGTTCCTGCACTTGAAGAAACAACGGCCCGGGTGGTCAGCGTCTTCAAGACGATGACGAAGTCAAAACAATGGTGATGCAGTGGTTAACAAGTCAGGGTCCGCAGCTCGTGGTCGTGCGGTAGCGTTGTCGCTTCACACGCCCGGGTTCCCGGGTTCCATTCCCGGCGGGGTCAGGGATTTTCTCTGCCTCGTAATGACTGGGTGTTCTGTGCTGTCCTTAGGTTAGATAGGTTTAAGTAGTTCTAAGTTCTAGGGGACTGATGACCATGGATGTTAAGTTCCATAGTGCTCAGAGCCATTTGAACCATTTTTTTAACAAGTCAGGCGACAGACTTCTATGAGGAGGGTATTCAAAAACTGGTACAACGTTATGACAAGTGCCTCTATATTGACGGAAATTATGTAGAAAAGTAGATTAAGGTACAGGTTTTCACGTAAAAATAAAATTATTGAGATACCTTAGCACGTCTTTTTTTAATTTCAAAATGGTACTTATTTAAAAAAAAGACGCCTCGTATTTATGGACACTAATGTGACAGTTTTAAGTGGGGAGAGTGGCGACATGTTTTGAACAGCGGTTACGTAAGATACCATAGAGGTGTGGCCCCAGCGACAGCTTTTACCATACTACCAAACACAGCAGACAAGTGCGCTGTTGCTGTTACCAAATGAAACTTTCGGCCAGATTAAAACTATGTGCTGCCTCTTTCCCGCCGAAAAACACTGACAGCCCTCGGCAGCAACCACGTCTGCTTCACGCCCCCAGCCAAAAACCATTTCCGCTAGCAGGAAGACGCCACGCCACGTTGTCCAACAGAGCAGTGCTGCCAAACTAATCGCCGTGCCACTCACTGGCCAATGCACCGTACTGAGTGGCTCCTTCGCGAGTCGCTGCGCCCTCTCAATAAGTCACCACCAATCAAGCGCTGCGGTTACTAACAAACTTGTACACTCTCGCAGATAAATCAACGCGAACCAAGGATACCGGTGGAGTTACGGCTCACCCTCTCTCCCCAGCTTAAAGCAGAACTGAAGGAGGGAGAAGCCAGATCCCTTGTCCTGGCGTCAATCCCTCGAGGGCTTAGCTGCATCGCCCATATAGACCCCCTGATCTGGCCCAGGGGCGCTCCAGCACCCCTCCCAGACTGGGTCACGGAACAGTGAGCTTACCAGTAAGAGCCTCTTAACGACTATGTAAGGTCCCATGAATCTGGGCAACAACTGCTCAGTAATTCTCTGGTTGCCCTGATTCTGCCTCCAATAGTTTTTCAGGAAACAGTCTCTGATCAAGAAAGAGACGACCCGCCTGCCCATTTTTTTTCTGACCCTCACCCCCCAAGGTGCCAGGCTGATATCATTCTCTCCTGCCTCCCATTTTTGCTTGATGTCTTCCGGATCCAGCTGTTAAGGCACATCATTACGTGACTAAAGGAAGGCTAATGGCGAATTCAAGGGAAACGTGAACATCAACTTGGTCTTATGCACTCCATGGATCACTGTATTGAAGACAAATGACAAGCAATTCAACGATGCATACCGTCGCCTCTCTGACCCCACATGGCATGCAACGAGAGCAGTTTTAAGATTTCGGTTAATCCTTTCAGCAAACGAGGACTGGGACTAGTAAGGCGTAGTGGTGATACTTGTTACTGCCTGATCAAAACAAAACTTTCTACACTCCTTTGATGTAAATGCCAGGACCGAAGCTACTGAAGACCAGATCAAGGTGCTCTACACTAACACTGGCAGTGGTACTACTGCTAAGAATTTATCATAAGAATCCAACATGTCAACCACAACCAAAATTTAACCATTAACTCTCTGTGTTTGGGGCAAATGACCTGCATCGTCGATAAACAATTTGTCCATAGCTTGGTATTTATGGGTGAACTGCAGTAAACCTCGTTTAGGGCCGGTATGAGGTTTCGCCACCTTACATGGTTCACATTCTGCTACCGATCTGGGAAGGTCTCGGTCCATACCCTTCCAGGTCAGTTGTTACCTCACTTTGAGCCGTGTTTTGTGATAAACCAAATGGCCCCCGCACTCAGACTGATCGGAGTACTTGAGTGTGCCATCGATTTAACTACTGGGTACACACAATTTAGGTCTCTTGCTACACACCAAGCCATTATGAACGGAGTAGCCTCCCACGGTTTTATCCTCATCTAACTTACTGCAAATGGATTGTAATACTTGGTGACGTCACTGCTCCCACTTAAGATTGGAAAACATGGGTGGCATTTCTGTGCAGACTCCGACTCTAGCTCAGCCTGAACCTCTTGGAACATGTGGCGTAAGGGATTGCAACTTGGTTTTGCGCACTTCTAATATGGAAGACATCGAGTAGAAAGACGGAAATCCTCACCACTCACCGCGCTGTCCCTCCAGTCTTACGAGGGCGGGCCATCATCCAACTCAGAGCCTGGTTCCCCGTTTCGGGGCGAAACCTGCAATGTTCCAAGTAGAATTTGTATCTTCCCAGGGCAAAAAGAACGTTCATATGCAGAGAAGACTCAGCACCTAATAACGCCCTCGATACATACGCAAGAGGCCGTCTTTTGTAACACTGGACGTAACACTCTGAACAATAAACGGAAAGTTGAAATCGGGAATCCCTAACACCGGAGCTGTGCTGAAGGCCTGTCTCAATCCTTCAAACACTGTCTTTTGGGACTTCCCCCAGACAAACGTGACGCGTTTCCTACGCGTCTCGTTAACCGGTGCCCACAACTAGGCGAAGTTGGGTATAAAGTTTCGAGAAAATGAGCCATGACAATGAAACGTTCAATGGCTTTTGAATCCCGCAGCGCCGGAAACTGGTGGACAGCATTAGTCCGGCTTTGATCAACGGCTACTCTCTTTTCCGAGACAATGTGTCATAAGAAGGAAATCTTGCTCTGAATGAAGATTAGGTTCTACCATCAAACCAGTTTCTCTAAGCCGTTCAAAAACTTGGCATACTTGACCAAGATGCACCTCAAAACTGGCGATGTACACAACTACAACGTCAAAACAGTTATACAAGAACATGAACTTAAAATCATCTAGAAAAGGATCTAATAGAGGCAACAAAACGGCTACACCGGTGGCCAGCCCAAAGGGAATTCTGTTAAATTCAAAAAGATTATAATCTGTAAAAAGTGCTGGAATCGGTTTAGACTCTTCCACGATGGGCAGCTGGTAGTAAGCCTGGTTTAAATCCAGGATCGAAAAAACTTTGGCTCCTGCAAAAGAGGTAAAATAATTATGCAACACCAGTAGCGAAACCGACTCCAAAACAGTCTTCTGGTAATCAGTAATCAATCACAGGCCTAACTCCTTCACCATGAGATTTAGGGACAAAAAATATTGGGGTGGCTTATGGTGAAACTGAAGGTCGAATCATATCGTCTGTCAGCAATTGATTAATAATGTCGCTCAATTTCTCCATCTTAGCTGGAGACAATTCATACGGGATCTGAGGCACAGGGTTCGATCGGTAAGTCTTAATTTAGCTGGTAGACCCTAAATGATCAGTAAATGATTTCTGAAACTCTCCCAACGAATCACTCAGCTGGCAGGCTTGGACTTCTGGTAAATGACAAACCTCGACCTTAGCAGCCTGAATACCCACTTTACACACCTTGATTCCTGCCCCCATGGGAACCCATTTTAAAACTTTCCCCAGACCTGAACTTAAAAGAAAACTGACCACCAGCACAGGCCATCAAACACTTAGTCAACTACAAAAAAATCACAACCTAGAATAAGTATAATTGACAAGCTCGTGACAACGCAGCACGTGAGAGGCCATATAAAAACCTGAAATCTTAACTTAAAGTGAGCCTGACCTACTACCTCGAGGGGATGCCCATCAGCAGCAATACACAACTTATTGTCTAACTGTAGTCTCAGCAACCTGGCGATTCACCTATACCTTGCACATCAGGCATCATTAAGAAGAGATACACTGTTGTCGATAGCCAGCAGGGCGCAGACAGCTTCCACACCCAATAACGTACACCCATATGGTAGCCTCCCACATTTCATCGTGCATACCCTACGACAACCCACCAGGAGCCTACGATTCAGTGCCGAAGACACCTCTTTTTTGGCGTCAGCTGTTTCCACACCTATTCTTAGGGATCGGGCTCTCCCTAACACAATGTCCCAGTTTGCCACAACGATAACACACCTCTTTAGCAGTTACAGAGGACCGACCAGGTAGAACATTAATATTGTTCATCCCTGACAACCTTCGTCTAATTCTTCCTTCTTACTGTCACCATGACGAATATTTTCAATGCTGACCAAAAATTTGTGTAAGTCAGCGAAACACAATGGCTTGTCACAAACGAGAACCCAGAACCTGTCATCTGGCCTCATCTCTTCTAGAATCAGCCATCACTGCCTAAGCTTCAGAAATTTCTACACACAAGGCAAAAATCGTACGATGTACTTCACTGATGTAAAGCGCTAAAGATTCATTTTTGCCTTACACTCGATGCACATGTTTACTTATTAATTCTTTCTCCTTGCGACTCTCAAGACTTTCATTCAGAAACGACTTCCAGAAATCCCACAACGTTTCCTCATTCTCTAACGCCTCTGCAGTAATCCTGGCCAAACGATCTATGGCTAATAGATAAAAGAGTTGCAGCACCACACTACGATCTACCTGTAACACTTTCGCCTCTTCATGTAACTTAACCAATAACTTAACCATTAATTGGTCAGTCTTATCAACAGATAAATTCATCACTCGTTTGAGAGTAGCTGTTAGTTG
Organism: Schistocerca piceifrons; assembly: GCF_021461385.2. Taxonomy (NCBI): domain Eukaryota; kingdom Metazoa; phylum Arthropoda; class Insecta; order Orthoptera; family Acrididae; genus Schistocerca; species Schistocerca piceifrons. The sequence goes on along the minus strand of NC_060141.1, from coordinate 649,216,368 downwards.
ATTAGGTAACCTTCCAAACGGACTTTCAAGTTACAGTTCACGTTTACCCTCAATGAAATTAGTATCAGCATTCAGTTTCTCACCATACGAACTTAAGATATCTGACGTTCCAGGGAGAAAACTACACCCTGCAATTTTTGAGTTTCAGTTAAAGCCGAGGGGTCTTTACTGGTAGTATGAACATCATGGACTCTGTTAGCTCAATGGTCAAGGAGGTCTTGTACTCAGTAAATTTGCTTACGAGACAGGGAGACAACTTCGAATGCTGACACATCATCCTGGAGTTCCCCTAACAAATTTTTACAAAATTGGATCGCCTCACTCACCTCTGCCACTAATTCGGCCGAAATGTTTATTGACAAAGTCAAGTCAGCAAGTGGGCATTGACAGAGTTCACCAACGCTGCCTTCCTCATCCTGTTTACGTACACACAGTTCATACTGGAGACATGGCTTTCGGAGGCCGGCCACATTAATGACTTTCGGAGGCTGGCCACATTAATGACTTTCCTTACTTCCACGGTGTACATATTCTTCTTCTTTTGCTGTACGCCTTTGTCCCGCAGTTTTCGCAGGGTCGGCGTGGTTATAATCGGATTTGGCGAGGTTAATTTGAAGGGGTGGCTGGATGCCCTTCCTGCCACCACCTCATACCCCCTGGGCAGAATCAGTGTACCCCAGCTGTCTACATCTAATATAAATCATAAAATAGAGCGAATGTGTTTCAGGTGTCTACGAGTCAAGTACCAGAGGCGGGACCTGGGACGAGCCCGGTATTCATCTAGTGGGATGTGGAAAACCGCCTAAAAACCACATCCAGGCTGGCTGGCACACCGGCCCTCGTCGCTAATCCGCTGGGCGGATTCGACCCGGAGCCGGCGCGCCTACCTGAGTGCAGGAAGCAGTGCACTATCGCTCTCTGGTAACCTGGCTAGTCTACTTGCTCATTCTACATGCTGAAACATAAAACAGTACAACAGAACGACAGCTCGGCAGGAGAAGAGCAAATATAATATACAGTAACTACACCAATGTTATGCTGATACTGCTAGTCGTCACTTGCTTTAACGATAAATATATGTCCGAGTGATGCTAAATGTTATAATAATTGCATAAAGAAACGTCTTATCTTCTGAATAACGTTCAAATTGTGAGATACACCCTTACCTTTCCTATATGAAATCAGCGAATTTACTCATGGCACTTTCGTTGCCTAGGTCTGCACTCACTTTCAGAACTCAAATAAAAAAATCAAATGAACTAATTTTATAAAATTGAACCTTGAATTGCTGTGGACTCGTGTATCTCCACAACTAAATAAAAACAGTGCATAATATTTAACTTTAGAATAATAATGACAAGTTTTTATTAATCCTTTTCTATCTGCAACGAGCTGATAAATCTTACAAAAAGTGACAAACACAAATTAGAAAACGGATGGTGCTTTACAGGCAAAGCATTCATTTGGATGGAAGCTACACAAATTCTCCCTTGAATTAATCCCTTCTACAATCTACAATCAGACTTTGTTTCCATGAATCCACCATGAGGCCCGATTCTATTCGAATGGAATCAACTACAACCAGAGACACCACAGACGATGGTTCACGGATAACAGGGACCTATGAATGTCATTTAACAACCCTACGCCGATGCAGCAATACTTTACCCTCTCATCTTGATTCAGGCGTCAGCAGAAAACGGCACGACGTGGGCGAGGAGCAGCGAGCTGCGGCAGCTGTAAAGTTCTGACGCGTCCACGACAATTTGAAAACTAAGCGGACTGGCGTCCTTATTATTAGGACGCGGGAAACTTCCCTATCAGAGCCGTGAATTCCCGGTAGATTTCAGTGTGAGGTACACCCTTTCGCTGATCTGGCCAAACCAATTTGACTCACAGGCACGCCGGTGCGTGCTTGAATTTTTAAACCTCAACGACCAACAGCGGACGAATAACATCATTGCAAGGATCACTAAATAATACCACATGTATGCTGTATATTTAGGAATCAAGTACCGTCGACATAAATGGAAAAAACGAGAATGATTTATAATTTGACTTACATTAGACGACTAGCAATTCAGGCCGTATGTGAAACCTGTGAGCGAGTCTAAGGATTCCATCGGGCTCTTTGTTGACCTGTCCAGTGCAGAAGTTGAAGATAGCAAAACCGAAGCCTGGCATCACAGTCCGATTTTGTTTACTAGGAGTACTCTAAGGCATTGGTCCGTTACCCAGTATGCACTTATCCAGGATGATATGCTGTTCCACTGACTCCTAGTCTACCACAAGTTACATACGACAAGTCTCACCCACTAGGGAAAGACCTGCTGTTCTCCGGCAGGGGATCACTAGAAGATGAACAAGGCAAAGAATCTCAACCATTTTCCAATAAACCTTCGTATTGGAGCCGAATTAGAAAGAACGAAACCGGTTCCACATCGTATAAGCCAATCGAGCTATCCTCTACTCATTGAGTCTCCCCTCTTGACTTTTCTGTTGGCGTGGCAGCCAGTCCAGACACAACACGATGGTTTCCACGCTGGGGTAGCAAGCCTCTGCTTTGCATGTCCTGAGAGGAACCAATCAGCGAATCGTGACAGTTGCTGTGTGGTCCTCGTATCTCTCACACCTTCGTATGAAGCAATTGTATAACGATTGGAATTCACGATATCCAGTGATTTATGGCGCTATACAACAAGTTCGTTTATTTTGATAGAAGCGTATGGAGCCTGAAGATGGCATAATAAAATACCGAAACTGGTTGCTTTCACAATAAACTAAAATAATACCTTCAAGTATAATGGTGAATTTTATTGACACTGACAATTACTTACCAGCCGATGTCGCCAGGCCATCATGGACCAACAGAGATTCAAAACTTCTCTTGTCCGAGAAAAGAAGTTTTTAGACTGGGAGGCGTCGTTCCCACAGTAATCACGGCCATGTTTCGATAAAAAATGTCTACCTGGACGGGACCAGAGTCCCTCATCTACGGAGAGATCTAATCTTTCCAGGCTGACCGTTTCCAGTTACTGAAAAAAAGCTGTTAAGCTCTCCAGACAGTGTAGTGGGACGAAATTAAGCGCCACCCATCCACCAGTCAGCCCAGTTTGCAGGTGACTATAAGTTTAATTTAGTTTTGTTTATGTGTTTTTCTTATTATTTGTAATAGATGTGAATTATCTAAAAGTTTTGTATTTTTTTTATGTGTTTCATGTACGGAGAGGGCGGCACAACGAACGGAGACAGCATCTTCGTTGCCGCCGACCAGAGAGGAAATTGCTGGCCGCTATATGTCGCGGGTCGACAGCCAAGGAGCAACAGAAGATCCTGGAACCGAGTTCTTGCGTCGTGCTTCTAAAAAATTAAAAATGAATTTTTATACTCTTTTTGTACAACAATGACGTCATATAGAGCTTAATATTATTGAAAAGTCAGTCACTAAATCTCAACGCTCAAGTTCACATCTGTATGTGTAGGAAGCTAATAAAATAGTGTATGCTACTAAAGTTGAAACACGTGTCTTGAAGATTTATTTATGAAGAATTATGTGAACGGATTAATAATATATTTGACAAGATTAGTGATTCTTACGGCGTTCACCGAAACTTTGAATCTCAAAAGTTTATTTAATGTGTGATTCTGATATCGATTAGATCAAGATAACGTGTGTCAATATAATTTCTGAGGAGAAACAAACGAAATTTAAATCGAAAAGTTTACAAAAACCAATTGGCCCAAGTGATGTAATTCTTTGCATACGACTCAACTGATGTTTTACAGTTTCGTTCAAGAACCATTCTATGAAAATTTAAAAAGAATATGAATCATTTTGAAGTGGGTTGTAACTGACGTGGGTGACGAAGTCTGCACATGGTTATATACACTCCTGGAAATGGAAAAAAGAACACATTGAAACCGGTGTGTCAGACCCACCATACTTGCTCCGGACACTGCGAGAGGGCTGTACAAGCAATGATCACACGCACGGCACAGCGGACACACCAGGAACCGTGGTGTTGGCCGTCGAATGGCGCTAGCTGCGCAGCATTTGTGCACCGCCGCCGTCAGTGTCGGCCAGTTTGCCGTGGCATACGGAGCTCCATCGCAGTCTTTAACACTGGTAGCATGCCGCGACAGCGTGGACGTGAACCGTATGTGCAGTTGACGGACTTTGAGCGAGGGCGTAAAGTGGGCATGCGGGAGGCCGAGTGGACGTACCGCCGAATTGCTCAACACGTGGGGCGTGAGGTCTCCACAGTACATCGATGTTGTCGCCAGTGGTCGGCGGAAGGTGCACGTGCCCGTCGACCGGACCGCAGCGACGCACGGATCCACGCCAAGACCGTAGGATCCTACGCAGTGCCGTAGGGGACCGCACCGCCACTTCCCAGCAAATTAGGGACACTGTTGCTCCTGGGGTATCGGCGAGGACCATTCGCAACCGTCTCCATGAAGCTGGGCTACGGTTCCGCACACCGTTAGGCCGTCTTCCGCTCACTCCCCAACATCGTGCAGCCCGCCTCCAGTGGTGTCGCGACAGGCGTGAATGGAGGGACGAATGGAGACGTGTCGTCTTCAGCGATGAGAGTCTCTTCTGCCTTGGTGCCAATGATGGTCGTATGCGTGTTTGGCGCCGTGCAGGTGAGCGCCACAATCAGGACTGCATACGACCGAGGCACTTAGGGCCAACACCCGGCATCATGGTGTGGGGAGCGATCTCCTACACTGGCCGTGCACCACTGGTGATCGTCGAGGGGACACTGAATAGTGCACGGTACATCCAAACCGTCATCGAACCCATCGGTCTACCATTCCTAGACCGGCAAGGGAACTTGCTGTTCCAACAGGACAATGCACGTCCGCATGTATCCCGTGCCACCCAACGTGCTCTAGAAGGTGTGAGTCAACTACCCTGGCCAGCAAGATCTCCGGATCTGTCCCCCATTGAGCATGTTTGGGACTGGATGAAGCGTCGTCTCACGCGGTCTGCACGTCCAGCACGAACGCTGGTCCAACTGAGGCGCCAGGTGGGAATGGCATGGCAAGCCGTTCAACAGGACTACATCCAGCGTCTCTACGATCGTCTCCATGGGAGAATAGCAGCCTGCATTGCTGCGAAAGGTGGATATACACTGTACTAGTGCCGACATTGTGCATGCTCTGTTGCCTGTGTCTATGTGCCTGTGGTTCTGTCAGTGTGATCATGCGATGTATCTGACCCCAGGAATGTGCCAATAAAGTTTCCCCTTCGTGGGACAATGAATTCACGGTGTTCTTATTTCAATTTCCAGGAGTGTATATACCAAACGAAAAACTTACGTCGTTACACTACACCGTGGCGACCTTAGAAACAGGACTTGTGTGCAACTAAGGCACACAGGTACGAAACAAAGCATCAAGAGTCCTTCGGAAGTCAACGCGAGTTTTCGTGGAGCCTTCACCAGCCAGCGGCGACTTCGCGGGTGTGGGCATCTGACGGAGCGCAGCCAAGCAGTACGGTCACGCAGTTGTTCCACGAGAAGGCGCATCTGTTGGGCAGCAGCTGAACGTTGCAAACCCCGACAACCTTTTTTCTCCCTAAACTAATAGGCCCAGTACGTCAGCTGCGGCGTGTTCCTCCAGCTGGTGTTAGAGGTGTTGCTGAGGGCTTCGCCTGTCTACGGCGGTGCCGGGCGTGGTTGCAGCCAGTGACGTTTCCGGTGTTCGACTCAGCGTCCTGCCGGTTGCGGAAGCGGGGTCGCGGCATCTCAGCGGCTGCATCGACGGCTGTTACATCTGCAGCCCATAGCAGCACACTGATCATCGAGAACTACAAATTACAATATTAGTGTCCGGTGAGTTTGTTTCAAGTTGGAAGTGGAGTGTTGTACATAGGGAGTGTGGTTTTACAGGATTGTTGATTACAAGTCTGCGTGTGTAAATAGTTAATTTCTTACAATAATGTCGGGAAGTGAAATGTCAGACGAAGAGCAATCTATGTCCGATAGGTGCATGAGGTCCCTTTTTAGGGCGATCGCTAAATTAAAACAATCTAACGGGGATTTTCTAGCTGAATTAAAACAGTCTAACGAAGAATCTACTGCTAGATTAAAACAGTTTACTGAAGAATCGGCACTTATGCAGTTTAGCAGGTACGGAAAAAATTTATCAATTTTTTCAAAATTTGATCGATTATAGTCAAATTTGATACGCTGATTACGAATACGATATTTATTTTCGCCCCAGTCAATTATTTACATCCAAAAAATTGTTTTAAATTTTTTTAAAATTTTTTTATTTTTCAATATTTTGTCGATATAGTGAATTCTGATGCGCTGATTTCGAATATAACATCCATTTTCATTTTCCCTTGACCGTCGGCGATATCTTCTGCCCGATAAGCGCGGCGCTGCCGATGACGCAACATTGCGTAATACACTAACTAATCAGTATTTTCAAATCATAGGCGGCCGCTGCCGCGGCCGCATTCCAAAAAAAAAACTCCCAACCTAACCTCAAGTGGGCTACGCTACAGATCACTTTATTTATGAAAATACAAAGTACAATCACCAACAAACTTTACATATTCACCCACAAAGCTCTCCAAGCCAGATACATTTGGAATGAAAAATTTTTTCCGTACCTGCTAAACTGCATAAGTGCCGAAGAATCTACTGCTAGATTGAAAGAGGAACTAAAACAGGAATTAAAACAGTCTATCGAGAAATCTACTGCTAGATTGAAAGAGGAACTAAAACAGGAATTAAAACAGTCTAACGAGAAATCTACTGCTAGATTGAAAGAGGAACTAAAACAGGAATTAAAACAGTCTAACGAGGAATCTACTGCTAGACTTAGAGGGGAGCTAACAAAATCGACAGACAGGTTACAGGAACATCTTCATGAAACCAGTCGAGAATTAAGTGATAAAATAGAGTCTTCTAAAGTTGAAATGCAGGAAAAATTAATAGGACTTAGTAATAAGATTGCTGATAAATGTGAAAGGTTAGAAGAACATATCCAGGAATCGCGCGAGGAAAAAGCTCGCATGCGAAACGATATTACTGACTTAACCGAGAGACTAGATAGTGTCAATATCTCAGTTGTAAATGAAATACAGGAAAATAACAAGATGTTACGAGATGAATTTTCTATGCAAACGGAAACTGTTCGTAGAGAATTATTGGAATCTATTAAAGAGGTCTCTACCAAACCTGTAGAGATTTCTTCAATATATAATGTAGAATTAGAGACATTAACTCATCAAGTAGAAAAGGACCATACCGAAATCGAAAACATGAAATTTTTAATTACTGAAATATGCAGTAACCTTGAGACTGCCAAAGATAATAACATTGACGAAGGTACAGAGCGTTCACATCGTGAACACAGTGAAGAATAGATATTAGCTAATAGCGTTTCCAATACAGAAATGCGAATACAGGAAATTACTAAACGGTTATCGGAATTAGATAATAATGAAAACATTTCAGGTAGCAGAGGTAATAACATAATCAGAAACAACAGTCGCATCGAATTTGCTAGCTCGGACGACAACAATATGAATAAAGAAATCACGGCAAGCCAATCCGATGCAACTCCGTCTCTGCAATCTAAACAAAATCCGACTATTTCTCTCGCAGAATGTCTGGATGACATAACGACAAATTCAAATGTAGCAAGTCGATTTCCTGTATTCAAACCAGGAGGCAAACTTCACCCTATAATCTTTATAAAAGCTTTTGAAACATCATTATCTCCTAAATGGAGTAATGAAAAACGCATTCAATTTGTAATAGGACATTTAGAAGCAGAAGCTGCGGAATGGGCAGTACTGCATAGAACTGAATTTAGGGACTGGGATGATTTTGTTAAGCAGTTTAAACAAAATTATTGGTCAAGAGGAAAACAACAACACTTAACTTTAGAGTTGTTAGACCCTCCTCCATATTCTAAACGGTGGGGAGGTTATAGGAATTATTTTGAATGGCATTCAAACCGTGCTAAGTTAATTGAAGAACCAATTACTGAAAGTCATTTAATACGAGTCCTAATTAGTAGGTTACCGTATTATGTAAAGGAAAGAATGATAGAAAGAGAATGGTCACAGCCGTGCGAATTGTTAGGATATTTAGAGCAGTTAGATATACTTAATAGAGAAAGGGAAGACGAGAAGTTTAGATTTGGTAGAAATGACAATCCTCGAAATAATAATAATAATTCAGAACCACGAAAAGCTAATAACAACAATCATAGCCGGTTTTGTTATATAAAGCGTCAATCTAAAGATAAAGAGAGCCAACAAAATCATGGTAATAACTCTAAAGTGCGGAAATTACACAATAAAGATCATGAGATAAATCATCCTCAAGTAATTAATGAAGGTCAAGTGGTAGGTGACGTCATCATAGAAAGTTCGGAAAACTAGTAAAGTCCTTTAGTACGGGTCAACTAAAGGGAACTGTTAGTCAAGATTATACAAGACCCAATAGTAATTTATCATTAAGCTGCCAAAAGGACGGTGACTGGCAACAAGATTTACTTCAGGAAGACAATCAGATAAGGGAGAATATAACTTATAAACCCGTTATTAAAGGTTATATTAAAGATACCGAAGTAAATATTATAATTGATTCGGGTAGCGAAGTAAGTATTTTATCCAAAGAATTATTTCAGCTTAAAAGAAAATATTGGAATTTCCCAACTTTACCTGTAACTGGGGTGAAAATTATAGGAGTTACTGGTAAAAGAAGTCAAAATATTACTGAGGAAGTTTATGTAACTTTTGAAATTGCTAAACAATTAATTGCTCACTCTGTACTCGTCGTAGCCAACTTAAATGTGGCCATAATTTTAGGTATAGATTGGCTGTGTAGATATAAAGCTATATTAGATTTTAAAGACTCTTCCTTAACTATCCATAAGGAGGCATGTGCTTTTAAAGTGAGGTTTTCTAATAATCAAGTACCTGAAAATTGCTACGAATCCTTACAGATTAAGTACGCACCTACCATGAACCTATTAACAGATATTAGTGATCTTGAGTATGCAGTATACCAATGTCAGGCTAGTAATAGTATCGAAACTGAAGTGAAAGAAAAATGTTATTCTACGAATTGTCTATCCGAACAAGAAAAGGAAGAGTTGGAATCTTTGATGTTAGAATTTAGAGCCGTCTTCTCAGATGAACCGGGGAGAATTAAAGATTACGTTTGCAAACTTAAGATTAAAGATAAAAAACCATTCTTTAAGAAACCTTATCCCATTCCAGTACAATTCAAAGAACCGGCTAGTAGAGAAATAAGTAAGATGCTAGAACAAAACATTATCAAACGATCATGTAGCGCTTTTAACAGTCCGTTGTAGGTAGTTAAGAAAGCTACTGGTGGGGTACGACTAGTTCTGGATGCCCGGGAATTAAATAAAATTATAGAGATGGAAAGAGACAGACCTATTCCTATGGAGGACGTACTTCTTAAGATTGCTGGTTCTTGTTATATGAGTACAATGGATCTAACCGCCGGCTACCATCAAGTAACATTACACCCGGATTCACGGCAATATACGGCTTTTCTTTTTGAAGGCAGATCATATCAGTTCCAAGTTTTACCTTTTGGACTTAATATATCAGTGTCAACTTTCATTAGGGCATTAGATTCTGCTTTGGGTCAGCAATTGTTACAAAAGATTATTTTGTATGTAGATGATATTTTGGTAGCTACTAAAACGTGGGAAGAACACGTAACGATATTACGGGAATTGTTTAACCGTTTAATTGACTGAGGAGTTACTTTAAAATTATCTAAGTCTTACTTCGGAAAGGAGGAAGTGAGATTTTTGGGGCATATAGTGGATAGTAAAGGTATTAGGCCAGACCCAGCACGTATTGAAGCTATTGCTCGATGCCCGAGTCCTAGAAATCGGAAACAATTGAAATCATTCTTAGGAATGGTAGGATTCCTGAGAAGATTTCTTCCAGGGCAGGATATTGTTAATCCTAAATTACTAGATTTATTGAAAGAGAAGTCAGTATGGCTCTGGGGACAAGAGGAAGAGGAAGTTTTTAATAAGATAAAAGGAGCGTTAACCGAAGCCAAAATGTTATACCACCCAGATTTCAATCAGGACTTTGTATTTGTACGGATGCCTCTGATTATGGTGTGTCTTGTGTAATATTCCAAGGTGATCTGACCAATGAAGAGGGATTATATCGGCCTATTGGGTTCGCTAGTCGAACTTTAAATAAACATGAAAGAAATTATTTTGTATCCGAGAAGGAAGCTCTCGCAGTGGTATGGGGTTTTCAACGATTTAGAGGATTATTAATGGGAAGAAAAACAATTGTATATACTGATCATCAGGCTTTAATCTTTTTGAACAATTGCCGGTTACTTCACCGTAGGCTATTACGTTGGGTATTATGCTTGCAAGAATTTCAGTACGAAATTAGGTATATAAAAGGATCTCAGAATGTAGTTTCAGATGCTTTGTCGAGGCTTCCCGTAGGAATGGAGAATATTAATATTGCAGAAGAACCTGGAACAAATTACCATGTTTATTTCCTTTTAACTAAGGAGAACGAACGTAAGGTTAAACGGATAGTAACTGCTGTTACATGCAATCAAAGAAATGACGATCAATATACGGACCTTATACAAAACCTTAATAATGGTGACGAAACAGTTAACACCCGGGGTATGTGGTTATATTTTAACGACTTGTTGTATTGGAAAGCACAGAGGGAACACCAGAGATGGAAAATCTGCATTCCGAAAACTGTTGTGGACGAGTTAATTACTTATATTCATTAAGGTTACGGGCATTTTGGAATTCATAAATGTATTAAACAACTAATGAAGTATTATTATTTCAAAAATATGTCCCGTATTGTGAGAAGTATTATTAGGGCTTGTGAAACCTGTCAAAAGGTTAAAGTTAATAACAAATCTAAGCGTTATAAATTATATGCTGTAATTCCTCGAGGTTTGTGGGATCTACTGTCATTAGATTTTTTCGGCCCTCTGCCTCGTAGTTCAGGAGGATTAACTTATGTGTTTGTTGTAATGGAATGTTGGTCCAAACATGTGAAGCTATATACTTTGAAACGAGCGAATACAGCAAGCGTTATACGCTGCCTCACCCGAAATTACTTTGTTAACTGGGGCATTCCTAAACGACTTATGTCTGACAACGGTAGTGCCTTTATTAGTCAAAGATTTCAAGAAATGATAAAACAATATGGAATCAAACATATCTTAATTTCGAAATATCACCCTCAAAGTAATTTAGTAGAAAGAGTCATGAAAGAATTAGGACGATTATGTAGAACTTATTGTGCACATAAACATACTCGGTGGGCCAAACTAATGCCTGAATTCGAAAAGATATTAAATGAATTGCCTCACCTAACGACGGGATTAACACCTATAGAAATTTTAGGCAAACGAATTATAGGTGAGCCTTTACTAGCTGCTCTACCTTGGCCACCAGTAAATGAGATCCAACAATGCATTCCAGACGAAAAAGTTTGCGAACAGATTGTAAAAAATGCCGAACGGAGAATTAAAAGTTATAATCAACAGGCTATAGAACCCTCATTTCAGGTAGGAGATCTTGTGTTAGTACGATCTCATCCTAAAAGTTCTAAGATCGGTAAGGAATGTAGAAAATTCTTCTTTATCTTTGAAGGTCCATATGTTGTACATAAGATTGTGCATCCCAAAGCATTACTTCTTATGGAACCTTCATCAGGTGTAATTAAAGGATTATATAGTGTTGATCAAATGAAACCCTTCATTCCTAAATAAGTTAATATTTAGTAGATGTTACACACGGAAGAGCGTTCATAGTTTATTCATGTGAAGTTTTTCGTGCTAGTTACGTATTATTTTAAAGAATGAAACAGAAAGCTTAAACAAGTGTTCTACAATAATTTACTGGTACTTCAAAAAGAGAAAGATAACCAAAAGGGGGATTTATATGGAAGAAATTTTGCTCTTAGGTCAAAAGGAATTTTGCATATTTTAAATTTACTCGGATAGTAGGAACCAAAGGGGATGGTTAATAGTTTTAGGGACCATGGGCGTCCAGAGCTATATGGCTCACGAGAACATAGCAGAGTGCCTTTAATAGAGGTTTGTAATAGTGTTAATATAGAACACACCAAACGGGGCCCTCTCGCTTGTTTCTCCTAAATAAATTGCCATTACCCAGCAAGGTGTCCGAAGGTAAAGAAAGCCGTGCCGAGATTCTAAAGAAAGTTTTGCTTGATTTCTTCTTGACCTCAGGCATAAATAAGGCATTAGGGAAAAGAATGACGTAAAGTAAATAGTACTACTAGTTATTGTGAGAAACTTATTAGTAATATACATTCTTGGAAAGAATAACTCTAGTAAATAAATGAAACTGAAACTAATCTATCACAATTTGAACGCTCTGTCCTAATGTAACAACGTTAAAGAACGTACTAAATTAGTATTTATTAGCAACTATTAACTGAAGAGGAGCAATCTCCCTATATTCGGTTACGAATTACCATAATAGCACAATTAAGAGTAAATGACAATTAGTCACAACAATATCGTATTAAAAGGATTAAATCTATCTAAGAGCAAGGACTCTAGGTTACGTAAAATGTGAGGAAAATGTATTAACAGTTAAATATTGTATATTGAAAAGTTTTAATTTCGGTTAAAACCTGACAAACTGAGCTTGTGGGTGGGGTACGTAGTGGGACGAAATTAAGCGTCACCCATCCACCAAAGTCAGCCCAGTTTGCAGGTGACTATAAGTTTAATTTAGTTTTGTTTATGTGTTTTTCTTATTATTTGTAATAGATGTGAATTATCTAAAAGTTTTGTATTTTTTATGTGTTTCATGTACGGAGAGGGCGGCGCAACGAACGGAGACAGCATCTTCGTTGCCGCGACCAGAGAGGAAATTGCTGGCCGCTATACGTTGCGGGTCGACAGCCAAGGAGCAACAGAAGATCCTGGAACCGAGTTCTTGCGTCGTGCTTCTAAAAAATTAAAAATGAATTTTTATACTCTTTTTGTACAACAATGACGTCATATAGAGCTTAATATTATTGAAAAGTCAGTCACTAAATCTCAACGCTCAAGTTCACATCTGTATGTGTAGGAAGCTAATAAAATAGTGTATGCTACTAAAGTTGAAACACGTGTCTTGAAGATTTATTTATGAAGAATTATGTGAACGGATTAATAATATATTTGACAAGATTAGTGATTCTTACGGCGTTCACCGAAACTTTGAATCTCAAAAGTTTATTTAATGTGTGATTCTGATATCGATTAGATCAAGATAACGTGTGTCAATATAATTTCTGAGGAGAAACAAACGAAATTTAAATCGAAAAGTTTACAAAAACCAATTGGCCCAAGTGATGTAATCCTTTGCATACGACTCAACTGATGTTTTACAGTTTCGTTCAAGAACCATTCTATGAAAATTTAAAAATAATATGAATCATTTTGAAGTGGGTTGTAACTGACGTGGGTGACGAAGTCTGCACATGGTTATATATATATCAAACGAAAAACTTACGTCGTTACACTACAACAGTCGTGCCCGTGAAATATATATTTTACAGCACGCTAAAGGAACCTGGCGACTTCCTGGGAAGTTACAATCCTGTCTCCAATAAAAGTGTGCACCAACCGATCTCTCCATATTGTCCCAGCTTCTAACATGACAATACTCAGACTTTTATGACCTGCCCACCATTTGCACATAACCTATGATTACAGTAGTCTCTCTTAAATGGCTTCCTCCACCCACTTTCCGGTAACTGGCCGCCTTCGCGACGAACTGTTGCCTGGCCAAAGTAAAATGTTTTGCGAACTGGTGCCCTCCTGCTCCGATCCTAAGTGGAAAGAGTGGAGTGCCATAGTCCGAAGTCCCTCTGCAGGTACTGTTTACCGAGTGCCGTTTCCCAGAATATCTAGCACAACCAGGCCGCTGTACTCAGCATCTCTCTCTATTCTCCGTTGTCTCCACTATGGCCCCTCGTGTACAAGTTCCCTACAGACCACACATGCAGTTACATGAACATTTTGCCCACAATTTCCTCATGCAAAAAAGTTATAAACTACACACACCAAACATAGTACTTGGGGAACATCGAGATCATGACCTATAATATGAGTATTAATCTGACTGATAGTGTTGTTAAAATGAGAGAGTGGCGTGCTGCCTCTTAGTATCAGAGTAAAATTTTGTGTTCTCACCCGCATGAAACACAAACACTCTCTGCTACGACTGGTAGGTAGGGAAGTAGGACAAAGGCGCTGCTGTTGCTGGGGTAGAAACACTGAGTCCTATAGAGTGTACAAGTTTTAGTTCTTATTTTATTCCAAACGACATGAAACAAGCTTCACTGGCATTAATATAAACATTCACTGACTAACATCCAACATGATGAATTTATTACAGCTAAATCAGCATTAAATAAAGTGCCAAGCCAACAATCTTACAAAAGACTGCACTCTTAAAAAATTCTTCTTCTCTTTTTTTAAAAGAAAAGAAAACACTTTAACAGCAGTTAAACAATATTACTGTTTCTCCCCTTTCTTTCCTCCACTGGCCTTTAGCTAGATACAATTGTTTAATCTCGAAAAAATAATTTCAGACAACTATTAGCACCTAATTATCAGGTAACAGGAACGAAGATTACTATTGCTCATTCAATTCAGCGAGCCATTTATTCCGAAAGATTCGTGCATGACAACTATTAATATAAGAAAATCCTCACGCAAACATTGCCTTGCTCTGATCACAGTCTTAATAAGCTCTGATTAAGAAGAGGGGAAGCAATCGTCTTACAACCAGGTACAAACTTACTTCAAAAAAGCTCTCTGGTTACAATACATTAAACAAACTGACATAAACAAAGTTCCAGCAGGATAGTCAATTGTGGCTCCCACCACTTAGTGTTAATTACAAACAATCAACCCCTTTCGTCTTCCACAAATTTTATTTTTATGGACAAATTATAATTATTAGTACTACCAGCAACAGCGAAAAACCTCCCCTTTTTTTTAAAAAAAAGCAGTAAGAGATCACACATTCATTATGAATGGCCAATTACGACAGCACAAGCTACTTACCCAACCTGGTCACCCAGTGAGATACTTATCCCTAGGCAGGACACTTAGACTACGGACAGCTAGGTATAAAACGTAAGAAAACACTATGAACTCAGAGAAGGTGCTTCAGCAACTAAACCATTCTACATCAGCCGTACGCAATTTAAAAGCCTGGGCACGTCGTGAAGAAGATCACTAGTGGTTAAATTACCTGCACAATTATAGCTACTGCTCGTATTCCAAATTATTTTTGAAAAGGAACAGAGGAACACGAACCTTAAACTTGCCGCCAAATACAAATATTGCCTTGTAACATTCAAGTATGGTATTCTCATAACAGCGCCTTTTATATTTGGATTAAACAGTTTCAGCAGCTTCTGTTTAACAATGTTAACTGGGAGAATACCATAGCAGCCACTTGAAAAAAATTAAGGCTCTTAACAGCGATCTCACAGAAAGAAATACGTGCCTTTAGCATAACAAAAAAGCACAGCCAATTTCCTTTCTATAGTCTTAACGTTTCGTTCAGATCATCCAGGGCACAGTCAGAACCAGACGAAGTCGGACGAATCACCAAACTGACACAACTATTAATGCTGCACACAACGGCGTTAACGCCCTAACAGCTTAGAGCACGAGCCCACTAGATAGTCAGATATGGAGCAGTGAAGGTGGATCACCGCTTAATATCAATTCGAGCTGCGCTCCTCCGCTTCTTCCACGGACTGGCTACCACGGGCGCAAACAAACGACAGCCCTCGGCAGCAACCACGTCTGGTTGGCGCCTCCATCCAAACACCAGTTCCGCTTTCGTGACGACGCTACGCCACGTTGTCCCACGGAGCCGTGCTGTCAAATTAACCGTCGTGCCACTTATTGCTCAATGCTCGGAACCGACTGCCTCCTCTGCGAGCCACCGCATCCTCTCTTTAAGCAGCTCCCAACCAACCTAAGCGGTTGTTGGCAAACTTCTACACTGTCGCAGATAAACGAGAGCGAATAAAGGATATCAGCAGGAGTTACGGCTCAGTTTTCTATGGCCACATTGCCAGTATGTGTCATACCGGGTCGAGGACCTGAATCTTTCGTTACTTTCCCAACAAGAAAACTAAGAAGGGATGGTACAACGAGATAGGGAAGTATCTATAAAAAGGTTGATACAACACTCTATGATATCCATAAAGGTATTCCGCTCGAATAATCTCCGAGAGCACCTAAATTAAAAGAAAAGACTTAACCAAAAACTTGCGCAACATGTACTGAAGCATGGAAGCAACAGTACCGACAGTTAAGATAAGTAAATGGAAAACTTTTGTTGAAATAGTGTGATCCGGAGATGTCCATTACGGAAATAAGCAGTAGAATAACGAAAAGACGTATGTTTATGTCGTGCTAGACAATGCAGAAATACATTCCGCCAGTGCTTTTACGACACTGCGAAGTGTTTTCGATTATAGGAACTTACCCTTATGGGAACTTTCCTCGTGATGTTACTGGAGACTCTGTGAGCAGACGCCAGTAATTCAGCCTGGTATGAAGTGAAACATGGTGCAAAGACTCAGTCGATCTACCTTCCAATGCCAGGCCTAACTCGTCTAGTTCAGCTGCAGCCCATACACCACTGGACCACTGGCCAAATTCCGAGTTATGAGCTGGACCCTGTGCCACCCATCCCCCATCCACCCCCCCCAAACTGCCCCCCCCACAGTATATATTTATACTCGTTGTCAGAGAAAATGCTTTCATCATATGTAATACACCTTGTGCCAGATGCTGCATGACGTGTTGAAAATTGATACTTGTATCTCTATTAAACAGAGTTATTGCAGCAGTTCTGTCAACTGATACTCGATTACATTGCCGTCAACAACAACAGTCATAATAATCAGTTCAACACATACAGAAATACACACACATATACACATTTATTAAGGTCACACCACTTATATGTTGTAGATTGTTGTTTTCCCTGCTACTTTCGTACTTTCGTGCTAAACGCTTCATCGGCTCTGCATCCCTAACTCTTCATATTAACTGAAGACACTTAAATATCTTGAAAACTACATATTGTATCAAAAATGTTATAATTCCAATTTGTGTATCTTGGAGGGAGACATCCAGTGATACCACACTCGAGGCTCCACCCCACCTTGTGCTTGTGTGGAGGAGGCAACTTTTAAATCTTCAATGGGAAGCCCGTTTTTTATTACAGATTACTATTATAGGCAAAATTTACATACGTTTTGTCTGAAGCATTTCGCCACAGATAGCACTGTAATTGGAGGAATAGATATGAGTACACAATCGTAATTTACCACATGCTGCTCGACGGCCTATGAATATCCAATGGCACGTGGGACCCCAACTGTTTATAAGTTGGCATTAATTGTGGAACATTCTTTTAAAACAGTAGAGCAAGCCATCTTACGTTTTTGAACGTAGCACAAGTGGGTAATCTTGGTTTCTTTTTTTTTTTACCTGAAGTGCTACATTTCTGTTTTTTATTTTTCTCAGCATTTTATACAAACCATAAGTTCATCATCGCAGATTTTCCGCCATATTTTACCTAGGATAAATGTTCTATAAGATTTTAAACGTAGGGCCCATTCACCGTCTTTGACCCTGACACCTTATGCATAGGAGAAATCCGTTGTTTGTGGTGATAACCAGTCTTGAGGTGGCCTTGAAATGAACAGGAGGGTTATTTCCACTATATGTTCCCTCGTCTTGGACTGTGACGTCACAGAGGCCACATTCTTCGATTTTATACTTAGCACAATTGGTCTAAGTCCACCATCTTGATTAGCTATCTGGACTGTCACATCATACAAGCCACCATCATGGATTTTATACTTAGGATGATGAGGTTAGGTCTACATCTTTGATCTGCCATCTCTAATTGACCAATATCTTCGATTCACCATTTTGGATTGGGGAAACCTTGGAGGAATGGGCAAAGAAGGGAAGGGAAGTAATAAGTCATTCTTTTCTTCATGACGAAAAAAACGGTTCAAATGGCGCTGAGCACTATGGGACTTAACTTATGAGATCATCAGTCCCCTAGAACTTAGAACTACTTCACCCTAACTAACCTAAGGACATCACACACATCCAAGCCCTAGCCAGGATTCGAACCTGCGACCGTAGTGGTCGCGCGGTTCCAGACTGTAGCGCCTAGAACCTCTTCATGACGATATGAGGTCTTATGTCAAATTCATTTGTCTTTGCTTCAGCTTTCCTTGTCCCACTATTTCCCAGCGAGGAAGCACAGTACCAAAGGAGCTACAATGGCAGCTGGTAGCTGAACGAGAGAAAGTGACTTGTTCACATAGCCAGCAGTGTAGTTGGTCTGCTGGATTCAGGGCCTGAGACAGTTGCAACTTAATATTTGCTGGTTTGTAGGCATGGCTGTCTGTAGCATTTATTACCACAACAGGTTCCTGTTTCACATCCACAAGAACACATCTCACATCCTCGAAATAGCTCACTAGCATCTTGAGAGGCATACACAATCTGGTGCATTTGTATTCAAACATTGATTGTGACCCTGTTCCATGCACATTCCATCCTGACTGTACTAACACATTCAAGTCTGATTTCTACAAGAAAACATACGTTTTTAAGGTTTATGTGATCCCTATAGTTACTAGTGAAATGAGATGGCTCTGTAGGGATTCCATCTGTTTTAACAAGTTTTCCTTCAAAGTATGGAAAGCTGTTGCTGGTGATCGTTTATGGTGATGAATTGCAAGCCTGATTTTAATATTTTTGTTAAATGTTGTTGAAGCAAGAGGCTTACGCAATAAATATTCCAATGTACACTCCTGGAAATGGAAAAAAGAACACATTGACACCGGTGTGTCAGACCCACCATACTTGCTCCGGACACTGCGAGAGGGCTGTACAAGCAATGATCACACGCACGGCACAGCGGACACACCAGGAACCGCGGTGTTGGCCGTCGAATGGCGCTAGCTGCGCAGCATTTGTGCACCGCCGCCGTCAGTGTCAGCCAGTTTGCCGTGGCATACGGAGCTCCATCGCAGTCTTTAACATTGGTAGCATGCCGCGACAGCGTGGACGTGAACCGTACGTGCAGTTGACGGACTTTGAGCGAGGGCGTATAGTGGGCATGCGGGAGGCCGGGTGGACGTACCGCCGAATTGCTCAACACGTGGGGCGTGAGGTCTCCACAGTACATCGATGTTGTCGCCAGTGGTCGGCTGAAGGTGCACGTGCCCGTCGACCTGGGACCGGACCGCAGCGACGCACGGATGCACGCCAAGACCGTAGGATCCTACGCAGTGCCGTAGGGGACCGCACCGCCACTTCCCAGCAAATTAGGGACACTGTTGCTCCTGGGGTATCGGCGAGGACCATTCGCAACCGTCTCCATGAAGCTGGGCTACGGTCCCGCACACCGTTAGGCCGTCTTCCGCTCACGCCCCAACATCGTGCAGCCCGCCTCCAGTGGTGTCGCGACAGGCGAGAATGGAGGGACGAATGGAGACGTGTCGTCTTCAGCGATGAGAGTCGCTTCTGCCTTGGTGCCAATGATGGTCGTATGCGTGTTTGGCGCCGTGCAGGTGAGCGCCACAATCAGGACTGCATACGACCGAGGCACACAGGGCCAACACCCGGCATCATGGTGTGGGGAGCGATCTCCTACACTGGCCGTACACCACTGGTGATCGTCGAGGGGACACTGAATAGTGCACGGTACATCCAAACCGTCATCGAACCCATCGTTGTACCATTCCTAGACCGGCAAGGGAACTTGCTGTTCCAACAGGGCAATGCACGTCCGCATGTATCCCGTGCCACCAGACGTGCTCTAGAAGGTGTAAGTCAACTACCCTGGCCAGCAAGATCTCCGGATCTGTCCCCCATTGAGCATGTTTGGGACTGGATGAAGCGTCGTCTCACGTGGTCTGCACGTCCAGCACGAACGCTGGTCCAGCTGAGGCGCCAGGTGGAAATGGCATGGCAAGCCGTTCCACAGGACTACATCCAGCATCTCTACGATCGTCTCCATGGGAGAATAGCAGCCTGCATTGCTGCGAAAGGTGGATATACACTGTACTAGTGCCGACATTGTGCATGCTCTGTTGCCTGTGTCTATGTGCCTGTGGTTCTGTCAGTGTGATCATGTGATGTATCTGACCCCAGGAATGTGTCAATAAAGTTTCCCCTTCCTGGGACAATGAATTCACGGCGTTCTTATTTCAATTTCCAGGAGTGTATAATTCATTTCTTAAATTCGACTGGGGCAGCTGTACAGAGCGACACCAATGTGCAGTTCAAGCCTAGTGTTTGAAGAACTGTGCATTCATCCATACTAATGCATTGTGCTTGTGCTGCAAAATGACACACTGATGACAGAGTGTGTGTCAGTTTTATACTTTACGCCCACGTTGCTCCTGCTTCAAGAGTAAATTCATTATTTCTTCACCACAGAAGTCAGTGAGGAATATATCTTGGTCTGCAGTACTGAACTCAAGAGTGTGTAATGTCTGTACACTCACTAAATGTTATATGGCACTGGTGGGCAATTCAGTGATTTCATATCCAGGACCAGCTATACTGAAAATCCATTGATTGTGTGAATGAGTTTGTCATATTGACATATGCATTCGTTGTATATTCGATACAGAATGTACCAACAAATAGTATACCTACTGTTTGAGCCGATCTCATAAAAGTTATTACGACCCTTCTGTGAAATTTGTTCCTCTGAAAGACCTAATAGTACTTCTGTAGAACTTACTAGAGTTTTGTGGTTTTTGTTTCAATTTTGGACAGGTTAGAATTTGCATTTCTCTTGAATCTAGGTACACGCACCAATTTAAATCATCAACACACTAACAGCCAGGGGTGTATCCATAATGTCGACACTTCCTAGCTGTATTTCTGTGCTGCGATATTAGGTATGCTGTTGTGTGCTTTCAGTCCAATGTGACATTCCAATCCCCTTTGCTTAAATCTTCATGAAAAGTAATTCATCTGTAGAACAGACAATTTTAAAGTATGACATCGCATGTAAATCTCAACTGACACTGTGACGTCTGATGATTGTCTTCATATATCATTTTTCTTTGCAGTCCTCAGGAGGGACATGAAAAATACACTCCTGGCCATTAAAATTGCTACACCACAAAGATGACGTACTACAGACGTGAAATTTAACCGACAGGAAGAAAATGCTGTGATATGCAAATGATTAGCTTTTCAGAGCATTCACACAAGGTTGGCTCCAGAGGCGACACCTACAACGTGCTGGCATGAGGAAAGTTTCCAACGGATTTCTCATACAAACAGCAGTTGACCGGCGTTGCCTGGTGAAACGTTGTTGTGATGCCTCGTGTAAGGAGGAGAAATGCGTACCATCACGTTTCCGACTTTGATAAAGATCGGATTGTAGCCTATCGTAATTGCGGTTTATGGTATCGCGTTGTCCGAGATCCAATGACTGTTGGCAGAATATGGAATCAGTGGATTCAGGAGGGTAATACGGAACGCCGTGCTGGATCCCAACAGCCTTGTATCACTAGCAGTCGAGATGACAGGCATCTTATCCGCATGGCTGTAACGGATCGTGCAGCCACGTCTCGATCCCTGAGTCAACAGATGGGGACGTTTGCAAGACAACAACCATCTGACCGAACAGTTCGACGACGTTTGCAGCAGCATGGACTATCAGCTCGGAGACCATGGTAGCGGTTCCCCTTGACGCTGCATCACAGACAGGAGCGCCTGCGATGGTGTACTCAACGACGAACCTGGGTGCACGAATGGCAAAACGTCATTTTTTCGGATGAATCCAGGTTCTGTTTACAGCATCATGATGGACGCATCCGTGTTTGGCGACATCGCGGTGAACGCACTTTGGAAGCGTGTATTCGTTATCGCCATACTGGCGTATCACCTGGTGTGATGGTATGGGGTGCCATTGGTCGCACGTCTCGGTCACCTCTTGTTCGCATTGACGGCACTTTGAATAGTGGACGTTACGTTTCAGATGTGTTACGCCCCGTGGCTCTACCTTTCATTCGATTTCTGCGAAACCCCACATTTCAGCAGAATAATGAACGACCGCATGTTGCAGGTCCTGTACGGGCCTTTCTGGATACAGAAAATGTTCAAGTGCTGTCCTGGCCAGCACATTCTCCAGATCTCTCACCACTGGAAAACGTCTGGTCAGTGGTGGCCGAGCAACTGGCTCGTCACAATACGCCAGTCACTACTCTTGATGAACTGTGATATCGTGTGGAAGCTGCATGGGCAGCTGTACCTGTACACGGCATCCAAGCTCTGTTTGACTCAATGCCCAGACGTATCAAGGCCGTTGCGTGAAAATGTAATCACATGTTAGTTCTAGTATAATATATTTTTCCAATGAATACCTGTTTATCATCTGCATTTCTTCTTGGTGTAGCAATTTTAATGGCCAATAGTGTAAATGTCTGCACAGATACATATCTAAGTTTTGATGGTGTTGAAAATTGTAGGGCACATGGATCTTGGTAAAGTAATAGCATAATTCTTCATGATGGTTTAGAATGCAAAATGAATCAAAGTAGGATACTCCATTTATGCTTTTTTGTTTTTTATGTATGCCACCCAATGTGCCCAGATCCTCCCACATCATCTCAATTTACTATATCACATTCTTTAAACGCCCACGCAGTAAACACTCGATGAAATCTGGGAGTGCAGAATTTTGTACGAATTTAAGCAGATTGGTATTTGTTTGTGGTCTGCTGGGTAGTATAGCTAGGTGTTTTTTATTACAGTTCAATACTTGCTAGGCTATATCCACCATATTTGATATACCATCTTGTATTGCCTACCATCTTAGATCCGCCTTATTGGGTTGGAATGACCTTGAAGGACGGGGTAAGCGAATAGGGAGGAAGTAATACATAGTACTTTTGTCAGGATGACAAGGCAATCATAAGTCATGTCACATTCTTTTATCTGTGCTTCAATTGCCCTTGCCACACCATTTATCAAAGAACACTGTGGAAGCATTAGTTAGATAACTGTATAGTGTTAGAATATATATTCTACTCATCTCCATATTAGTACTTGAATAGTTAACTACGAAGATTCTTTGCATAGCCGATGCTTTACTTACAATGTACATTTTAAGGCATTGCATGCAACACACCAAAAAAGATCGCCCAGTAATGGACATAAATTTCTTATCAATTGGTTATACTGCAGACTCAGTTGTACACGCTTGACAGTGTAAAAATATTATGAAACGAGTTTATTCCTGTTACAGTGAAGTGACTGGGTAATTTTCTTTATTGTGAGTAAAATTAAGAAAAAATAAGGCCACAAAAATAAATTATTCATTTCTGTAAACTCAGTAATTTTATCTCTAACACTCATGAGGACAAATAGGTCAAAGGTTCACACACACACACACACACACACACACACACACACACACACACACGTGCACACGTACACAGGATGAGGGAAGGAGAGATGTAAAGGAGACACAATGCACAAAACAGCTTCTGTCTAACCTAGATATACACACCATAGGTGTACAAAGGAACTGCAATATCATGCATCACAGTTTTGATTGGCAGTAATGTTCTAAGGCCATGGTGAGATAAAAAGACTCCACAGACAGGAAATTTGTTTACTAACATCGATTGCTACAAAGCAGTATAAACCATGAAATGGAGAAAACGTCTGTTCACAAATTTAAAGGAGCACATAGCTAGCAATACGCCTTCGACATGGTAGAGTGATTTAACTCCACATTTCGGTAACACATTAACAATGACAAGACTGAACATAACATCCAGTCTCTCCAATTAGAATGACGACTTGCTAGTGTCGTAGTTGGCACATCTAACAGTAATACAAAAAAACATGTGTCAGAGTAAGTTGAAGACTAAGGAATTATTCGGTAAACAGAAATGGGAACGCAGCTGAGTTAAGCAACTCTGAAAAATGGCTGCTAGTAATGGAAATGGCGGTGATCGTCGTGTGTCTACAATCCGCCTCTGAGAAGCATGTCCGCAACAGGGACGCGGCTGTGAGGTAAGTGTTGTGCTCTAGACAGACTAGCCAGTGTCGTTCTGAAAACATTTGATCAATGCAATTATATCAACATTGTAACTGAGACTGACGTGTCGATATTCAAGCCTTCACCTCTTCTGTGTGCTGATACTACCGAAATTATGTCAGTCAAACTTTCCATTTGTGTGTACACGGTGCCTGTAGCTGCTGTATTTGTATCAATAAGTCATGTGTTGAAGTGTGTTTCGGTCGCAAGGAACTTTTCGTTTTAACGATTAAAAAATCCCAAACGGCAGGATTTTCAGTTAAGTTTCTTGCTTCGAAGTTTATGTTTCACTACAACTTTCCCATTTTGTACAGATGCTGTAATTTATATATAAAGTATAAAATAAGCATCCTGAAAGGCAAGAAATGAAACATCCTGGAGTCGTACGATAAGGCATCGTTTTTAGATCGACAAAAAGTCACTGTAGGCGGCAGCAGTGTTGAAGGAAGCGAGAAAAAGGAAAGTTTCCTCACCCTCTCACCTCCCCTCCCCCCCCCCTCCACCAGGTAAGCATTCTCCTTAGCTACATATTGTACTTACTGTCGCCACTCTTAATCATTCGAAAGAATGCAGATGATTGTGAAACTACTTACGAGTGAATAAGTCGTTATACATACTTTCCTCATGCAAGAAACATAATCCTGAAAGTACTTCAGGTCTACAAAGAGCGAGATTCAGGAATCTGTGGCAAACTGACGGCTCAGAGCAATTCCTGTGATGCTTTCCCCTATATACACACATCAAAAAAAGTTTTGCATCACCTCAGTTTCCAGAAGTTCTGAAGATAGATGTTGACTGTGGATATTGTATCACAGACACAGTCCCTCTGACTGTTCAGAAATGTCACTAAACCCGCGCAAAGATGTAAATAACCAGGCATGAGCAGCGCCTATTATACGGACGGGGTCCGACACCTGATCAGTTCCAGTCATTCCACCAGGAAAGAGGTACTTGGCTCGTATTGTCTGTAGTTCAGTCATGCCTAGACGACCGATCCCGCTGTTCGATCGCTTTCGCATTGTTACTTTGTGCGAGGAAGGGCTCTCAACAAGGGAAGTGCTCAGGAGTCTTGGAGTGAACCAAAGCGATGTTGTTCGGACACGGAGGAGATACAGAGAGACAGGAACTGTCGTTGACATGCCTCGCTCAGGCCGCCCAAGGGCTACTACTGCAGTGGATGACCGCTAACTACGGATTACAGCTGGGAGGACCCCTACCAGCAACGCCAGCATGTTGAATAATGCTTTTCGTGCAGCCACAGGATGTCGTGGTACGACTCAAACTGTGCACAATAGGCTGCATGATGCGCAACTTCACTCTCGACGTCCATGGCGAGGTCCATCTTTGCAACCACGACACCCTGCAGCGTGTTACAGATGGGCCCAACAACATACCAAATTGACTGCTCAGGATTGGCATCATGTTATCTTCACCGATGAGTGTCGCATATGCCTTATAACAGGCAATTGTCGGAGACGAGTTTGGAGGTAACCCAGTCAGGCTGAACGCCTTAGGCACACTGTCCAGCGAGTGCAGCAAGTTGGAGGTTCCCTAATGATTTGGGGTGGCATTATGTGGGGTCGACGTATGCTGCTGGTGGTCATGGAAGGCGCCATAACGGCTGTACGATACGTGAATGCCCTCCTCCGACCAATAGTGCAACCATATCGGCAGCATATTGGCCAGACATTCGTCTTCATGGACAACAATTTGCTCCCCCATCGTGCACATCTTGTGAAAGACTTACTTCAGGAAAACGACATGGCTCGAGTAGAGTTCTCCAGACATGAACCCTATCGCACTTGCCTGGGATAGATTGAAAAGGGCTGTTTATGGACGACGTGACCCACCAACCATTCTGAGGTATCTACGCCGAATCGCCGTTGAGGAGTGGGACAATCTGGACCAACAGTGCCTTAATGAACTTCTGTATTGTATGCCACGACGCATAGAGGCATGCATCATTGCAAGATGATATGCTACTGGGTATTAGAGTTACTGATGTGCACAGAAATCTGGATCACCACCTCTGAAGATCTCGCTGTATGCTAGTACATCATGCAATGTGTGGTTCTGATGGGCAATATAATGCCCGGAAATGATATTTATGTCGATCTCTATTCCAATTTTCTGTGCAGGTTCCAGAACTCTCGGAACCGAGGTGACGCAAAACTTTTTTTGATGTGCGTCTAACAAAAAATTGTAATTTTGTGTACAACTTTGTTTCCTTTCGTTTGTTAAGTTCTATGAATATTTTCTATGCATCTTGTAAATGAAATAGTATGTAACTTTTGTTATTCTGACGATTTTAGCCATGAGATAATGGTTAATCTGTGATAAATTTGTTAATGCAAGGTAACAATGAATGAAATCAGTCTAAGGTGGGACTGGCGTGTTCAGTTGTACGAGATGGTATGTTTGATTATTAGTAGAATAATCTATTATACTTTGCAAGAGGATAGTGTTTCTCTTGCAGTAATGAACTGATGAGGCAATGTGAACAAGAGATCACAAACTTTTGAAGTATAGTGAGTCTAGGTAAGGACTTAGCAGCGCATGGACGGGAGGACTCGTGGGTGAAATTAATTTGTGAAAAATTAATCATTCTGGGAAAGATTAAGCAGTCGTCGTTGTGATAGAAACTGGAGAAAAGGAAGAAGGTCAGTAAAGTACTGTACTGTACTGAGACAGCGGAAGCAGTAGTAACATGTGAAGATGAGTGGAACACAGGACTTTCTAGAAAACGATTCCTTTGGCTTTGGTGCAATAACTCACCACAGTTTTCGAGAAGAAATCTGATTCTGAAATTTGACGCAGAAGAGGAATCACAAGAGGTGAAGATTTAATGGAGAGTAGAAATGCAGAACCAAGATTTATTAACCTGAGCTTTTTTCAAGATTCAGTGTAGAAGACAATGGGAGGCCGTAGCTAACAATACATTGCCATTCATGGTACCAGAAAAAGTTTCATGAAAAGGAAGCAAGTATAATCCTGGCAGTATACCGAACATTTTTCACTGAAGGACACTGTGAATTTCGTCCATTTGAAAGACTACGTAATGTGAAATGACTCCTAGGAGTAAATTTTCTATACCGAACTCAGAATAAATTTTATCAAGTTGACTTAATCAGTCTGAGGACCAAATTGCACAATATCACAATGTGAGATATACCCGTTCAGTATACCTTGCGAGTCAGCGTACATATTGGCAAGCTATTGAAGCAACACATCAGTAAGCACTTTAGGATTACGATCAGTTGTCCCGTCGAAATATTGTGCAGCTTCCACAACATTATCCGACCGACGCCCGTGAACCAATGACGCAGTTACTACGTCGGGAAATTCTTAAACAGCACATCAGGTATATCTTTGTTCCGTCAGCCGTTGTTGTATACATTTCACCCGTTACACTCCAATCTTGCATCCTGTTCTTATACAATTTTAAATATTGTAGTGTCCGTTCTACGACGAGCCGACGTGTCGGTGAAGCGATAAAAAATTTATTTTGATAAATCTGTAAAATTAATTTTGCCTCAACAAGTTGACACAGCCATCTTCCCTTGGCACAGCA
Organism: Schistocerca piceifrons; assembly: GCF_021461385.2. NCBI lineage: Eukaryota > Metazoa > Arthropoda > Insecta > Orthoptera > Acrididae > Schistocerca > Schistocerca piceifrons. Next base: position 649,188,617 of record NC_060141.1, on the reverse strand, counting down.
GTCGTCAGCCATTTGTGACTTGCCGCTACCTTAGACCATCCAGTCTTGCAATCTTGCAACGATGACGACAGATGATGGTACAAGTGAATTTTCCAGCGATTTATATACAGAACCATTCTTTTTTTTGCATCATTGTAACAAATTGAAGCATAGACACTTATAAAATCCTAAAAACGGTAACATCGAATTCATTATCTAATGAAATGATTAGAGTTTTATCGCACATTATTATAAAATACTAAGAACTGTAACACAGAATTCATTAATTAAATAAATGATAAGAGTTTTATTTCATTTTATTCTATTATCAGCTCAAAACTCCTCACAGCTGGGGTCTGTAATCATACCGCTTAAAAGGGGCTATGGAAACGTTATTGACTGTGTACAAAATATCGTATTTTACGACCACTTTCTGCAGCAAGTAACCTTATATTACTGTTTTTTTTTTCTAAATACGTTCAAGAGTAATAAAAGAAACAATAGATTCACGTTTGATTAGTAAGAACAGGACTAAAGCTATAAAATAACATAACATACATCAAAAGTAATTAAATACACATTTTAGTTTACAGCTACTTTCGAGTCTCAGGTTTTATTGGAAGTGATCTTACGCGTTTCTGTCAAATGTGTCTCGTGCAACTTAATTCTTGTGAAGCTTCATCCTTTCTTACTTAGCCTGCCGGGGTAGACGAGCGGTTCTAGGCGCTACGGTCTGGAACCGCACGACCGCTGCGGTCGCAGGTTCGAATCCTGCCTCGGGCATGGATGTGTGTGATGTCCTTAGGTTAATCAAGTTCTAGGGGACTGATGACCTCAGCAGTTATGTCCCATAGTGCTCAGAGCCATTTGAACGATTTTCTTACTTAACCTTTGATTCAGTTGACAGTACTTCTTATAATTTCCATCAGAACGTCTTACAAAGTATTGACCAGTCAATATATCCTAGTAGCTCTATTTACCCTCACATTCTTATAGCTTTACACCACACCATACATAACGAATAAACTATTACAAAAGAAAACAGTTGATTCTCTTAGTAGTTTTAAATACTCAAGTTATTCTAATATTTTCGGTAATTGCGCATGAGAGTGTGTGTGTGATTTATATTGCCCGCTCTAGTTTAACCGAGGTGACACGACATGAGATACCTCCTAATATCACGTCGGACTTCCTTTTGCCAGGTGTAATGCAGTAACTCGATGTGGTATGGACGCAACAAGTCGTTATAATTCTACTTTCAAAGGCTATGGAACATGTAATAATTGATTTACGCAGAAAACGTACACAAATGTATGACATACTACTGTATGTTGCCTTTAGCATTAACATTGATCGAAGAATCTAGCTTTTTTTTAAATTATGCAACAAAATTAATTTATAGTGCTATGACTTCGCAATGCAAATGCAAAACTGAAAACAGTTCCTCCAAATTACCAATGACTATCCAAAATTTCAAGGCAAAATTGCTGTTGTTCTTCAGGAATATACTGCAAGATCTGCTTCAGGTCCACCTGTTTAGCTTCACTGATTTACAGCTGTCTATTGATGTCCTTATATGCGGTAGACACAAATTTCGCTTCCAAGTAACCTGCAAGATGAATGTTTTGTCCAGTGCTGTGTTGGCGAATGGTGATGCAACTACTGCCTCTGGATGCCGAGATGAGTCCTTGAAATACCTTAATGTTGATATCTGGAATGGAGTACGTTTGTCTCTTGAAAGATGTTCGCCTTCCAGTGTATTTACTATCTTTTTATATACAGGAGGCCATGATGTTAATTATATCTTCAACGCCTACCATAGAAAACCACGAACTTCCCAGGGCGTCTTGACCTTACTATTATCTCACATACTTCTTTTGGAAAATAAAGCCGGCCGGTGTGGCCGAGCGGTTCTAGGCGCTTCAGTCTGGACCGCGCGTCCGCTACGGTCGCAGGTTCGAATCCTGCCTCGGGCATGGATGTGTGTGATGTCCTTAGGTTAGTTAGGTTTAAGTAGTTCTAAGTTATAGGGGACTAATAACCTCAGATGTTAAGTCCCATAGTGCTCAGTGCCATTTGAACCATCTGGAAAATAAATTCAATCGTGCTTCGATAAAAGCCTATTCACGACACCAAAATCACGGTCACTGGGGAAAAAAGAATGTCCTCTCAAGAGAATAAAGTGCCGGATTTCATCAAAACGCTATGTTTCTACAAGACCCATTAAAAAACTTACTATGGTGTGATTTCTGTTTTGACCACCACTGTTATCACTAAAGAGATGCAGTTCCGTCACATCCTTCGGAATGCAATCATCTATGTAATTAAGAAGTAACTAAGCTACTTCATTTGCTCCTTTGTTACCGTTGGTTCCATCATAGAAGTAAAAATGACCTTCTAATGATTTTGCATTACGACTAAAAAAAAGTTGAGGGTTAATTGTAGAAGATAAAGTGAGTCCTGCACCGAAATATTAGGCAGTGAAATATTCTGCTTATAGTCAAATGTAATATCAGCCAGATCCTCCCTTTCTTTGGACAGATTCGTTGAATCATGAAGAATATTGTAAAATTTTTAGCACTTCTTTTGTGGATCATTAATTCTGCTTCAGCAGCCGTCCTTGCTTTCTCTTTAAGGAATTGGGACTTCAGTTTCTGTTGGACAGCTCCGCATGTACAGCAGGTATCTACCTGACGTCTCCCTAAACAGAGATGTGGTGTTAATATGTAATGTCTACGTCACGATGTTTTTCCTTAAATATCGGAATCTTGATTTTCACATTTAACTTTCCAGCAAGTTAATTTTTTACCTTGGAGGAAGAGTAGGTTTGTTCTCTTGGAAAAAATTCAATATTTTGATGAATGAGTACCTTAATTCCGGCAGGCTTTGAATTCGCTGTGGAGTTTTTTCTCTTAAATCAACTGGAAACTTACTGGCTATCAACAGTTCTCTTAGACGACAGAGTCTAGCGTCACCCTCAACAGCATGGAAATCTGTTAATGTCTTCTGGAAGATCTCCTTCCTTCCATCACTGTCGCGGCTCCACATCGCCTACCTACGGGTGTATCTATGCTGCCACCTTGCTGCTCGCTGCTCACTACTTGCTGGGATGGCACAACGCGACGATGAATAAAACCCACTGCATCCTGCTGGTCTATTTAACCTGCTGTATCGCTGGTCACTACTCTGCTCACTGCCATCCTCGCCAGGCGATGATATAGAGCTGGCTTGTGTTTCGTGCTGCCGTCATTGTCGCCTGAAACTTGAGCCGTGATTGGCTGCTTCAAGGCAAATCCAGCAGTACTGCGTTTGATTGTGAACAGTTGCAGATTAATTTCCCGAGAGGCAGCAAGCAGCGTGGCTAAAGCGAAAATGCAACAAGAATACCGGCGAGCAGCGAGATGCGATGAGCCAACATGAAGCTGCGAGCTGCTGGCAGCGGTGGTACAGCATAAATGTACGCTTGCTATGTTGTTCCTATCAACTCATGGGAGCGTGTACATACTGCTTCGCTGTCATGACCTACATCAGCAGTGGAGTGTCACATGACGACCTAGCACATGTTCTACAAGAACTCAAGTGTTCCTAAAGAATCAGTGTGCTTTGTTTTTTTCGGGGGTTGTCTTACGCTTTGTTCTGTGATTTTTTATCGTAACAGCATGAGAGTGCATTACAGTATACGTTAACAGCCAGTATGTGATCTGTGTTACAAGATTTCAGCAAGTATGATCGTGGATGTATGATGTGACGTTGAATTGGATGCACGATCTGCGAGAGAAAGTTCTAGATTTCTACAGTGTGGTAAGAAAATGCGTTTACACTTGAACTAAACGCATGTAACATTGTAAGATGATAAGATAATTAAGATTTCAATTCTCCATTCTGATCATTGTTATGGCAGCGTTGACTGATGCGTAACTTCCAGTTTAAAATGGTCATAACTACCTTCCACTATCTTTTGCTAGATAAGAATGGCTCTAACAAATTTTTGATAAACTGGAATACATGGCAGAATGCAGCTTGTAGAAGGTGATAATGTCAGCTAACGAAAGACCTATAACCTTACTGTCTGTGTTAAGCAGATGGTTAAAATTTAGTGTCCTGTTATAAATTGTTTACATGCTGGTACGTTGCAAAATTACAACTGAACACTCTAAGTGGAACGTATCTCAAACCGCCCCTTTAGCCAGATTCAGTCTAATGAAAACGTTTAAGTGGGAAATGGTTGTCTCTAGTCTCTACAGAATCTGCCTGTTGCTAGGCTTCCCGCTACTTCGATCTAGATGGTGCAGTCCACTGAGACTGTTTAGAGAGCCTGTATAGGGAGAGAGTGACCAACCGGACGATACGGCGGCCATTTTTCTGCCAAACTGCGGGCGGGGCTTTTGAATGGCCAGTAGTGTAGTGGAGTACACACTCACCGAATCAAAAGCACAAGACAATATGGCGAAATCATTCGTTAAATGCCTGTGTTTATAAGAATAATGTGTTATAATAATTTTCACACAGCCAATTTACAGGTCTGTTTTCAAATTTAACTATGTATATTGCAAGTTGTTATATATGTAGTAAAAAGCAAAAACGACTTACTTCGCATAGATAAGAGTACTTGGTTGGTTTCCACAAGGCTTCTGTTTGATTTATGTCAGCCCTGTTGACTGTGACTGCCCACTGCTTTCGTCTTTCTTCACTGCGTGGAAATGCTAACATGCGAAATCCACCTTCGCCTCTATTGTAACAACCAAATTCAGCACAACCTGGTATCGTTTACGAACGTCTGCAGAACGCATTACAGATGTCAAAAACAATACTGCTCGATTACTAATGTGTTTACCTCAAACAAGTAGGCTAACCGACTTCATCACAAAATGCTTCATTATTTCAACTCGTATTTAAGATCGTAAACGCTAATTACGTACGTAAACGATATACAACTAAATCGAACATGTGTGACTATGTTTAATGGATAACATGTTTTTAACCACACAAAGTCTTTGTACACTTATACAGGTGATGAGACCTTGTAAGTATATGATCTGTTCGTCTTTGGTCTTGAAATTATTAAATCTATCTAACAAGATGGCTGATGAATTATATCAACATTATCAAAACATAATGCCTTACACTTACATTTCTCACCTGTTGTTCTTGCATAGTTTATGTATTCACTTCCTCGAACATGTGCTCGTTTAATTACATCATTCTTGTATTCAGCTTCATTTCTCACACCCCTCTTTCATTTTGTGGAGTTTTCCACTATCACACAAATTTAAAATAAACTGCTATCAACCTGCACCTTATACTCACATAAGATAACCAAGACCAAGAATGTTCTGTCCTGTCTGAGAGGCAACCAACTCTTCAACAATGACAAGTCTTATTGCTAGAATAAACAGATCACACACAACTGCCAACAGCATCCACAGTGCTGCCACTTAAGATTAGAAATACTAGAGCTCCAGGAGTCATATTCTTTCTAAAACTAATACAAATTTACCAGACACAAAAATCATACACAGGCAGATGGAAATTACGTCGTTTCTATACAGGACGCTGCGGCTACGCTTAAGGCTTTGACATACCGTATATACACTCCTGGAAATTGAAATAAGAACACCGTGAATTCATTGTCCCAGGAAGGGGAAACTTTATTGACACATTCCTGGGGTCAGATACATCACATGATCACACTGACAGAACCACAGGCACATAGATACAGGCAACAGAGCATGCACAATGTCGGCACTAGTACAGTGTATATCCACCTTTCGCAGCAATGCAGGCTGCTATTCTCCCATGGAGACGATCGTAGAGATGCTGGATGTAGTCCTGTGGAACGGCTTGCCATGACATTTCCACCTGGCGCCTCAGTTGGACCAGCGTTCGTGCTGGACGTGCAGACCGCGTGAGACGACGCTTCATCCAGTCCCAAACATGCTCAATGGGGGACAGATCCGGAGATCTTGCTGGCCAGGGTAGTTGACTTACACCTTCTAGAGCACGTTGGGTGGCGCGGGATACATGCGGACGTGCATTGTCCTGTTGGAACAGCAAGTTCCATTGCCAGTCTAGGAATGGCAGAACGATGGGTTCGATGACGGTTTGGATGTACCGTGCACTATTCAGTGTCCCCTCGACGATCACCAGTGGTGTACGGCCAGTGTAGGAGATCGCTCCCCACACCATGACGCCGGGTGTTGGCCCTGTGTGCCTCGGTCGTATGCAGTCCTGATTGTGGCGCTCACCTGCACGGCGCCAAACACGCATACGACCATCATTGGCACCAAGGCAGAAGCGACTCTCATCGCTGAAGACGACACGTCTCCATTCGTCCCTCCATTCTCGCCTGTCGCGACACCACTGGAGGCGGGCTGCACGATGTTGGGGCGTGAGCGGAAGACGGCCTAACGGTGTGCGGGACCGTAGCCCAGCTTCATGGAGACGGTTGTGAATGGTCCTCGCCGATACCCCAGGAGCAACAGTGTCCCTAATTTGCTGGGAAGTGGCGGTGCGGTCCCCTACGGCATTGCGTAGGATCCTACGGTCTTGGCGTGCATCCGTGCGTCGCTGCGGTCCGGTCCCAGGTCGACGGGCACGTGCACCTTCCGCCGACCACTGGCGACAACATCGATGTACTGTGGAGACCTCACGCCCCACGTGTTGAGCAATTCGGCGGTACGTCCACCCGGCCTCCCGCATGCCCACTATACGCCCTCGCTCAAAGTCCGTCAACTGCGCATACGGTTCACGTCCACGCTGTCGCGGCATGCTACCAGTGTTAAAGACTGCGATGGAGCTCCGTATGCCACGGCAAACTGGCTGACACTGACGGCGGCGGTGCACAAATGCTGCGCAGCTAGCGCCATTCGACGGCCAACACCGCGGTTCCTGGTGTGTCCGCTGTGCCGTGCGTGTGATCATTGCTTGTACAGCCCTCTCGCAGTGTCCGGAGCAAGTATGGTGGGTCTGACACACCGGTGTCAATGTGTTCTTTTTTCCATTTCCAGGAGTGTAATTCATTTTCCATGAAATACGAAGTTACATTGCTTCTAAATCGATCAATTCAGATAGTCTCCAAGTAGCCGAGCATAATGATTTCCAGTCGATAGTAGGTTCAGCTGGACAAGAGGACACAGTCCACCCCATTTACACACAGCCCACACCACTATGGAGCCGCCACCAGCTTGCACAATGCCTTGTTGACAACTTGGCCCCATGGCTTCGTGGGGTCTTCACTACACTCGAACCCTAGTATCAGTTCTTACCAACTGAAATCAGGACTCATCAGACTAGACCACGACTTTCCAGTAGTCTAGAGTCGAACCGATATGGCCACGATCTCAGAACAGGCTTGCTGGCTCTGAGCACTATGGGAATCAACTGCTGTGGTCATAAGTCCCCTAGAACTTAGAACTACTTAAACCTAACTAACCTAAGGACAGCACACAACACCCAGCCATCACGAGGTAGAGAAAATCCCTGACCCCGCCGGGAATCGAACCCGGGAACCCGGGCGTGGGAAGCGAGAACGCTACCGCACGACCACGAGATGCGGGCTCAGAACTGGCGCTGCAGGCTATGTCGCGCTATTAGCAAAGGCACTCGCATTGATCGTCCTCTGCCATAGCCCATTAACTTCAAATTCCGCCACTCTGCCCTAAAGGACACTTTCGTCTTATGTTCCACATAGAATTCTGCTGTTATTTCACGCGGTGTTGCTTGTCTGTTAGCACTGACAACTCTATGCAAACGCCACTGCGCTCGATCGTTATGTGAAGGCCGTCGGCCACTGTGTCGTATTTGGTGAGAAGTAATGCCGGTAGTTTGGTATTCTCGGGCGCACTCATGACATTGAGAGGTCTGGAATATTTAATTCCCTAAAGATTTCCGAAATAGAATCTTCCACACATCTAGCTCCAAGTTAAAAGTCTGTTACTTTCCGTTTACTGCCATAATGATGTCGGTCACCATTTCATATAAATCACCTGAGTACAAATGACAGATCCGCTTCTTTTTTTCCTTTATTGCAATTTCATGCCCCTGCCCCATATGGGCAGCGGGGTTGGGCGACTGGCAGACGCACAGCCCGCCGCACTTCAGTCAGCTCCGCGAATCCACTGCACTTTTATACCTTGCGTACGCAATACCACAGTCTTAGAGAGCCTGTATACAGAGAGAGTGGCCATAGGTGAAGTTGACCGTGATTGGTTGATTAGCATTGGCAGGAAAATGGCGCCAAACGTCTCTCGCGCTTCCTATGTTCGCCGTGCTTTTGAGTTGAATTGAAGTTCAGAGGACTTTTGGAAACGATTAAAAGGTATTTGAATTATTGAAAGACTTGTTATGCGTTCTGCATGTATGTTCGATTTAGTTGTATATCGTTTTAGTACGTAATTAGCGTTTACGATCTTAAATACGAGTTGAAATAATGAAGCATTTTGTGATGAAGTCGGTTAGCCTACTTGTTTGAAGTAAACACATTAGTAATCGTGCAGTATTGTTTTTGACATCTGTAATTCGTTCTGCAGACGTTCGTAAACGATACCAGGCTGTGCTGCATTTGGTTGTTCCAGTAGAGGCGAAGGTGGATTTCGCATGTTAGCATTTCCACGCAGTGAAGAAAGACGAAAGCAGTGGGCAGTCGCAGTCAACAGGGCTGACATAAATCAAACAGAAGCCTTGTGGAAACCAACCAAGTACTCTTATCTATGCGAAGTAAGTCGTTTTTGCTTTTTACTACATATAAAACAACTTGCAATATACATAGTTAAATTTGAAAACAGACCTGTAAATTGGCTGTGTGAAAATTATTATAACACATTATTCTTATAAACAAAGGCATTTAACGAATGATTTCGCCATATTGTCTTGTGCTTTTGATTCGGTGAGTGTGTACTCCACTACACTACTGGCCATTCAAAAGCCCCGCCCGCAGTTTGGCAGAAAAATGGCCGCCGTATCGTCCGGTTGGTCACTCTCTCCCTATACAGGCTCTCTAAACAGCCTCAGTGGACTGCACCATCTAGATCGAAGTAGCGGGAAGCCTAGCAACAGGCAGATTCTGTAGAGACTAGAGACAACCATTTCCCACTTAAACGTTTTCATTAGACTGAATCTGGCTAAAGGGGCGGTTTGAGATACGTTCCACTTAGAGTGTTCAGTTGTAATTTTGCAACGTACCAGCATGTAAACAATTTATAACAGGACACTAAATTTTAACCATCTGCTTAACACAGACAGTAAGGTTATAGGTCTTTCGTTAGCTGACATTATCACCTTCTACAAGCTGCATTCTGCCATGTATTCCAGTTTATCAAAAATTTGTTAGAGCCATTCTTATCTAGCAAAAGATAGTGGAAGGTAGTTATGACCATTTTAAACTGGAAGTTACGCATCAGTCAACGCTGCCATAACAATGATCAGAATGGAGAATCGAAATCTTAATTATCTTACCATCTTACAATGTTACATGCGTTTAGTTCAAGTGTAAACGCATTTTCTTACCACACTGTATAAATCGAGAACTTTCTCTCGCAGATCGTGCATCCAATTCAACGTCACACCATACATCCACGATCATACTTGCTGAAATCTTGTAACACAGATCACATACTGGCTGTTAACGTATACTGTAATGCACTCTCATGCTGTTACGATAAAAAATCACAGAACAAAGCGTAAGACAACCCCCGAAGAAAACAAAGCACACTGATTCTTTAGGAACACTAGAGTTCTTGTAGAACATGTGCTAGGTCGTCATGTGACACTCCACTGCTGATGTAGGTCATGACAGCGAAGCGGTATGTACACGCTCCCATGAGTTGATAGGAACGACACAGCAAGCGCACATTTATGCTGTACCACCGCTGCCAGCAGCTCGCAGCTTCATGTTGGCTCATCGCATCTCGCTGCTCGCCGGTATTCTTGTTGCATTTTCGCTTTAGCCACGCTGCTTGCTGCCTCTCGGGAAATTAATCTGCAACTGTTCACAATCAAACGCAGTACTGCTGGATTTGCCTTGAAGCAGCCAATCACGGCTCAAGTTTCAGGCGACAATGACGGCAGCACGAAACACAAGCCAGCTCTATATCATCGCCTGGCGAGGATGGCAGTGAGCAGAGTAGTGACCAGCGATACAGCAGGTTAAATAGACCAGCAGGATGCAGTGGGTTTTATTCATCGTCGCGTTGTGCCATCCCAGCAAGTAGTGAGCAGCGAGCAGCAAGGTGGCAGCATAGATACACCCGTAGGTAGGCGATGTGGAGCCGCGACAGAATGGAAGAAAAAGCTGTAGTGTTTGTACGTGCCCATGACAAAGTCGTGAATGAAGTTGTCCGATTTGTTGGTGTAGTAATGCAGGCTGTCCAACATGTCTGCAGGAAATGGTGTAGAACTCGCAGCCATAAAACACAAAACTACGGTTATTACAAAATCTTAACTAACGGGAATCCTCAAACAGTTGGTTTAAAACTCGACGATTATCGTATGAACTGCATGCAGTGGATAGCTAGAGTTGCGTACTATGCGAAAGGTCATCACCCACAGTGGCATGTGAAGCTCCACGTCCTGAATGTGTTAAACAATAGAAACTAAAAGCTGACTGGCACTGTGCAATGTGGTACGATTTTGCCTCTTTTGAGATAAACAATAATGTCGTGTGACTAGGGCCTCCCGTCGGGTAGACCGCTCGCCGGGTGCAAGTCTTTCGATTTGACGCCACTTCGGCGACTTGCGCGTCGAGGGGGATGAAATGATGATGATTAGGACAACACAACACCCACTCCCTGAGCGGAGGAAATCTCCGACCCAGCCGGGAATCGAACCCGGGCCCTTAGGATTGACATTCTGTCGCGCTGACCACTCAGCTACCGGGGGCGGACTCTTTTGAGATGATGCAAGGTGTCGTGTGCACTGACAACCGATAACCTGTTTAACAGTCCGCTTGTTTAGCTGAGTGGTAACGAGCTTGCCTCCTCTGCCTGGTCGGAAATTTACTCCGCTCGTGCACTGGGTGTTGTTTTGTTCTCATCAACATTTCATCCTCATCACCGACAAGCAAGTCGCCCAATGTGGCGTCGACTGAAATAAGACTTGCACTTGCCGGCCGAACTTCCCCGAATGGCCAGGAGGCCCACAATACCATACGATCATTTCATTTTTTTAGCTGTTTAACCCACAGTGTGTGGATAGTACATCTTCTGTACCATAGCTTGAGCCCATTCATTGCTGTTGCTATAAAAACCAACTAATATTTGATGAAATAGTAATTCTGACATTGGCCACAATCGGGCATTCGAATGGCGACAAGTGAAACTTTCTGCCTGATTGGGAGTCCAGTAGGAGAACGAGATCTCCATCGGTAAGATAATATGGAAAATGCCACACATCATTGTATTGCACGAGCAGCATTTGAAGCTTTTAAACGTTTTGAATGCAGGTGTATTTCTACTGTTATCTTTACGTTCATGGGAGCTTTTGAATACCGAGTTGTACCAACTGCAAGCAGACATACATAGGCTATTGAAACCTCTGCTCCATTGGAGATTTCTAGATTCATCATACTTGGATTCCCGACCAACAGAAGAGGGAATATAGCGATTCCACCTAACTTGATAACTGAAGGTTAACGCACGCCAGAGTCTACTTGAACTCTGAATTTTACCTGTATGATAGTTGACACTTGCAGTGAAAAGAAAATGTATGCAGCCTAGCATTCGACATTCCGTACAATTCCATGCTTCTTGCTATGAAGAGGAAGAATGTCTACTCAGCCCATGGAAATTCAAGGAGCTGGCACCAGTCATCGTATCAAACTGCTCAAAATACAACGAGGTAGTTAAATCAGGGTCTATAGATCAGTGAATTTAATCTGATTTCCCTCTACACACTGCAGCGTATGCTCTAGTTCTACATGACCCTCATTGGTGTTGTGTAATGAGTTGTATAAATGAGTAAATTCGGTGCCATGTATGAAGCATTGCACAATGGCACCTCATGGTGTGCAAGTAACTGTGGACGTTCGGGGTTTCCATGATAAATAGTTCGTTTCTAAAGACGCTGGTATAATAGACACATTCTCAGCATGCATTACATCACTGAGGTCTTTCAAGGATGTGAAGCGTTTTAAAACACGAAGGGATGCAGAGCGGCTAGCACATTTCTACCATGGAGTTCACTGTGATGATCCTGGTATACCTTTAAAGATGTGGTGACACTGCTTCGATTATTTGACCTCAAAGGCACCACCACCTACGGCAAAGGCGAGGAGAATGTCACATGGATGCGTCGAATCTTCAAGTTTCCTGATATTCAAGACCTGGAACTTCATGGGTGTCACGCTCTTCATCGACTCAAGAAGAAGAGGAAGAAGAAGAAGAAGAAGAAAATGTGTGAAAATATGTTGCTGTGTCTACTTACGAAAATGCAAAATTACTCTTATGTTGGATGAGAAATAAATGAATTTTTATCTCGTAATCTTCTTTCGCACTTTGTCAGTATGTACCGTTAGCCAGATACCAGGTCTATGGTTCTGCTGAAGCACAGGATATATAATTTTAGACATGTTTACTGTACGTTTTTGGTAGTGCACATTGTCACATGCAACCTACTACCACAACGAAACACATGCAGCATAATAGGCATAGTCCATTACAACTATTACATACATGTCGTTGTTCTCCATCTTAAACTTCACTTCGTTAATGGGACTCATGTTCAAAAATAATGTCTGTTACACATCCTGTAATATACAGCTGGGATAGGTTTTCTGTAAACAACAACACAAAGACGTATGGGAACTAATCTTTTCGTTTATTCAGTTCTTATATTTACCGTTTGATTATTGAGATAAAATTTAATTTTTGAGATATAATTTGGTTCTTTTATATACAGACACAGATGTCAATGTTGAGTGATACAATTGGTTCTTTCTACACACTGGCTCCTGACATACAATTCATACATGGAATTTGTCTCATGCGCTTCAGTTTGGTTCTTTTAAAGCAAGTACTTCATTTGGTAATTTGCGAAACAGTTAGAATTTGATACAATTTCGTTCTTTTATACACAGACACAGATAAATGTCAATGTTCAATTATAAAGAGTGGTTCTTTCTACAGGTTGGTACCTGAGATACTATTCACAGATAGAATTTGTTTCATATGATATATATATATATATATATATATATATATATATATATATATATATATATATATATATATATACATTTTTGGTACTTTGTGAAACAGTTACAATTTGATTCTTTTAGAAAACATATACTTTCATATTTTACAATGACATTGAACAGCCAAGTAAAGGTACTTTCTCTCCTTGAGCCAGTACTGTTACTAATAACAACTATAGCCTACAGTCCAAACAATTTTGAGCAACACGACAATTTTTTTATAGTGGGATGTATATCCATGGACAATATTACAATAGTAGCACTGGATGTATATGAAGCTACATGGGACTGGGAGAAACAAATACCAATAAACTTATCGGACTGGGATGTCTAGCAGCTGAAACCTAAAAACTAGAACATTTACACGTGTAGCTGATACACATTTTTATATGAAATGCTATCAGATAATTTACGAAAATCAAATACGTTGCAGTTCACTTGTTTCATACAGATTTCTTTATAATTTTTTAAATTTTTTAAATAGTTTTATCGCCTTTTTTTCTATATAGATACACCAGAACTCTACAAAAGACACACGTGGTGTGCAGGCAAGTGTGACACACATAGCGTGCATGAAAAAAGAAGTATTTTCATGTTGCAGTGTGCATAAAAAAGAAACTATTTACACTATAGCACACATGGTGTGCAGTCTACTACTATTTGCAAACTAATATGTATGGATCATACTATTCCATACACATTCATTCATCTTACATCCTGATTCAGTCCCTATCATTCCCTCCACCCATTTCATAAAGTGAACAGTGTCTGTACAGGCAGGTTTCAGCCCCATCCTCTCAAATTATCCAGTTGTTGTCATGAAGCGACAGGCCGATTTTCGACAGCACGTTTTGCCCTCGTGATTGAATACTAGTTTACTGCACCACATGCCCCAGCTGTGGCGAAGCACAATGAGCACCACTGTACAGGAACCACATGTAATCTTCAATCATGAGGGCCCTTGACGCAACACGACACACACCTGTAGCCAACCTCTGAGGTGCATCTTCCAGCGCACGATATGCATACCACGTCTTGGGTCTTAAACATACAAGCTCCACAATTGGCAATCCATTCGTCAGATTATTGGCCATGTATGATGATACGACGGATTGCAGTACCTTACCCGGTAAATGATATTATCTGTATCCATTTGAAGTAAATTTGGAATAGCGAAATGAGTTTTTTGCGAATTCGTAAAGAGAGTGATATGTGTGGAGTTTGGAAAGATCTACTCCGCACATTACCACATAGGGAGGTTTCGTGGACTCTTCTGCAACCTTCGCCGTCTCCACAGCGACAAAATTCGTATTGAATGTAATGACCGTTTTGAAATTTGGTCTGGCTACGCCATTACGTCCATCCAGTTCAGTTTTAACGAGAATATTGCTACGGTTTTTTTAAATTCCCCGAAGTTATAGCGAAAATTGCATTATTCATTAATTAAAAAATGTTTTTAGAAGTCACACGTCCCGAAAGCTCTTTCTCTCTCTCGTGTTCAAATCAACATACTCCATCAGCCAGGGTTCCTGGTTGAAGAAGCCTAATTCCAACCAGAACCGTCCCTAACCGAAGACACTGCTGAAGGTTGCGGTAATAAATAACGTGCGGCTACTTGTTCCCCAGTGTTATCATCAGCTTCAGGATGGAACCTGTGACTCCCAGAACTAGTCGCTCTGGACGTAGCAGCAAATCGGCATGTAAATCATGCAGACTAACAGGGTATGCGATGTCTGCCTCCACAACATACCCTATGTCAAAAACATCTGCCACACAAAGTTTCTTTTAACTACCTCATCTAATCCTTTGCGATCTTTTTTCGGGCACCCATTGAAATCCACCAATCAGCAGCGATTGCTGCATGGCGTGCCATATAAGTCATTCACATCCAAATACATGATATCACTAGACTCACCAGATGCACTCATCTGTGGGTTATTTGCCTTCAGATGTCTACGGACACACTGGCAAAGTCCTCCACAGATCCCTCGCCCAAAGAAAAGAAGCATGTCCACATCAGTCAATAGCTCAATGATGTTCCTTTCCTTGAGCACTGTATCCGAAGGCAATCCAGTGATGCGTAATAAAAGACAGGGTCGAGCTTGTATGTAGTCACACGTACAGTCCTGAATTTCTCGAAAACATCTACAAGCAACATACGTCCGTGTCCATGTACAGTTTTGTGAATTGTCCCAAAGTTAGTATATTAAATTTCTGCAATGCGTTCAGAGCTTGCCCATACTCTGCATCTTATAGCATCACCTGTGAGATTACTGGAGCATGCTGTAACGACAGGTAGTCTTGTTCCGTCAAGGTTTGCTGTAATATCCAGATACTTGTAAGGTATATCTCCCTTTCTAGTTACAAGTTGGATCATTTCCTCCTCTTGCTCTTCTGGACTTTCCCGTCACTGGCGAAAGATCCAAGCAGCTGTTGCATCTCCAAATACTTAAAATTAACCAAAGAAGCTAGTAGAAAGTGGGGAGGAATGTGGAATAATTTTGTGTAATGTGCCTAGATTATTTTCTATTATTATCAGTAAACAAATTTTCCTTAAACGATAAGTTACAATAACCTAGGCCTTCAAGTTCTGCTACCCTACCAGTGACCGCTACAGTAAGTCTTGAGGGTATTAAGTCCCAGTAAGATGTTGTAAGACGTCGTGGTCTCCTGACCTTCATTTCTTACATGTTCAGCCCTCACAATCATATTCCGCACATCAAGACGCTTCATTCGAACCCAAACTCGATAAGACAAAGTCAATATTGTATGAATTCATGCAAACGATATGCAAATAACTAATAAATCGCAAGTGCGCACCGTGGTTGAAATACTAGAGGCTGGTGTACACACACACATTCCAGACACGACGGTCACAGGAGCTTTTAGTTCGAGAGAGGCAACCGCACGCCAGGAGACTGGTCCCAACCCATCTTCGTCAGCCGGTGACCGCCCGTAGAGCAGACAGCATTAGCCCGAGTGAAAGGACGACCCCGTGTTCGGCTTAAAAGCAAATTCCGCAACATTACATGGGAGCGACTAGCCTATGCATTCTTTACAAAGAGAGAACGCAGCTTCAGAGACTTTCACAGGGAAACAGCAAACGCTAAACGCCGATGCTACAAATTTCCGGATTGGTCGCTTTAAACGAAACGTCATTCTCCAGTTTTAGAAGAGAAATGCTGATTGGCAGACGATGTTTCTGACGCCTTGAGCTGAATGAGTAATGGAAGAGACCGAAAGATTAATCCGTTGTGGAGAATGAGAGAATAGCAACCCCACGCCGCTCACAACGCTACCGAAAACAGTGGTAATCCCGCCATGGTTAGATATGCTCTTATTGAGTCGCTGCCAAGAGCATTTATTTCATTCCGCTAAAAAAATAAAATAATAAATAAAAACAGAAATGTAATAAATACAGCAGCGTTGGCTAGGGTGCATCTACTTAACACACTCAACTCAGGGCCCTTAGTTCTCTGCCGCCACTACGTTACGGAAGATATGACTGGAACGAAAAACGAGTACAAAATCAGTTTCTCACCCTTTACTGGAGATGTATATAGACGTGACCTTTGCTGCCTTTGCTGTTCGTTTTGCGCGTCTCACTTGTAGGTAGAAGTCCTGGGGCGGCGACAGGTGGAAACGTAAACGGGTGACTCCTTTCGCCGACACTCAGGTTCTCCCTCTGTCTGTCTGAGAGCGTTTTATACAACTTTGTCATTTTTTACTTTCTTCTCTGTTCTGTATTTTCCAACACTGAATACTATGTGTGTCGAGGAAACGTTTCGCGGCACATGTAGTATTACTTTTTCCATGAAGAGCATACCGTAATAACAAGGTACACAATATACATTCTCGGGATGCAGGCTGGCCTCGTCCTACTGACGTGGTACCCAGTGAATTGCCCCCCTGTTTATTGATTGGATAGCCACTGAATTGCTATTTATTTATTTAATGGGATAATAATAATTATTAAAAGGTGGCAATTTTATTTAAGCACTTTTTTTCTCTTTCGATTGTTGCGAGTCAGCGATAGTGCAATGCTGCTCGCTTTGGAGAATACGCATTTTATAAGAATTATTTGGTCCAGGAAACACTTTTGCGATCACGGTTGCGGTTTAGACGGTATTCGCGTAATTGTACTTATTAAAAGTTATCGTTTCCGCAAGACGCAGGTTCGATTAAAGCTGTGTGCACTTTTGCTCGTATAATGAAAATATTCATAACACGTCGCGTAACAAAAAGAAACATGCGTATCACAACCGTGATCAAACGAAGAAAATATATGATAACATAAATGTTCTTCGCTGTTATTCAGGACAGGCTCAGATTAGACCTTGCAATTTTTAGTTATAGGAAATCACAAAGCGTTACACTTAGGAGATATTTGTTTTGAATAACTTGTATTTACCTTCTCTCTCTCTCCTTTTTACAGCCTTTATACCTTCACATCGATTAAGGAACTTTTCCTTCTCTACCGACCAGTACGAGATCAAAATTCAGACTCAACAAAATGTCTTACATCGAATTATTACATGCTTAACCCTTAACAATCATATATAGTTTCGTAATACAAACAATGCTAATTATTCCGTGCACTAGCAAGTCTTTGATACACTGAGCACAAAAATGAAAATAATAAAATTATAATTACATTTTTAATATCATGAATACTTCTTTAAATCATGAAAATAAGGTTTGACATCATCGTAATATTAATTTTCATCGTTGTAGCACTATACCAGGTAGACTCACTACGCCGTATTATTCTCTCTACCCTGTCTCCCTCCGATTGGCAGCTTCAGAAAAAGGATCCAGACAGTTAAAATTGCCATGTTGGCCCTTTTTCCTCGACTGTCGTGTCATATTGTAAAATAGCGTACTAAACTGATTCTCTCTACTACAACAGGAATTTAAACAACGGTCCTCACATTTTTCAATCTGTTTGGAGCCTGTTGCATTACAAATTTGATGAATTAATCGTATTAGTTGTAACTATTATATTACGGAGTAGTAATTATGCAATTATTTTTGGGAACATTGCTGGAGAAAGTCATCGGACAAACTAAACACATCAAAAAATGTTTTCCATCATCTTGGTTCCGAGAGTTCCGGAACCTGTAGAGAAAAATGGAATAGAAATCAACATAAACCTCATTTCCGCCCTTGTTATTGCTAATGAAAACCACACATTGCATGCTGTACCACCATACAGCAAGACCTTCAGAGATGGTGGTGCAGATTACTGTATACACCGGTACCTCTAATATCCAGTAGCACGTCCTCTTGCGTTGATGCATGCCTATATTCGTCGAGGTATTCTATCCACAAGTTCGTCAAGGTACTGTTCGTCCAGATTGTCCCACGCCTCAACAGCGATTCGGCATAGATCCCTCAGAGTGGATGGTGGGGTACAGGGTCCACAAACAGCACATTTCAATCTATCCCAGGCATCTCGATAGGGTTCATGTCTGGAGAACATGCTGGCCACTCTAGTCGACCGATGTCGTTATCCTGAAGGAAGTCATTCACAAGACGTGCACGATGGGGGCGCGAATTGTCGACGACGAAGACGAATGCCTCTCCAATATGCTGCCGATATGGTTGTATTGTCAGTCTGAGGATGGCATTCACGTATCGCACAGCCGTAACGGCGCCTTCCATGATCACCAGCAACGTACGTCGGCCCCACATAATGCCACCCCAAAACAGCAGGGAACCTCCACCTTGATGCACTTGCTGGACAGTGTGCCTGAGGCGTTCAGTCTGACCGGGTTGCCTCCTAACATGTCTCTGACAATTGTCTGGTTGAAGGCGTACACGACACTCATCCGTTAACAGAACGTGACACCAGTCCTGTGCGGTCCATACGGCATGTTGTTGGGCCCAATTGTACTGTACTGCTTGATGTCGTGGTTGCAAAGTTGAACCTCGCCATGGACGTCGGAAATGAAGTTGCACATCACGCAGCCTATTGCGCACAGTTTGAGTCGTAACACGACGTCCTATGGCTGCACGAAAGGCGTTATTCAACATCGTGGCATTGCTGTCAGGGTTCCTCCGACCCATAATCTGTAGGTAGCGGTCATCCATTGCAGCAGTGGCCCTTGGGCGGCCTGAGCGAGGCATGTCATCGACAGTTCCTGTCTCTCTGGATCTGCTCCATGTCCGAACAACATTGCTTTGGTTCACTCCGAGATGCCTGGACACTTCCCTTGTTGAGAGCCCTTCCTGGCACAAAGTAACAATGTGGACGCCATTGCTGCGGTATTGACCGTCTAGCCATGGTTAAACTACCGACAACATGAGCCGTCGACCTCCTTCCTGGTGAAATGACTGGAACTGAACGGCTGTCGGACCCCCTCCGTCTAGTAGGCGCTGTTCATGCATGGCTGTTTACATCTTTGGGCAGGTTTAGTGACATCTCTGAACAGTCAAAGGGACTGTGTCTGTGATACAATATCCACAGTCAACGTCTATCTTCAGGAGTTCTGGGAACTGGGGTGATGCAAAACTTTCTTTGATGTGTGTAGAATACTTGAAATTAATTGTAAAACAATCTAGATCGCGAAGGTACCGTATCACAAAGTAACCGGTTTCAATGATCACAGGATTATCTTCAGACCTTCCAGACTGTACAGTTAAACAAGTTATAAATCAGAGGGGTACATAAAATAACTAAAAATTAGTTATAAAATTACAAAACGTAGATATACCATACCGACGCATAGGTATGTACTTTTTCACAAGCTCTTGTTTATTCGAAACATACACTTTATTTCATTTCCTGTTAGATTATTTTTTCTTCTTGGGTACAAACAAACGTGATGGTGATAACAGTAATGTAAGTTGTGTCAGATTCAAACAGAAACAAATAAACTGAAAAAATATGGCATGATACTGTATTTTCTGTCTTTTAGTGAGAATGTTTATGCATCTACATACAGCTTGGTAGCTGCAGACCAATAACGGTACTCGATCGAAGACCAATGGATTGGCAGTCCCACACCCATCGCCGGAGTCAAGAATACTGGTTAGCTTCCCCTTGTGGGGTAGAAGATAAGAGAAAGGTTAGACGCCAATGTCTGTCCCACATACATCAGAGCACAACCTGATACGGCAAATAACAGGAGACTTGAGAGGGAGTGTTAGGAATTTTCGACTTTGATCTTTTAAAACAACAATTCCGAGATTCACCTCATATGGCCACGGGAAGCCATGAAATAACAAAATATGAATGTCCATCTCATTCCTTCCGATTACGATTCTGCTGGTTTAGCTGCTGATGCACGTCTGTTTCTTTGAAACGATATATACAATGAGGTTGCGCCCATTGAAATTCTGTTTGAAAGTGAGGAAAGTACTGGTACAGTTCGGAGAGCTGCACAAAAGATTAATATGCAACGTCTGGAAAGGTATTTTCAAGCTGCCAGAAATTGATCTGATGAACATAATCTGAAAGTATTCAGCGTAAATGGAAAATTTAAAGCCTAAGTAATGAACCTTTCATGGTTTGGTAGACCGTGAAATACAGTGTAATATTATAGCATGTAGCCGAAACAATCACGGACAATGGGAGAAGGAATGACGTCAGGTGACGTTTCCACGGAAATCATACAGTATATTGTCGTACAGCTATAAAAGAGAAAGCGCTGGATATTTTACACTAGAGACTCGCAGGCACAGAGATGGAAGAATAGCGTATAGTAGGTGTTCAACCACGCCAAGAGGGCACCGCATCGTTACGTCGTAGTAGTGTACAATCAAGCCAAGAGTGCATCGAATCGTCACGAAAAACAAAGTAGAGATGGCACCGCATCGTTACGTCGTAGTAGTGTACAATCAAGCCAAGAGTGCATCGAATCGTCGTTACGTCGTAGTAGTGTACAATCAAGCCAAGAGTGCATTGAATCGTCACGAAAAGCAAAGTAGAGATGGTGTAAAAGTCGCAATAAGCGCTAAAATCCGACACAGATGGCGTTGTCGAAGTTCCTCAGGTCAGTAAGTAATGATTCTGCTTCGCTATGTACGGTGCTCTCACGCCTGCTACGAACTCATTCTCTTCCCGTGACCAATTTGCAGATTTCATCAGCGACGGCACCGCCCTGTAATCGCCGGTTGGAGCGCGAAAGCTGAAGGAAGTGATGGTGACAAGTTGTGCTACCTTTTCCCGCTCGTGGAAGGCGCTGCTGCACTGAGGACATAGCCTGTGACAGCACCAGATGTGTTGGTCGTGGAAGAGGCCTCTTCAGTTGCGGAAGATCCTCTGCCCAAGCTCTTGCTGGCGCTACGGTTAATGATGCAGTCTTTGCCGCAGTAGCAATAGACCGAATGTTACCATAGTCCATTATATTTAGGGCACGCAACCACGCAAATTAAATTTCTTCCACTGATACTTCGGCCGCGTATCGTCCGGCCATCTTCAGAATACATCGCAAATGTTACCATGTTGCTTATCAAATAAATGCAATAAAACTAAATCCGCATCTTGAGTTTATTAAACGTTCTCAGTCCAGATTTGTCAGACGCATTGAGAGATTGAGAGTCGAGTACTGAATCTAAAGTTTTCTAATAACTGCTCAATACAAGGGAGTGACACGTTACAAAGGTTACCAGCAGAACGCGACACGTTGCATCTGCCTCAAGTTGAACTGAGCATAAACCTTCAAAATATTATTATCTGGAAAACTTGTTGTCTCATGTTGAATTGAGTATAAACCCTCAAAATATTACGTGAAAATACTTTGATCTCTTGAATGAAAAGCTAGCTGCACGCTTATCCAAACGAATATACTACTTAAGTAAATCCGACTTCATTACTCCACAAAAGGTGGACTGCCTGTTTTGTAACATTGTCTACCAGCAAGATTGCAGGTCCTGACCGATTCACATCTAAAACAGGTGCCCGAGAAAGCTGCAAGACACATCGTAGCTCTCTTCTGTGACATATCCTGTACTTGGAACTTTCCAAAGAAGCGGAGACATGACGAAACAATGTTTACGATAAATACAGGCAAGTATCTGAGATTTTCAAAGATTTATCGACCAGTCGGCCTACTGCTGACGGCCACAATTCGGTGTGAGAGACTGTACTTGCAAACTCTGTTGTGGTACGAACAAGCAAGGGAGCAGCAGTGGACGAGGGACAGACATTATGTACTAATTACCACCTCGAACACGTAAACACTGTTTTTGTTGTTGTGGTCTTCAGTCCGGAAACTAGTTTGATGCAGCTCTCCATGCTACTCTATCCTGTGTAAGCTTCTTCATCTACCAGTACCTACTGCAACCTACATCCTTCTGAATCTGCTTAGTGTATTCATTTCTTGGTATCCCTCTGCTATTTTTACCCTCCACGCTGCCCTCCAATACTAAATTGGAGATCCCTTGGTGCCCCATAACATGTCCTACCAACCGATCCCTTCTTCTAGTCAAGTTGTGCCACAAATTTCTCCTCTCCTCAGTTCTATTCAATACCTCCTCATTAGTTATGTGATCTAGCCATTTAATCTTCATTCTCCTGTAGCACAACATTTCAAAAGCTTCTATTCTCTTCTTGTCCAGACTATTTATCGTCCATGTTTCTCTTCCATACATGGCTACACTCCATACAAATACTTTCATAAATAACTGCCTGACACTTAAATCTATACTCGATGTTAACAAATTTCTCTTCTTCACAAACGCTTTCCTTGCCATTGCCAGTCTACATTTTATATCCTCTCTACTTCGACCATCATCAGTTATTTTGCTACCCAAATAGCAAAACCCATTTACTATTTTAAGTGTCTCATTTCCTAATCTAATTCCCTCAGTATCACCCGAGTTAATTCGATTACGTTTCATTATCCTCGTTTTGATTTTTTGATGTTCATCTTATACCCTCCTTTCAAGACACTGTCCATTCCATTCAACTGCTCTTCCAGGTCCTTTGCTGTCTCTAACAGATTTATAATGTCATCGGCGAACCTCAAAGTTTTTATTTCTTCTCCATGGATTTTAATACCGACTCCAAATTTTTCTTTTGTTTCCTTTACTGCTTACTAAACATACAGATTGAATAATATCGTGGATAGTCTACAACCCTGTCTCACTCCCTTCCCAACCACTGCTTCCCTTTCATGCCCCGCGACTCTTTATAACTACCATCTTCTTCCTGTACAAATTGTAAATAGCCTTTGGCTCCCTGTGTTTTACCCCTGCCACCTTCAGAATTTGAAAGATAGTATTCCAGTCAACATCGTCAAAAGCTAAGTCTACAAATGCTAGAAACGTAGGTTTGCCTTTCCTTAATCTATCTTCTAAGGTAAGTCGTAGGGTCAGTACTGCCTCACGTGTTCCAACATTTCTACGGAATCCAAACAGATCTTCCCCGAGGTCGGCTTCTACCACTTTTTCCATGCGTCTGTAAAGAATACATGTTAGTATTCTGCAGCCGCGCCTTATTAAACTGATAGTTCTGTAATTTTCACACTGTCAACCCTTGCTTTCTTTGGGATTGGAATTATTATATTAATCTTGACGTCTGAGGGTATTTCGCCTGTCTCATACATACAGGGTGTTTCAAAAATGACCGGTATATTTGAAACGGCAATAAAAACTAAACGAGCAGCGATAGAAATACACCGTTTGTTGCAATATGCTTGGGACAACAGTACATTTTCAGGCAGACAAACTTTCGAAATTACAGTAGTTACAATTTTCAACATTAGATGGCGCTGTGGTCTGGGAAACTCTATAGTACGATATTTTCCACATATCCACCATGCGTAGCAATAATATGGCGTAGTCTCTGAATGAAATTACCCCAAACCTTTGACAACGTGTCTGGCGGAATGGCTTCACATGCAGATGAGATGTACTGCTTCAGCTGTTCAATTGTTTCTGGATTCTGGCGGTACACCTGGTCTTTCAAGTGTCCCCACAGAAAGAAGTCACAGGGGTTCATGTCTGGCGAATAGGGAGGCCAATCCACGCCGCCTCCTGTATGTTTCGGACAGCCCAAAGCAATCACACGATCATCGAAATATTCATTCAGGAAATTAAAGACGTCGGCCGTGCGATGTGGCCGGGCACCATCTTGCATAAACCACGAGGTGTTCGCAGTGTCGTCTAAGGCAGTTTGTACCGCCACAAATTCACGAAGAATGTCCAGATAGCGTGATGCAGTAATCGTTTCGGATTTGAAAAATGGGCCAATGATTCCTTTGGAAGAAATGGCGGCCCAGACCAGTACTTTTTGAGGATGCAGGGACGATGGGACTGCAAACCAAATGCTGCCCACATGGATATCGCCGTCATCAATCCTGTGCACTATATCGTTAGCGAATGTCTCTCGTGCAGCAACGGTAGCGGCGCTGAGGGGTTGCCGCGTTTGAATTTTGTATGGATAGAGGTGTAAACTCTGGCGCATGAGACGATACGTGGACGTTGGCGTCATTTGGACCGCAGCTGCAACACGGCGAACGGAAAACCGAGGCCGCTGTTGGATCACCTGCTGCACTAGCTGCACGTTGCCCTCTGTGGTTGCCGTACGCGGTCGCCCTACCTTTCCAGCACGTTCATCCGTCACGTTCCCAGTCCGTTGAAATTTTTCAAACAGATCCTTTATTGTATCGCTTTTCGGTCCTTTGGTTACATTAAACCTCCGTTAAAAACTTCGTCTTGTTGCAACAACACTGTGTTCTAGGCGGTGGAATTCCAACACCAGAAAAATCCTCTGTTCTAAGGAATAAACCATGTTGTCTACAGCACACTTGCACGTTGTGAACAGCACACGCTTACAGCAGAAAGACGACGTACAGAATGGCGCACCCACAGACTGCGTTGTCTTCTATATCTTTCACATCACTTGCAGCGCCATCTGTTGTTGAAAATTGTAACTACTGTAATTTCGAAAGTTTGTCCGCCTGTAAATGTACTGTTGTCCCAAGCATATTGCAACGAACGGTGTATTTCTATCGCTGCTCGTTTAGTTTTTATTGCCGTTTCAAATATACCGGTCTTTTTTGAAACACCCTGTATTAATCACCAGACGGTAGAGTTTTGTCTGGGCTGGCACTCCCAAGGCTATCAGTAGTTCTAATGGAATGTTGTCTACCCCAGGGGCCTTGTTTCGACTTAGGCCTTACAGTGCTCTGTCAAAATCTTCACGCAGTATCATATATCCCATTCCATCTTCATCTATATTCTCTTCCGTGTCCATAATATTGTCCTCAAGTACATCGCCCTTGTATAGACCCTCTATATACTCTTTCCACGTTTCTGCTTTCCCTTCTTTGCTTAGAACTGGGTTTCCATCTGAGCTCTTGATATTCACACAAGTGGTTCTCTTTTCTCCAAAGGTCTCTTTAATTTTCCTGTAGGCAGTATCTATCTTACCCCTAGTGATATATCCCTCTACATCCTTACATTTGTTCTCTAGCCACCTCTGTTTAGCCATTTTGCACTTCCTGTCGATCTCGTTTTTGAGACCTTTTTTTTTGTCTGCTTCATTTACTGCATTTTTATATTTTCTCCTCTCATCAATTAAATTCAGTATATCTTCTGTTACCCAAGGATTTCTACTAGCCCTCGTCTTTTTACCTACTTGATCCTCTGCTGCCTGCACTATTTCATCTCTCAAAGCTACCCATTCTTCTTCTACTGTTTCTTGCCCCCATTCTTGTCAATCGTTCCCTAATGCTCTCTGTGGAACTCTCTACAACCTCTGGTTCCGTCAGTTTATCCAGGTCCCATCTCCTTAAATTCCCACCTTTTTGCAGTTTCTTCAGTTTTAATCTGTAGTTCATGTCCAATATAGTGTACTCAGAGTCCACATCTGCCCCTGGAAATCTCTTACAATTTAAAATATGGTTCCTAAATCTCTGTCTTACCATTATACAGTCTATCTGAAACCTTCTAGTATCTCCAGGCCTCTTTCATGTGTACAACCTTCTTTCATGATTTTTGAACCAAGTGTTAGCTATGATTAAGTTATGCTCTGCTTCTATCAAGCGGCTTCCTCTTTCATTCCTTATCTCTGTTCATTTCACCTACTACGTTTCCTTCTCTCCCTCTTCCTACTACCGAATTCCAGTCACCCATGACCACTAAATTTTCTTCTCCCTTCACTATCTGAATAATTTCTTTTATCTCATCATACATTTCATCAAGCTCTTCGTCATCTGCGGAGCTAGTTGGCATATAAACTTGTACTACTGTGGTAGGTGTGGGCTTCGTATCTGTCTTGGCTACAATAATGCAGTCACTATGCTGTTTGTATTAGATTACCCGCATTTCTATTTTTTTATTTATTATCCAGCCTACTCCTGCATTACCCCTATTTGATTTTGTATTTATAACCCTGTATTCACCTGACCAGAAGTCTTGTCCCTCCTTCCACCGAACTTCACTAATTCCCACTATATTCAACTTAAACCTATTCATTTCCCTTTTTACATTTTGTAACCTACCTGCCCGATTAAGGGATCTCAAATTCGGCGCTCCGTCTGTAGAACGCCAGCTTTCTTTCTCCTGATAACGATGTCCTCCTGAGTAGTTCCCGCCCGGAGATCCGAATGGGGAACTATTTTACGTCCGGAATACTATGCGCAAGAGGGCGTCATCGTCATTTAACCGTACAGTAAAGCTGCATGCCCTTGGGAAAAATTATGGCTGTTTTTTCCCCTTGCTTTCAGCCGTTCGCAGAATCAGCACAGCACGGCCGTTTTGGTTAGTGTTACAAGGCCAGATCAGTCATGCAGACTGTTGCCGTTGCAACTACAGAAAAGGCTGCTGCCCCTCTTCAGGAACCATTCGTCTGTCTGGCCTTTCCGGCCGAAGTGGCCGTGCGGTTAAAGGCGCTACAGTCTGGAACCGCAAGACCGCTACGGTCGCAGGTTCGAATCCTGCCCCGGGCATGGATGTTTGTGATGTCCTTAGGTTAGTTAGGTTTAACTAGTTCTAAGTTCTAGGGGACTAATGACCTCAGCAGTTGAGTCCCATAGTGCTCAGAGCCATTTGAACCATTTTTTGTCTGGCCTTTTAACAGATACCCCTCCGTTGTGGTTGCACCTACGGTACGGTACAGTGCGTAAACATAGTAATAAATTTTTGGGTCGTTTGTGGTGCATAGTCCTGGCGCCGGTAGAATATCCAAAATAAAATAGTGCTGCCCATATCCAGTTTAACAAATAGTTTCGTATTGATAAAATATTACGTCTAGCCATTTGTAATACTTGTAGAGAGTTCTTCCGTGTACCCGGGTTGTGCAGGTGTCCGCAACGTTCCAACTTTATTTCATTTAGTTTAATTAGTGATGTGTGCATTTCTTCTAAGAATTCCTTTAGCTCTTTCATTTGTATCAGCAGATTTGGTTATGCGGTATCTGAATTACGATATTGTGCCTGGATGTGTCGATTTTAAGACTGCTTGATTTTTATAAAAACGAGCATGCGCAAACGGAACACCACACCCCGAGTATTATTTCGGGTTTCGGCCCGGGCAGTCCACGACGCGTAAACCTTGCGGTTGGATGATGATCCAATGGACGCAACTGTACTGTGTGAAGTCTTCGATGCCTTCTTCCAGCATACATCTCGTGCATGTAAATTTCGAGTGCCAAACGTCATTATTTTTTAGGGTATACCTGTAAGGATGAACGTCTCACAGAGTCCAGAGTGGGAGCTGCACCTGTGCTGGTTTACTGCAAGGATCGGTGCTGAGGCCGACACATAACATTTTTTTCAGCGCGAGGTGTACAAGTCGCAGTTATTGGAATAGGGGTACTATCAACTGAAGAATATTCCTGTTCTTCCTGCTTCTCAAGTCGCTGCATTTCTTGCCTGGTGGTCCCAGCTGCCGTATGTGTGTTGTACGCCACCCTGTGAAGGAATCTGGAGGAGATGGTAACCATACGTGACCCTACACTGAAAATGTCGACACAACTCAATCTCACAAAGCCTCTGGTACCTACGTATTTCCTACACGCTATCAAACGATACCGGAAGGTTAATGAATTCCTGATGTCTCAGTCGATACCTCGATATGTGTCACACTTCGTCTCACAGTAACACTTCGTCTTATTTTAGGAATTCGTGGTGGGCCGCATCAAACCAGCCAGAAAAACGATGACTCAAAAAAAAAAAAAATATTATGGAGGCTGACGCAAAGTAGTGTCAACCAACTCTGTTGTCGAACGTCGTATCATGGTAAGCAGAACCCCTCGGCGTCATCCTCTACACATCGCTGTGTCTGTCGGTCCTTGGGGTCACCCCTGCATTGTAGTGAAGCGTGGAGGATTCACACATTAAGAATAGTGTTTTGCGACCTGCATTTTTGCCAAGTAACGCTGCCAAACCGCATTGCAACGCCTCGATAATGGAACACTTTCAGAAGTCTGTACAAGTCGCAGCAGTTCGAGAATTGACGTATCGGTGCAGTTCGATATAAAATCCATCGTAGTGCCAGCTAGATATGTTGACACTACAATCAGTATCTAACAAATCAGTTAAAGCAGCGATAATCAACGACAACCAGAAAGCTTTTCTCATTTTATATGTTAATGACTTATATGCCTTGCAACAAATTGTAGCAGCATAATTAACAGACGACACTGCTTTGCTCATCAGCAGTTGAGTAAACGCGGCAATAACCCGCTTCTAGCGCTAGTTGACAGTCACGGAACAGTGTGCAAGAACAACATGATTAGGCTAAACTCAGACAAAATACAAGCAGTCATGTTTACCCGCAGAAGACGACTTGAGAGATAGTCTGTTAACTACACAAGTGTCCGGGGGACTCACCATCCTGTGAACCTCCCAGGTAAACACCTAGCAGTGATACCTGATTAGAAGCTCATAGCCCCCGTTAGCTACACGATGAACCAACGTACCAGGAAACTTCTTGAGTAAGTCGTAAACCTAAGGCGAACATCACGACGTCTTGTAGTACCTTTTACATCAACTGGTACTTGAGTTGAAACAGCGTTTTTGAAAATACACATACGTACTCAAATCATACTACATCTGGGTACGTTAACAGCGATATGAGAATATTTGTCTTGCCACAACTGGATAAACCTACATTTATCGCTCATTTATTATCAGAGAGTAGTATCATATTCTAATTCTTCTTCTTGTCTTCTTCTACACAGGACCAGTTACTTACAACAATGTTCTGATACGTCACACATACTGTCAAAATACTTACTACATCAGCTACTGGTATTCAATGGTATTTTTTAAAATAGAAAAACACTTCTAATAATATATGTAGTCATTATCACAATCAGAAACTTATAGACTGAGCTACAGTAGTACATTATAATGAGAGGATCACGAAATACGACAGCAAAAAGGTTTGCATAGGCTGCAGTACATCCCTTATATCACCCCTGTTGCATTCCGGCATTCCTGTTGGCTTCCGCCAATTTTCACGTAAGGAGGGGTGGATGCTGTGTTCCTATTAGTTCCCTGGGAGGAAGTGGTAGAGGAGAAAATGCCCCTCTGTGGCAGTTTTGTGAACTAGCTCAGTTAGTCTGGGTTGTTGGTGAAGAACAAGCAGTCGTCTCTTAGACATATTGATGGGGCATTTCAAGAAAAGTAGACAGCTATAGCAAAGGCAGCTATTTGCATAGGTTGTGAAATGCATTCTCAGGTCATCACAATGCATCACTATTATTTACTGAAAAGTATTTTTGCTACGCTCATCCATTACCTTATCAAACTCCTCCCTGCTCACCACTAGCATCTCCTCAATGGAACAAATTCAAAACAAGATGCGTACAGCGGAGCAGATGAGCATCTCGCCTCTTGCGCTTTGGAAGACTAACTGGACTTTTGATGAAAAGTCTACAATTACAGCACAAGTATCTATCAGCATGAGCTGCGAAATAAAGCTTCAGTTCACCCCACTGCATCTTCATTATTTGATAAAACATATTCTTATGCTCATCCAGTACATCCACTTTCCAAGCGCCATGCAGGGAGCTATGGACGCAGTCCTCACCTGCATGATTACAAGTAATATACACTCCTGGAAATTGAAATAAGAACACCGTGAATTCATTGTCCCAGGAAGGGGAAACTTTATTGACACATTCCTGGGGTCAGATACATCACATGATCACACTGACAGAACCACAGGCACATAGACACAGGCAACAGAGCATGCACAATGTCGGCACTAGTACGGTGTATATCCACCTTTCGCAGCAATGCAGGCTGCTATTCTCCCATGGAGACGATCGTAGAGATGCTGGATGTAGTCCTATGGAACGGCTTGCCATGCCATTTCCACCTGGCGCCTCAGTTGGACCAGCGTTCGTGCTGGACGTGCAGACCGCGTGAGACGACGCTTCATCCAGTCCCAAACATGCTCAATGGGGGACAGATCCGGAGATCTTGCTGGCCAGGGTAGTTGACTTACACCTTCTAGAGCACGTTGGGTGGCACGGGATACATGCGGACGTGCATTGTCCTGTTGGAACAGCACGTTCCCTTGCCTGTCTAGGAATGGTAGAACGATGGGTTCGATGACGGTTTGGATGTACCGTGCACTATTCAGTGTCCCCTCGACGATCACCAGTGGTGTACGGCCAGTGTAGGAGATCGCTCGCCACACCATGATGCCGGGTGTTGGCCCTGTGTGCCTCGGTCGTATGCAGTCCTGATTGTGGCGCTCACCTGCACGGCGCCAAACACGCATACGACCATCATTGGCACCAAGGCAGAAGCGACTCTCATCGCTGAAGACGACACGTCTCCATTCGTCCCTCCATTCACGCCTGTCGCGACACCACTGGAGGCGGGCTGCACGATGTTGGGGCGTGAGCGGAAGACGGCCTAACGGTGTGCGGGACCGTAGCCCAGCTTCATGGAGACGGTTGCGAATGGTCCTCGCCGATACCCCAGGAGCAACAGTGTCCCTAATTTGCTGGGAAGTGGCGGTGCGGTCCCCTACGGCACTGCGTAGGATCCTACGGTCTTGGCGTGCATCCGTGCGTTGCTGCGGTCCAGTCCCAGGTCGACGGGCACGTGCACCTTCCGCCGACCACTGGCGACAACATCGATGTACTGTGGAGACCTCACGCCCCACGTGTTGAGCAATTCGGCGGTACGTCCACCCGGCCTCCCGCATGCCCACTATACGCCCTCGCTCAAAGTCTGTCAACTGCACATACGGTTCACGTCCACGCTGTCGCGGCATGCTACCAGTGTTAAAGACTGCGATGGAGCTCCGTATGCCACGGCAAACTGGCTGACACTGACGGCGGCGGTGCACAAATGCTGCGCAGCTAGCGCCATTCGACGGCCAACACCGCGGTTCCTGGTGTGTCCGCTGTGCCGTGCGTGTGATCATTGCTTGTACAGCCCTCTCGCAGTGTCCGGAGCAAGTATGGTGGGTCTGACACACCGGTGTCAATGTGTTCTTTTTTCCATTTCCAGGAGTGTAACTGTTGAACTCTTGCTTGTCAGACACCAACATCTCCTCCACTGAACACAGATCATATACAGTAAAGTAAGGACTTACAGGTCCGACCGCGGTGGCCGAGCGGTTATAGGTGCTTCAGTCCGGAACCGCGCTACTGCTACGGTCGCAGGTTCGAATCCTGCCTTGGGTATGGATGTATGTGATGTCCTTAGGTTAGTTAGGTTTAAGTAGTTCTAAGTTGTAGGGGACTGATGAGCTCAGATGTAACGATCCATAGTGCTCAGAGCCATCTGAACCATTTTAAGGACTTACATCTGCCCTCTCTGGCAGGTCTGCACAGACTAAGGCTTTTCACTTGTGGCAAGAGTAGTAGTGACGTGAGTGAGGGGGAAGTGGAGGGCGGGAGGAGTAAGGTGGACCGAAAGATGAGCTGGTCTCCAAAACGCAAGGTGAACACACAGAATTTGAAATTCCCGCCTTTTTATGAAATTCCAGTCATTTACATGGAGGTGGAGTTGGTGGGTAACGTCATAGGAGTAGGGGATTTAGGTTAGTGGAGGTACCCTAGGTGCTGTATTTCGTGTCAAAATTTGAAGTATTTGCCATAACGTCAGTGCAAAATTGCCACATCTATGGTCCCCATCTTGGTTCTGCCATCATAGATAAATTTGAAAAAAATGCAAGCTGCGTCAGAAACCGCCTAGTCCCATTACAGCATCTTCTGACTTTGAAACCCAGCAGTGCGAACAGTATTAATAGTATTAATAGTCCATTGTACATTGAGATACAGTTATCATTCTTTATTGAAGCTAGTGCTAATAGTTAATGTTCAGCAATGGTAACATATACTGTGTGGTTATAATTAAACTGACGGTGTGAGCTGTACACATTTTAGAAACCTGAAACATTGACGGTATGTTCACTAATCAGAGCGTTTGCGGAGTATGCTGAAAAAAATAATAGCCTCACTTCTTGCCATGAGGAGAAAATATGGTTGTGTAACCTGGCACAATATGAAATATTACTTGTTTTGACGTCAGTATGCTCTTTATCGCTTGACAACACGAGTTAATTTTTTTTTTCTAATGTGGCTGTCGGTGTAAAGACTCAAGAGGTTGAAGTTTCCCATACGAAAAGCAGTGGCTATTGAGAAGAAAGACCGTGCACTTCTGGTAAAGTTGTTTTATCAGAACGGCAGAGCTGCACTGCGGGATTATCGCCGTCAGAAACAGCTCCAAAGAAGCCCCATGTCAATAAAGGGCTAAGAAGTATAGTCAAAAAATTTGAAGAAACAGGTGAATTGCGTGGCGCCAGCAGAGAGAGGACGGCGGTCCATTCCCATGGCAGTTGATGAAGTTGCTGTAGCTATAGGCAATCATGCAGCACATGCCTGAAATTCCGCAGCCAGTGCTCAAGCCAAGTCACGGAAATTCTCTTCCCCTGGTCAACAGTTCAAAAGATTTTGGGGCACTTTACATGATGGTATCCCTGCAAGATTCTGAATGTGCACCAAATAAAGCCCAAGATAGTGTACAATGCTATGACTTAGCCCCTCGTTTCTTGGTACCCATGGAAATGAAACTTATGTGGATGGGAAAATTTTTTGAACGGACGAGACACATTTTACTCTGCACGGTATCTCAATGCACAAAACTGTCGCATGGGGGCCTCTACTCCACCATTGGTTGTGCAGAAAAGTTCACTACACTCAGCTCATGTGGCTATGTTGTGTGGTTTCACACACTCCTCCATTCTCGGTCAATTTTTATTTGATATTTTTTTTTTATTTGAGGAGATGACACCTCGTGGGCCTTTTAGGTGTACAGTGACATCTGCACGTTATAAAGACCTCTAGTTTATCCATAAATTTTCGGGTGAATTGCCAGATGTCTGCAACTTGCTGCCACAATATTTCGGCGATCTCTTCTCTGCATCTTCATGTGGATACTGACAGGAAAGCCACTGAGCTCACGTATTTAAGACACTCACCCCCTCCCGTCACTTGCATGGTGTATCCAGTTGACATTGCGGATACACTGTTTTTAAGTCCGTGCTCTGTGTCGCGCTCCCTCCGTGGTGAAAGCTGGCTTCATCGATATCAGATCGATTAGATCGATTGTCTTCGCAGGGCAAATGACGCCGGCTAGGCAAAGCACCAAGTTTTTCTATGACGGTATTCCATGCAGAATTATCTGGAAACCGTTGTCTCGATTGATAAGGGACTCAGGCAGTTATATTTTAACTGGTTCATTGATGACGGATCTCCGAGACTTTGACGAATGGGCCACAATTTTCGCTTGGTCGTATTTCATCAAGTGAGCAGTGAAAATGCAACGTTCGGGACAACAGACTTATTGGCTTGGAGGAGGAGAGTACGACGCGTTGCTCTACGCCAAACTTTTGGAGGTCCATCATCAATGAATCTGTACGATGGGGAAGTTTTAAATCTCTCCTTCACATTTGCAAAAACGCAACTGTGTCGACACCACTGTTTTCATGCAAGATGGGGCAACACTACATGTCGCTTTCCAGGAGAAAGATTTGCTTTCGGTAACAATCGCATCATGTCTAGGCAAGATGTGTGGCCTTCTAGACCCACTGACCTAAATCAGTATGACTTCTGGTTGTGGGGATATCTGAAAGAGCTTGTCTATCAGGTATGTATCCGGACTATTCCTGATCTGAAGGATAGCATACGACGACGTACCTCTCTGATTACACCGAATGTGCTTCGACTAACTGTCGACCATGCCATGCGATAGATGCAGCATTTTGCAGAGTAGGGAGACCATACTGAACGCATGTTGTAACCTATGACCATATCATTATAAACTTGCCAGAAGCGCCGTTATCATGTGCTTGATCGTTCCTCCCCTTTTCCTGCACTCTGACTGCTTACAGTGCTATATTTTCACGTGGCGGCAGAAAATGAAACTATTATTTTTTCGGACTATTCCACGAGCACACCGATTAATGAACATACCTACGAGGCTTCAACATCCTGCGATGATACAGCCCACACTGCAGCACTAAGAACGCCGTTCGTTTAATTGTAAGCACCCGGTACGTAGGGATATTCTCGTGGACATATGTTGTTTGCAAGTTAAGTATTGTACCTTGTCCAAGGTTTATATACAGTGATATAGCATCTCGTGTGTGTTGTATTACCTGCTCGTCCTCCTCCAGAAGCAATTCAAGAATTGCTAGAAGGCCACCGTAGATTACATGACAAAAAAGATTCACTATCATTCGTTTTAAGTTTTAGACTATTATTTTCGCTTTAGCTGTCGGCACCAACTCTTATTCCACAAAATTCGTACTGATTAGGGTACACTGATTATTCTTCGTTGACACGATATCGAATAAAACTTGTTCCGTTAAATTAAACGTAATATTCACGTCTTTCCTGCACTCTTGTCATTCTGAGTCCAATGTCAGTTTCATCAGTATTCATCCGTCGTCAATTCATTCACTGCTATCGTCCGACCCACGCTGATTCGGCGTTGCTTCCCTCGTGTGCTCCACAAGCATCGCACGCCCGCTATCACGTCAATACCCGGCGCGGATTGACAGCAATAAAATAACAGAACATAAGTCTTTCACGTGATCGTTAGAAAAGGGTAACACTCCTGTAGACAATATCTTTTCTTTAGATTATGTTTGTAGTCAAAAACCTGCATCAAAGTGGCACTGAATCCAGGGGCGAATTTAAATACCTATTTACGAGATGTGTTCAAGAACCATCGGAAATTTTCATTTGGTGGAAATAATTTTATTTATTCATCTACATTAATATTATCTCCTTCAAAGTAGTTCTCATTAGATACTACACGTTACGCCAGCGCTTCTCCCAATCCCCGAAACACTTCTGGAACTCGATCTTTGGAATAACACTTAAGGTCTTCCAGCGATGGGCTTCTAATCGCATGTAAGATTATAAAACGACAGCCCTTTAAGTTTCTTTTTATTACTGAAAACACAAAAAGTCACACGGGGCCATATCTGCGGAAAATGGAGGCTGGGGCATAATTACAGTGTTGTTATTAGCCAAAAGTTCACGAATAAGCAATGAAGTATGAGTAGGTGCGTTTTTGTGGTGAAAACGCCATGGATTGTCTCGCCACAAATCTGGGAGTTTTTTTCTGAGTTTCTTCCCAAAAACGGCGATGAAATTTTAGGTAGTACTATTTAGCGATCGTGCTATCTTTTGGCGAAAACTTGTGATGCACTATGCCGTTAAAACAGAAGCAAACCGTCAGCGAAAGCTTCTCTTCGCATTCGACCGCACTTTCCGCGCTTGCTTCTGGCGATCTAGAATGCCTCCAGTGGGACGATTGAGCCTTAGTTAAGACATCATACCCTTGCTCTCACGTTTAGTTAGCTTTTATGATACGCTTCAGTAGTTCTGCATCGTTGTAGACTCCATTTGACAACTCCGAGCTCTTCCCTTCGGCGCTGGTTATGCTCGAAATTCAACACCGTTGGCACAAATTTTATTGTCACGCGTTTCATACCCAAAACATCCGAGAAGATTTCGTGGTATGAGCCAGTTCATACGCCAACATCATCAGCAGTTTCTATGATTGTGTTTCGGCTATCGTTCATAATCATTTCTTTCACTTTTTCCACGTTTTCATCGGTAGTTGATGTGCTGGGGTGTCCAGAACATTCGCCGTCTTCAGCTTCTTAACGGCCAGCTTGAAAACGTTCACACCACTCGTATACCCTTGTTTTAGTTGCAGCCCCATTACCAGAAGAAATGAACATTCCTAAAACTTTTGCAAATTCTCTGACCACCTTTTTTTTTTTTTTTTAAGAAATCAATAATCGCCACTCGTAAGCAAACACGTGGAACCTTCTAGACAACTGACAACAAACTAAACGTCCAATACGGCTACCAGTGTACAGATACGTTACAGACGCACGGGTTGAACTAATACAGTCTGCGAAATTACAAAATTCCAGACACTTTTTGAACACACCAAGTACATACAAAGAATTATAATTATCTGTACACTATTTGAGATGCGAGGTGACATCTACAGTCACTGGCGATATAGTCACTCTGCAAAGTAACCTGTTCGTTGAATCTGTTTACCAGATGGGAAGCCTCCGCCAGTGTTGCAACCCAACCAGTATATAGCTGTTATAGCCTATTCGACTCAGTCGTAACTGTCCGCAGCACTTCATGTAGCAGAGTGCGTTGTGATCGGCGCCTGCGACGAAGTAACGACCGCTGTAGCAGCAGAGCGACGCTCTGGCCAAGTGCGGACCGCTTCCGGACGCGATTTGCTAATGAACACTTCATTAAGTGCCCCTAGGACGTTGTGGCTTACGGGCCCCACAGTTCTGAAAAAATGAGTGTACTTGCTCGTTACCCTTACCCACCAGCAACACTCAGGCCATTAGGAATTCACAGTTCACTACAGGAGTTCCTGAAGGCAGCGAGCGGTTCTAGGCGCTACAGTCTGGAGCCGCGCGACCGCGACGGTCGCAGGTTCGAATCCTGCCTAGGGCATGGATGTGTGTGATGACCTTAGGTTAGTTAGGTTTAAGTAGTTCTAAGTTCTAGGGGACTGATGACCTCTTCCAGACGCGATTTGCTAATGAGCACTTCATTAGGTGCCCCTAGGACGATGTGGCTTACGGGTCCCACAGCTCAGAAAAAATGAGTGTACTTGCTCGTTACCCGTACCCACCAGCAACACTCAGGCCCTTAGGAATTCACAGTTCACTACAGGAGTTCCTGAAGGCAGCGAGCGGTTCTAGGCGCTACAGTCTGGAGCCGTGCGACCGCGACGGTCGCAGGTTCGAATCCTGCCTAGGGCATGGATGTGTGTGATGTCCTTAGGTTAGTTAGGTTTAAGTAGTTCTAAGTTCTAGGGGACTGATGACCATAGATGTTAAGTCCCATAGTGCTCAGAGCCATTTTTTGAACAAAATAAATAAACATACTAATGAAAGGCTGCTGCAGATACTGATACATAGTTAATCTATTGTATTGTATTGTATGTTAACCGGGGACCTAGTAACGACGGAGAGCCTCCGACCCTGCCGCAGCCGCAGTGGTCCACAACCCCACGACGACTATCGCAGTCCACTTCACCCCATCGCCGCCGCACACCGAACCACTATTTCAGGGTTATTGTGCGGCTCGATCCCCGGTGAACCCCCCCCCCCCTTCCCCAGGGAACGTCTCACACCAGGCGAGTGTAACCCCTAGGTTGCGTGGTAGAGTAATGGTGGTGTACGCGTACGTGAAGAACTTGTTTGCGCAGCAATCGCCGACACAGTGTAGCTGAGGCGGAGTAAGGGGAACCAGCCCGCATTCGCCGAGGCAGATGGAAAACCGCCTAAAACCATCCACAGACTGGCCAGCTCACCGGACCTCGACACAATTCCGCCGGGGGATTCGTACCGGGGAACAGGATCTCTTTCCCAACCCGGAAAGCCGAGCGTTAGATGGCACGGCTAACCGGACGGAATAGTTAATTTAAAACAACGTCCGGGCCTTCACATTGAGATCCACTTGACAATGGCCTGGATGTGAAGGCCAGAAATGGTTGTGTACCTGATTAAGTATATAAGGTGTTAAAAAGGAATATTCCATAATTTTAAGTTGGTAGTATGGACCGAAACATGATAAAACTGTCCAGTTAAACTGAGCTCTCAAATGCATAACTTAAAAGCTACGAGAATTCGTTCATCGTCACTGCTGTGGGACACATCGCTTCCATTGCAAACTTTCTGCGATTGCGATCTACAAAATGTAGTAAGCAAATAAGGACATATTTGAATAAAATAATTTGAGTATTAGCTCGCGTCAATACAAAACATAATAACGAGGTTTCGACCGACTTTTCACCGGTCTTATTCAGGACAACTAACTGTTCTCCTCCCGACCTGAAGAGGACGGCAGCAAATTCGGTCGGACCGTCGGTATTTTAGTTGTTCTATGTTTCATAATGAAGCGGACTAATATTCAAAAGTGTTTGGTCGAATTTGACAATGGACGTAGAAGCCTACGAACTTCAACGAGGACATATTCCTCTTTTATCGTCCATAGTGCAGTAACCATCTCTTAGTATTGTAACTCTAAACAGTATCCATAGTCTTGGAGAAAGCACAGCGCAGAAATTAGCTATAATAAAACCAATTTGTGTTTGATAAGTTTGTGAAATACTTTTACAATTTAGTTTTACCTTCGCACTTATCAGCTAATGGAAGACTATTATCCCACAGGGAAGAAGGCAGGCTTGAAATGTACGGTGTATGCAAGCTCCATTAATGACAGACAAACACCATCAGCGGATACAGTATGGTATACGCTCCGATTCGCTCAGCTCTCTCCTCAGTCTCCAAGCTCTCTATCCTGTCCACCCTCTGGTCCCCCGGATTCAGGATTGCCTCCACTTGCTCCAGTTGGTGGGGGGGGGGGGGGGGGGGGGGACGTCTCTGTGGCGTTCCTCTGGATCCCAGGACATGTTGGTATCTGTGGAAATGAGGCGGCCGATATAGCGGCCAAGGTTGCAGTCTCTGTTCTTCAGCCAGCTATTCGCATGATTTCCTTCACCGATCTACGGAGTATTTTATGTCGTCGTGTTGCTCTTTTATGGCACGCACATTGATCGACACTTCCCAATAATAAATTGCGGGACGTGAAAGCTCTTCCCTGTGCTTGGAACTCTTCCTCCCGAACTCGTCGTCGGAAGGAGGTCATTTTAACTAGACTCCGGATAGGGCACTGTCTTTTTAGCCATCGACATCTTTTAAGCGGCGATCCTCCCCCACTCCGTCCCCACTGCTCTCAACTGTGGACGGTGAGACGCCTTTTACTTGAGTGCCCGTTTTTACTCGGTTACGCGCCCGTCTGCAGCTGTCGCCTGCTATATCTTCCATTTTAGCAGATGACACGCGCTCAGCCAGTCGCGTTCTCGAGTTTATTAGTGCCAATGAGATGACGTCAGTTATTTGGGGACAAACAATCGCCCTTCTATAGTGGTTTTTTAAGTGTTCCTTCTGTTTTTAGTTTCCCCAATTTTTGAGTTTCGCTGCCATTGCTGCTGGTTTCCAGTTTCGTTTGTTTACCTTTTCCTAAGTCACAGACCGGGCGCTAATGACCGTAGCAGTTTTGCGCCCTAAAACCATAACAAACAAAAAAAAAGAAAAAACAGGAATTCTTCAAGCTATGGCGGCGCCTACGTGGCAACGTGAAATTTCTCTGTTTAACAGAAATCGGCATTCAACAAACTCCGACTACTTTTCCAGCCACCACAGCATCGATTTCCTTTCCAGGACCGCTGTTGGCAGCGCTGCGAGGCGTATCGTCTCACGGACTCGGGTTTTATGTTTTTAGGACGAGCCTGTTGGTGCGGCCTCATCTAAAAAAAAAAAAATGGAAGTCCGTTCGCCGTCCCGTATCAGGCCGACTATCTCAACGGGGAGATCAGAGAAGCTGCGCCCGAGCAAACTGAATTCTCCGGTCTGGAGACTGGGGCCCGGCAGTACAGCGTATGGAGCACGGCGCACGCCGCACGCCCCCGCTCGCTACGTGAGACCAACGAATGCACATAATCAGGCCCCGCGCGGCGTGTATCTCCACTTTAGTGGGCGCCGGCGCAGCCTCCCCTTTTTAAATATGTATTTCCCGTCAGGCGGGGCGGCCGCCGGCACGTGAGGCGATAAAATGTGTGGGCGGCGGCGAGCGGCGGAGGGTGCTTTACTGCGTCGCCGCGGCCGCAATCGGTGGCTTTATGTCCTCTTCTCCCCGCCACAGCTAGCTCGCTTTATAACTGGCCGCGATGTGGCGCGCTTGCTGCGGCCGCTAAGTTACGGCTCCAGGGGGATAGCTTCCTCATAAACAACGATTGCATTCCTCCGTACTTCCGCAAGCATTGTTAGACTAGCCGCTTTCTGGGTGGACGTACCATGATTAAATACACCTTCCTTCTCTACTTTCCACTTATATGGGGAACCGTTAATGCAACACTAGTGTTATTTTGTAAGCAAACACGAAAAAGAAATATAGACACATGTGCGCGATATAAAGGTGAAAAGTCACGCACTCCGCCTTGTTTTACGCATCCGTTTACCCTCCCTCACGTGGATCCCCTACTAGCTGATCAAATTCCTATCCCTCTTAGTCACGCCGATCATCTACCGGGTGATCAAAAAGTCAGTATAAATTTGAAAACTGAATAAATCACGAAATAATGTAGATAGAGAGGTACAATTTGACACATATGCATGGAATGACATAGGGTTTTATTACAACCAAACAAATACAAAAGTTCAAAAAATATGCGACAGATGGCGCTTCATCTGATCATTATAGCAATAATTAGCATAACAAAGTAAGACAAAGCAAAGATGATGTTCTTTACAGCAATTGCTCAATATGTCCACCGTCATTCCTCAACAATAGCTGTAGTCGAGGAATAATGTTGTGAACAGTACTGTAAAGCATGTCCGGTGTTATGGTGAGGCAATGGCGTCGGATGTTTTCTTTCAGCATCCCTAGAGATGTCGGTCGATCACGATACATTTGCCACTTCAGGTAACCCCAAAGCCAATAATCGCACGGACTGAGGTCTGGGGACCTGGGAGGCCAAGCATGACGAAAGTGGCGGCTGAGCACACGATCATCAGCAAACGACGCACGCAAGAGATCTTTCACGCGTCTAGCAATATGGGGTGGAGCGCCATCCTGCGTAAACATCGTACGTTCCAGCAGGTGTTTATCAGCCAGGCTGGGGATGATGCGATTCTGTAACATTACAGCTTCTTTTATACACGATTGTCATGCGCATTCACTGACGTTTCGTTGTCCAGCGTCATCTGTCGGACATTTTGTGAACTTTGTTTCTTTTTTTGTTTTTTTGTTTTTTAATCACTCGGTACATCTACATCTACATGTTCGTGATTACTCTGCTATTCACAATAAAGTGCCTGGCAGAGGGTTCAATGAACCACCTTCATGCAGTCTCTCTACCTTTGTTTTAATGATTGCCACTCCAATTCACGTATCATGTCTGTGACACTATCTCCCCTATTTCACGATAATACAAAACGAGCTACCTTCCTTGTACTTTTTCGATGTCATCCATCAGTCCCACCTGATACAGATCCCACACCGCACAGCAATACTCCAGAATAGGACGGACAAGCGTGGTGTAAGCAGTCTCTTTAGTAGACCTGTTTCACCCTCTAACTGTTCTGCCAATGAATCGCAGTCTTTGGTTTGCTCTACCCACAACACTATCTATGTGATCGTTCCAATTTAGGTTATTTGTAATTGTAGTCCCTAAGTATTTAGTTGAATTTACAGCCTTCAGATTTGTGTGACTTATCACGTAATCGAAATTTAGCTGATTTCCTTTAGTACTCATGTGAATAACTTCACACTTTTCCTAATTCAGGGTCAATTGCCACTTTTCGTACCATACAGATATCTTATGTAAATCATTTTGCAAGTCGTTTTGATCATCTGATGACTTTACAAGACGGTAAATGACAGCATCATCTGCAAACAATCGAAGACGGCTATTCAGATTGTCTCCTATGTCGTTAATATACACTCCTGGAAATTGAAATAAGAACACCGTGAATTCATTGTCCCAGGAAGGGGAAACTTTATTGACACATTCCTGGGGTCAGATACATCACATGATCACACTGACAGAACCACAGGCACATAGACACAGGCAACAGAGCATGCACAATGTCGGCACTAGTACAGTGTATATCCACCTTTCGCAGCAATGCAGGCTGCTATTCTCCCATGGAGACGATCGTAGAGATGCTGGATGCAGTCCTGTGGAACGGCTTGCCATGCCATTTCCACCTGGCGCCTCAGTTGGACCAGCGTTCGTGCTGGACGTGCAGACCGCGTGAGACGACGCTTCATCCAGTCCCAAACATGCTCAATGGGGGACAGATCCGGAGATCTTGCTGGCCAGGGTAGTTGACTTACACCTTCTAGAGCACGTTGGGTGGCACGGGATACATGCGGACGTGCATTGTCCTGTTGGAACAGCAAGTTCCCTTTCCGGTCTAGGAATGGTAGAACGATGGGTTCGATGACGGTTTGGATGTACCGTGCACTATTCAGTGTCCCCTCGACGATCACCAGTGGTGTACGGCCAGTGTAGGAGATCGCTCCCCACACCATGATGCCGGGTGTTGGCCCTGTGTGCCTCGGTCGTATGCAGTCCTGATTGTGGCGCTCACCTGCACGGCGCCAAACACGCATACGACCATCATTGGCACCAAGGCAGAAGCGACTCTCATCGCTGAAGACGACTCGTCTCCATTCGTCCCTCCATTCACGCCTGTCGCGACACCACTGGAGGCGGGCTGCACGATGTTGGGGCGTGAGCGGAAGACAGCCTAACGGTGTGCGGGACCGTAGCCCAGCTTCATGGAGACGGTTGCGAATGGTCCTCGCCGATACCCCAGGAGCAACAGTGTCCCTAATTTGCTGGGAAGTGGCGGTGCGGTCCCCTACGGCACTGCGTAGGATCCTACGGTCTTGGCGTGCATCCGTGCGTCGCTGCGGTCCGGTCCCAGGTCGACGGGCACGTGCACCTTCCGCCGACCACTGGCGACAACATCGATGTACTGTGGAGACCTCACGCCCCACGTGTTGAGCAATTCGGCGGTACGTCCACCCGGCCTCCCGCATGCCCACTATACGCCCTCGCTCAAAGTCCGTCAACTGCACATACGGTCCACGTCCACGCTGTCGCGGCATGCTACCAGTGTTAAAGACTGCGATGGAGCTCCGTATGCCACGGCAAACTGGCTGACACTGACGGCGGCGGTGCACAAATGCTGCGCAGCCAGCGCCATTCGACGGCCAACACCGCGGTTCCTTGTGTGTCCGCTGTGCCGTGCGTGTGATCATTGCTTGTACAGCCCTCTCGCAGTGTCCGGAGCAAGTATGGTGGGTGTGACACACCGGTGTCAATGTGTTCTTTTTTCCATTTCCAGGAGTGTAGATCAGGAACAACAGAGGGCCTATAACACTTCCTTGGGGAACGCCGGATATTACTTCTGTTTTACTCGACGACTTTCCATCTATTACTACGAACTGTGACCTTCACGTATTCTACTCTGTCCGCAAACTAGATTCCAGTAAACCCACTTTTTTCCCTCTGATCAGATACGCTGATATGCTGCCACGTCTTCCCAAATATACCCCACCGTCTCTACATCTCCGCACACATCACATCCTCTTTCTCTCTCTCTCTCTCTCTCACTTTGAGTTATCATTCTTTTGACAGGTTTGATGACTGGTTTGATGAGGCCCACCGCCATTTCCTCTCCTGTACCAACCTCTTTATCTTACAGTAGCACTTACAACCTACACCTTCAATTAATTGCTGGGTGCATAGTATCCTAATCTCTGTCTTCCTCTGCAGCGCGGAGTGGCCGCGCGATTTGAGGAGTCATCTCACGGACTGCGCGGCCCTCCCGCCGGAGGTTCGAGTCCTCCCTGGGGCATGGGTGTGTGTGTGTGTGTGTGTGTGTGTGTGTGTGTGTGTGTGTTGTTCTTAGCATAAGTTAGTGTAAGTAGTGTGTAAGTCTAGGGACCGATAACCTAAGCAGTTTGGTCCCTTAGGAATTCACACACATTTGAACATGTCTGTCATCCTCTAAATTTTGTAGCCTCTATACTCGTAGCTCCCTCTAGTACCGTTGAAGCTATTTCTTGATGTCTTGACAAATGTCCTATCATCCTGTCCCTTCTTCTCATCAGTGTTCTTTCCTCGTAGATTTCGCGGAGAACCTCCTCATTCCTTACCTCATCTGTCCACTTAACTTCCAACATTCTTCTCTTGTACCAGATCACAATGCTTCTATTCTCTTGTGTACTGGTTTTCTCACAGTCCTTGTTTCACTAGCATACAACGCTG
Organism: Schistocerca piceifrons; assembly: GCF_021461385.2. Classification (NCBI taxonomy): domain Eukaryota; kingdom Metazoa; phylum Arthropoda; class Insecta; order Orthoptera; family Acrididae; genus Schistocerca; species Schistocerca piceifrons. Next base: position 649,144,121 of record NC_060141.1, on the reverse strand, counting down.
TGCTCCAAACGTATATTCTCAGAAATTTCTTTCTCAGATTAGGCCCATCTTTGATACTAATAGACTTCTCTTGGCCAGAAATCCGCTTTTTGCCAGCTGTGTCCTCCTTGCTCCGTTCGTCATGGGTTGTTTTGATGTTTAGGTAACAGAAATCCTTAACTTCGTCTACTTCGTGAACTCCAGATATGATGTTAAGTTTCTCGCTGTTCTCGTTCCTGCTACTATTCCTTCCTTTCGTCTTTCTTCGATTGACTCTCATTCCATGCTCTGTACTGATTAGACCATTCCATTCAACAGATCCCGTAATTCTTCTTCACTTTCATTGAGGATAGGATTGTCATCTGACAATATCATTGACATTCTTTCATCCTGAATTTTATTTCCACTCTTGAACCTTTCTTTTATTTCCGTCATCGCTTCATCGATGTATAGATTCAAGAGTAGGGGCGAATGGATACATCCCATCTTACACCCTTTTTAAGCCGAGCACTTCGTTCTTGGCCTTCTACTGTTACTGTTCCCTCTTTGTAGTATGACCGCCTTTCTCTGTAGCTTATCCCCATTTTTCTCAGAATTTGGAACATCTTCCAACATTTTACATTGTCGAACGCTTCTTCCAGGTTAACAAATCCAGTGAACGTACTTTGATTTTTCTTTAGTCTTGCTTCCATTATCAACCACCACGTCAGAGTTGCCTCTCTGGTGCCTTTACTTTTCCTAAAGCCAAACTGATCGTCATGCAGCAGAGGCTCAATTTTCATTCCCATTCTTCTGAACATTATTCTTGTCAGCAACTTCGATCAATGAGCTGTTAAGCTGATTCTGCGAAAAATCTCTGTCTTGTGGGCTCTTGCAATCTTGGTAACCGTGTGGATTATGTTTTCCGATAGTCTGACAGTATATCACCAGTTTCATACATTCTACCCGCCAGCGGGAAAAATCGTTTTGTTGCCATCTCCCGCCAATGATTTTAGAAATTCTGATGGAATGTTATCTATCCCTCCTGCCTTATTTGATTTTAAGTCTTCCACTGTTGTTCTAAATTCTGATTCTAACATTGGATCCCCTATCTCTTCTATATAGACTTCTGTTTCTTCATCTATCACGTCAGCAGACAAGTTCAAATGGTTCAAATGGCTCTAACCACTATGGGACTTAGCATCTGAGGTCATCAGTATCCTAGACTTTGAACTACTCGAACCTAACTAACCTAAGGACATCACACGCATCCATGCCCGAGGCAGGACTCGAACCTGCCACCTAGCAGCAGCGCGGTTCCGGACTCAAGCGCCTAGAACCGCTCGGCTACAGCGGCCGGTGCAGACAAGTCCTCGCCAATGTACTTTTTCCTTCTATCTGCTCTCTCTCCTGTGCGTTTAGCAGTAGAATAATCATTGCACGCTTAATGTTCCAGTCCTTGCTTTTGATTCCATCGATGGTTGTTTTGTCCTTTCTACATGCTGATTTTTTCCTTCCGACAATTATTCCTTATTCGATTTCTTCAGATTTTTCATGTACTCATTTCCCCTTAGCTTTCCTGCACTTCCTGTTCATTTCATTCCTGAATTATTTGTATTTCTATATTCCTGAATATCTCTGAACATTTATGTACTTCTTTCTTTCGTCGATCAACTGAAGTATTTCTTCTTCCAACTTCTGTGATTGTGCTTTTCAGAGACGTCCATTCCTCTTGGAGTGAACCGTCTATATAACCTTAGAGAACTTTAAGCGTATCTCTTCATTGCTTAGTACTTCCCTATCACACTCCCTTGAGCTCGGCCTACTTGAGCCTACTTGAGCTTGGCCTACTGTTCACCACTGCCAAATTGTGATATGAGTCTATATCTGTCTCTGAGTACGCCTTACACTCCAGTATCTAATTTCGGAATGTCTGCACGACCATTATGTCCGCTTACTGAAATCGTGCTGTATCTCCCGTCCTTTCCAACTATAGTTCCCCCTCTTGTGATTCTTCAACAGAGAACTTGCTATTACCATCTGAAATTTATTGTGGAACACCATTTCTCTCTCCTCTCTCATTCCAACTACCTAGCCCATATTCTTCCATAACCCGTTTTTCTATTCCTTCTCCTACAACCGCATTCAAATCCCCAATAACAACTAGATTTTCATCTCCCTTTGCGCACTGAATTACCCGAGCAGTATCTTCATATACTTCCTCTATACCTTCGTCTTCTGCTTGCGAAGTCGGCGTGTATACGTGAATTACTGTTGTCGGTGTCAGTTTCTCACGCTCTGCTTCACCTCCCCATTCATAACGAATCCTATTGCCGGTGTACCATTTTCTGCTGCTGTTGATACTATCCTATACTCGTCTGACCATAAAACTTTGTCTTCTTTACATTTCACTTCACTGACGCCCACTATCTCTAGACTGCGTTTTAGCATTTCCGTTTTCAGATTTCTCTTGTTTCATTACACGTTAGAACTTCTGACATCCAATTCCCCGACTCTTAGAACGGTATCCTTTCTTTCTTTATTCAGTCTTTTCTCATGGTCACCTCCCCTTTGGAAATCTTCTCCCAGAAATTCGAATGGGGCACTATTCCGGAATTTTTGCTTGTCGAGAGATTAACATGACACTTTTTCAATTACAGACAACACGTTCTGTAGATACACGCTATATATTTTAGACGCAGTTGTTTCCATTGCCTTCTGCATCCTCATGCCGTTGATTATTGATGATTCTTCCGCCTTTTCGAGGCTATTTCCCACCCCAAGGGCAAGAGAGTACCCTGAACCTCTGTGCGATCCTCCGCCCTGTTTGACAGGGCCGTTGACAGTGAGGGTAACTCCTTACTTTTCATGTCTTCGGCGCCACTGCTGATGATTTTTATTCAAATTTTAAGTAATGTTGGGGTTCGAACCCGGGATCGAATACGTTTCGATCAGTGATTAAAGACTGTACCCCTAGACCACAGATGCTTCACGACCTAGCCGTAAACAATGTCAAATAATTCTTCTCGCAGACAATGAAATCCGCTCTTATAGTTACCCGTCCTAAAACCTGTAAACCTTTCGCCGCTATCCCACTTGACATCAAGGCTCCTCTTTCCCTCTTCCCCAACCACCTTTTCCCATCCCTTATCCTCTTGGTATCACAGACCTGCCCACACTCCAGACTTCTGTGTCACCATTATCCAACTCAACATCTACCTTCATCTCCATAGTGCCCTACCCCATTTACATTTTTCCCTGTCACCCCGTCATCCCTGCAGAACACAATTTTCCCCTCTAAATAATTTTCAACAGATGCATGTCCTTCAGCTCCTACCTGAAGGCGCTGTGCTGTTTCACTTTTACAAATATGCTTTTACAAGAAGTCACCATCCATGCGATGTGTTTTAAAAATTTACTTTTTTTCCTTGTCTTATAGCCTCCGATTTGAATTCCAGTAACAAAGAAAATCAATAGTCTCAATGTTGTACGTAAACGCGAATAAAATTCATCGTTTTTATTGTTTTTGAAACCAGGTGTAAACTTTTCACCTTTTAATGATGTTTGTTTCGTTGCTGTTCGTATTCCTTAAAGCTCTGACTGAAGAGCGGAATGTTGTACCACTGACGGCCCATCTTCCGCCCATTAGGGCGAGGGATATGAAACAAAAATAAAGAAAAATAGGCTAAATGTATTTCTCAGTGTGATAGATGGATAAGAACATTACGAAGTGTCTCATATTTAGTAACCGTGTGAACATTTTTGTCCTTTCTACTTCGACATTTTTAGACATTGCTACACCAGAGTGCATTGCGGTGGCAGGGTTTCTGCGATAGGCCTCCTTATTGATGCAGTGAGGGGACTATCTGCGATAACATCCACACAGTCCTCTGGTCAATACGAGTCAGTGTCTCCCTGTAGGTCTTGAGTACAAGGACCACCCGCGTCGTTGTTCATCCTATTGCTACTAATTGTTGAAGGACTTCCCACGCACTGTGACAGTCACCCTCGTCCATCAGTTCCTCATCATACTTCCATTTCTCTGGCACACATTTCACTTTGCGATGTGAGACCTAGTTGCTGTCATCAGAGAGAAAGTACATGAGGGCATTAAACGAGTAACGCAGTATGTAAAGCGAGAATAAAATTTATTATTCATAGCTAATTTGAACTCTGTAGTTTCGAAAAGATTGAGTTTCGGGATAATTTTGGCTCGCTAGTAGAAATGACAAACTAATTCGTATCTGCAGTAAATTTCAGCTAGTAGTAGCGAAGAGGAGATGTGTATTTAGAAGAGATTCCTATAGGTTCAGAAATGGGATAAAAATTCGGGATGAAAGTATATCAAAGACAATATTCACTGATGACACTGATACCCTCAATGAAAGTGAGGAAGAACTGCAGGACCTGTTAAGCTGAATGAGCAGTTTAATGAACGACCTCTAAGGATGGAGGGTTAACAGAAGAAAGCCGAAAGTAATGATTAGTAGCAGAAATGTGATTAGCAACAATTTTAATGTCAAATCTGGGGACCACGAAATATTCGAAGCAAAGAAATTCTTCTACCTTTCATGCAAAACAACGCGAGACATAAAAAAGAAAGCACTACTTCCAGAGATGGAATTCCTAGACAAAAGGTAACCGCCAGTATCAAATAATAGCCTTACAATTTTTGAGGATGTACGTTTGGGGTACTGCATTGTTTGGTAGTGATTCGTCGATTGTGAGAAAACCGATAAAGAAGAGTACAGAACCATTTGGAATGTGATACTGTAGAAGGCTGTTGAAAATTAGGTAGACTGATGAGACAGGAAATGGGGAGATTTGCCGCGCAATCCGCGAGGAGAGAAACATGTGTATAAAAACATTGAGAAGAAGGGGGACCAGGGTGAGGAGGGAGCAACAGAGGGTAGAAGCTGTGGGGGATTACTGAGATCAGAATACATAAGGCGCGATCAAAGAGTTTCATTCAAAGGCCACGAAGTCCAGGATCGGTATGTCTATCGGACATCGTCCTAGCGACGAGCAAAGATGAAGATACGTTTTTCGTAAAACACAGTATCCTGCTCCGACAAGAAGACCTTAACCGTCTGCTCCACATTGTCGTACGACTAGAATTGTCGACTCTTCGAAGGCCTTTGTAACAGACCGAATGCGTGATAATCGCATGAGGAGAGATCAGGATTATATGGCGGGTGCTCGGACGCCTCCCACTTTAGTTGGCATAGCTTCTGTGTTACGACATTTGCTATAAGGGGGCGTGCGCTATCATAAAGCAAGGGCCCCCTTGTGGCATTTGGCATTCGACAACGATGGTTTTCGACGGAACTGCTGCAGCGTACACATTCATCATTTTTCGATCGATGTCTACGGGTGTTTGTCTTTCGGCAGCCAAGAAACGATCAACAACACGTTGTTCCCGTTTGGGCGCATTTGTGAAGAACGTCAGCGTGGTTCACGTTTCAGCGTTTACCGCACGCACATCGGAAAAACACGAATGCCACACTAATACCTTACCTAAATGTCGGTGCTTCTATACCAACATCGGAGTCACGCTTCGTTACAGATACGCTGCCGAACCACCTTCAAAGGGAAACTTTTTGATTGCCCCTTATACCCAAAACCATTGAGGACATCGTATGGCAGTGCCACTTGGAGAAGAAGAGACTGGCACAGAAGAGGAATTCCTGCCGGCCCATATCAAAACAGTCAGAAGACATGACTTACTAAAAAAAAGGTCGGATGGAAAAAGAGAGGGCTTTGCCAGTGCCATTTCTTCGAAGCGTCTGTGACACTCTTCCAATAAAATTATGCAAGACCTCGTGCCGTCCGTTGTCTCCTGCTCTACCACGACAAAGAGAAGTTTCGAATTTGTCTAGGCCAGTACATTTTCCAGATCAGTGAGGCATTGAAAATATCGGGGCATGGGTTGCTGAATGACTGAGACCCCATCATACACCATCCACTGTGAGTAATGAGCCCTGGCACACAGCTGAAGCAAAAGGAGTAACGAAGCTGTATCTCTCATCTAAACTCAGTGCGAATCAATGTACAGGTGGGTTGCAGCATTTATTGCTGCTAGAGGTGGCAATTCTTATTAAATTCCGCATCCTTTTATATCCCTTGGCCCGTGCTAGCCGGTAGAAATCGTGAATCAGCTGATCGGTTCAACGACCTCCATGTTTTTGGTTTAAAGTGAAGATATATCGCGAAGTGGCGCGTTTCGCCTGCGCCAGCGAAATATTTATTCATTGACTTGGCGTTACTCCATGGCGAGGGAAGAAAAGTAAGAAAATCGGAATGTGACGGGAATTTAGTACTAGACAGGATAAAGAAAGGACGTGTTGGAAATGTGTGCAATGGAACAATCATTGTTAGCCACCATATTGTATAATTTGTGTTTTTTGAGATTCACAAGCGATATGTAATGTTAATGTGGAGTTTTGTACGGCCATAATACAGTCTATTGCATTTCAAAGGACATTGTGCATATTTAATTTTGATCAAGGATTCTGTGGTGAACTACTATGTACTACAAGCTTGTATAGGACTTCGAACATTTGGTTGTCGATGTTTGCTGTAGAACCAACTTCAATAACACTGTCAAAAGCATAGAGAAAGTTTTCTCTGTTGAAAGAAACTCGTTTCACTCGCACGCAGTCATCGAATGACCAAATGCAAATGGCAGTGTTTCAGTTCGAGAAAATCCTATATAAGTTTTTTTCTCCTACATTTCAAGAATTTTACAGGCAACAGTCGGAGTCGGCAGCTGCTTCTACACCACAAGAGTAACGTGTCTGCGTGTACGAAATTACGTACGCTGTGGGGGAAGTCGATGCCGTATTGGAGATTGTCCTTCCCAGGGACACTACACACACCAGTCCAATAACAACGAGTTTAATATTACCATCTTAAAACATAAATTTCTTCTTTTGAACAGTAATATTATACTGTACCTCCCTACATCACCAACAAATTTTAAACAAATTTTCTTCCTTCTAACTCGTATAGGTTGTACTGGGTGGTTTAATTAAAGTACAGCTACTTCTGGATATCTAGTGTGGGCTGTAACTATTGTATTCCGGCGAAACTTGGTAGACATGCTAATCCGTTATGCGTAACCGATTTACTCTGGAAAAAATTAGTTCCAATTTTGTACGTCGGGCAATTTCTGTGACTAAATCTCAAAGGCGTCACGACGGTACAGCTCTCCGTGACACATCGATATCACCATGTAGATCGACTGCGCAGCTATAAATTTAATTTCCATTCATATATTACACCTCTTTGACGCCTGTCAACGTCTCTGGCGCCTTGCGTATCTTTGGCCGCATCAGCAGTGGTTCGGTCCTCGAGTTTAAAAGGACGGGGCAGCCAGAGCGTTAGTCACCTCGGCCCACTCTGCAGATGGCTGGACGGTATTCAGCCGAAAGATTAGAAGAAAAAACTGAATTTATCCGGCTGCACGCCAGAAATTTTATGGAACAATAAGTTCATTGTTAAAACTATTGTATTTCATGTACGAATGCCGTTCTTCTTCATAATAAAACAGCGTTAGTAATTATCTTCTACCAACAGAAATACCACCTCAGGTGCTTATGATCTGCTTATTTCGGCGACTGCGTTCGGTGTTTGTGTGTATCCGCATATGAAGTTTGCTTAGAATGAGTTCAAAAATATTCAAAATTCTTGGTTCTAATTATCAATATGTCTATAATAGTTTTCTTGAGTATAGTAAGATGGAATCTGTGTCACTGATGCGTAGGTTAGGGCGCATTGATTCTCGATACACGAAATGCGTTCTCAATTCGCCAGACCCATGCTGGAAAATAGATACTTTTGAACAGCTACTCCGTCCAGAATCTCATCCTCGCGAAGGGGCGCATAAGCCACTGCCCAAAAAATATATTTCTGTTAATTTCACTTCTTAGCATACAAAAATGTACACTTGCACGGGTATATCGCCATTGGAACTAAACATAAAATAATTGTCTGGACTAATATGTTGCGGTACTCTTTGATTCAGAAGCGATGTTAAACTTCAGGATGAAAGGGAAGAGATTTTAAGTTTTTCGTACAACATTGGTGTGCTTTGTGACTGTTAGTAAAATTTACAGTACCTGTTGAATCGAATGAAGATTAAAGCAGAAATACATTACGTTCCATTCATCTACAGTCGGAGGATCATCAAGGATGTAGAGGCAGTCATAAAACGAGAATACATAATAAATTTTTCCAAGAAAAGCTGTATACTAATGTTCTTTCTGCAGATCTTAAATTAAATGGTCATTAGGGATATGGATAATTCAAAACATTCAGAAACTTATTTTCATTTAAGAGGTTTAACTTGTCACGAAACATTATGCATTATGCGTGTAGGTGAATATGACTATTCTCCGGCTATTGTAGCCATGCCTCGTTTAAAAAATATCGGTTTACGACAATTATTTACATTAATTTTTTGATTATACATCACTGAAGTGGACGTGGGACTCTGGCTGACCATAAAATTGCAGAAATAATAAGCACCAAAAACCGCACTTTTAATAAAATACATTAATTACGCGATCAGTTTCGACACTGCATACGTGTCATATATAGTTCCCTATGCAAACTGGACGCATGAGACCAGTGAATATACATATTACCCGTCCAACGGTTAGACAGGACCTGAAAAGGACATTAATGCAGAGTCGAAAGTGGCCGCGTATTAATATAGTCTATAGAAAGTACGGCTGATGGTGTTTCTTGTTTCTACTAGATTCTTTACATTGATCACATTGCTGGAATGAACATATACGTACCGAGCTAGATGGCTCTGTGGTTAGCACACCGGACTCGCGTTCGGGAGGACGACGGTTCAAACCCTCGTCCGGCCATCCTCATTTCAGTTTTCCGTGATTTCCCTAAATCGCTTCAGGCAAATTCCGGGATGGTTCCCTTGAAAAGGCATGGCCGACTTCCTTCCCCGCTTGACCGATGACCAAACGTTTTGGTCCCTTCTCCCAAATCAACCAACCAACCAACATATACGGGAGCCAGATTTTAAGTAAATTCAAGTTATTTGACTTTATTAATAATATACGCATCAAGTTGTTCTAATAGTAAATTCAACAATAGAGCTGGCCACCAATAAATCCTATAGGCTCCTCTTAAACTGAATGTTATTATCTGTTAAGCTTCTTATGGCTGCTGGCAAGTTATTGAATGTGTTCTTGACTAATGAACACTTTTGTGGACCAAAGTAGATGACTTCAAATCTTAAGAAGATTGTTCTTATTCGTAGTACTGATACCATGAACTGAGCTGTTGGTATGAAAAACATACATAAATTATAGTTTATAGCCCGCATCTCGTGGTCGTGCGGTAGCGTTCTCGCTTCCCACGCTCGGGTTCCCGGGTTCGATTCCCGGCGGGGTCAGGGATTTTCTCTGCCTCGTGATGGCTGGGTGTTGTGTGCTGTCCTTAGGTTAGTTAGGTTTAAGTAGTTCTAAGTTCTAGGGGACTGATGACCATAGATGTTAAGTCCCATAGTGCTCAGAGCCATTTGAACCATTTTTATAGTTTATGACAAACTTCATAATGAAGTTAAGATACTTTGAAGCAGTAATTAATATCCCCATTTCCCTAAACAGGCGTTTGCACGACGTTCTTGAGCTAACACCACCTACAGCACGTATTATACGCCTTTAGATGCGTAAATTTTGTATCGAGCCGCCTATTGAGCACAGAATATGGACTGAGAATAAACTAAAGCAAGACAACAGTACTGAGGAGAAGTAGAAACGTGATTAATAATAAATTTAACATCACACTTTGGGGCCATGTAGCAGACGTAAAGGAATTCTGCTACCTTTAAAGCAAAATAACGCGTGATAAGTGGTCTAAAGTCTACGACTATGAAACGTAGACATTAACTCGAGAAAGATATTTCACCTCGGGAACTCATCGTTGTAGCGGTGTGAATCAAGCAGTCAGGGAATAAATCGAAGCATAAGTAGAAAAATCGGGGAGAGGCTCCTCAGGTATGAAATGGAACATGTGAATAACATAAAAAAGATACAGAATAACATAAAGGTACAGAGTAATATAAAAAGGTACAGAACGATAGGACGTGCTAACACATCAGATAATAACTGTTATGGTACTAGTGTAGGGACGACAGAAAAAAGATAACAAGGGATTATATTTTTATATACACTGGTGAGCGAAAACATTATGACCACCTGCTTTTGCCTGTTTACCCGTCTTTGGAACGAAATACATCACTGAGTCTTCGTATGATGGATCCGAAAATTTGTTGGTAGATTTTTGGAGGTGTATGTCTACGCACAGGTCATGTAATTCGCGTGGTGAAGGCGCCCGATAGCGACCAAGATGGATTCCTTAGATGTTACGTCGGGCCAATTTGGTCGCCGAGACATCAACGTGAGTTCGATATAATGCTCCTCAAGTCACTGTAGAACGGTTCTGGCTCCGAGACGCAGACAATCATACTGCTGGAAGATGACATCGCCATTGGGAAAGACATCAAGCATGAAGGGATGCAGGCGAGTCGCAGCTGTCTGGGTGTCCGATGCAAAGACTAGAGTATGTCTCCAGTTGCATAATACTGCTCCAACCAGTCTGTGTCCGTACCGAGCTGCACGTTTCGGGCTATCGTGCACTTCGATGACGGCATTTGTGGACCTAATGTAGAAAAAAATGTGATTAACCCAAAGAGCAGACACGTTTCCTTTGACAAATGGTTGAATCAGTGGCCCATGCCCACTGCGATCGTAACTGACAATGTCGTTGGGTCAACGTGTGAACACGTAGGGGTGGTACACTGCGGAGCTCCATGTCCAACAATGTACGATGAACAGTGTGCTCCGAAACACTTGTGTGTGAACCAGCATTGCGCTCTTTCGGCAGAGATGGCGCAGATTATCGTATATACTACTTTACAGAGCAGACAAGCCTCCGAACTCCACTTTCTGTGAAGAGTTGCGGGCGTTCAACCATTTAGCGGCCAGCGGTAGTTTCACCGTTCTTCTACCTCTTTCCGTAGATGCTCACTAGAGAAGCACGTAAACATTCGACCGCCCTCTCCGTTTCCCAGATACTCGTTCATAGGATCTGCTTAATAATAATCTGCCCTCTGTCAAAGTCGCCTATCTCGATGGGTTTCCCCATTTGCAGCCCATATCTTCGCTCGGGTGATCCCTCGTCCGTATCTGCTCGGCTTAGATAGTTTTTTTACAGTGGCACTTGGCCGCAATGTCATCAGGAGCCATCCAACGTTACGGTGGACAGTGGTCATAACATTTTGGCTTATGGTGTGTAAATGTGGCACTGAGTTCATTACTGTTGTGACCACTGCTGTGAAGTGGAATTTCACTAAATAGGTCATGACGTTTGTACATCTTATATAGATAAAAAATTTAAAAAGGAACTGGCTTATCTTTCGCTTTGAGTTTCACCCTTTTCCCCTCAGTTCAAATAATTATTTCAGAATGAATATATCTTGTAAATTTCAAACAGTGAATGATACTAATTCGACGTTATACATCTCTATCAATTTGATGTCTTTCATGCCGGCCGAAGTGGCCGTGCGGTTAAAGGCGCTGCAGTCTGGAACCGCAAGACCGCTACGGTCGCAGGTTCGAATCCTGCCTCGGGCATGGATATTTGTGATGTCCTTAGGTTAGTTAGGTTTAACTAGTTCTAAGTTCTAGGGGACTAATGACCTCAGCAGTTGAGTCCCATAGTGCTCAGAGCCATTTGAACCATTTTGATGTCTTTCATCTACTGGTGACGGTAGTGAGCCGAGGCGTCATTAAGTTAGTAGATTGTTCTGTCTGGCACCACTAGCTCAAAGATGGTATCGACTATCCCTCTTGCGGCCCCGTTGCCAATATCTATGAGGAAGAGTTCGTGTCTGTGGGTTGTGTCCTCAGAAGCTCTTTGCTTGCCGATATACATACGGTTTCGCTGGCCCTAGGTGGGAGGCACCAAGTTTGGGGATTGGCGGTAGCGTCGCGACAAGAGGTGGTGACGAGGTCCGAGAGGCCGATGCCACGAGCTACGCCAGAAGGTCCTGCGCATAGCGAAGATACAGGAGTACTTCACCGGGATCAGCGTCGACTACAAGCAGGCCAACATCTCGTCGGCTGATTGGCAACATTAATGTCGAACGACCGCTCGTGGTCTGGCTGCCCCCTTCTACATGGCTGTCATCGGCAGCACTCTGTAACCGCCGCGACGCACCCTGTATCCATGGAACTGCTTGCTGATAAAGGGGAGTAACATTCCTCGTGGTGATTGGTGTCATTGTCTACCCGACCTACTAATTATTTTCTGGTTTGTTCCCGACCCTCAGATTTTACTCGGTCGTCTCTTTGGTCGTACAGGGTGTTTCAAAAATGACCGGTATATTTGAAACGGCAATAAAAACTAAACGAGCAGCGATAGAAATACACTGTTTGTTGCAATATGCTTGGGACAACAGTACATTTTCAGGCGGACAAACTTTCGAAATTACAGTAGTTACAATTTTCAACAACAGATGGCGCTGCAAGTGATGTGAAAGATATAGAAGACAACGCAGTCTGTGGGTGCGCCATTCTGTACGTCGTCTTTCTGCTGTAAGCGTGTGCTGTTCACAACGTGCAAGTGTGCTGTAGACAACATGGTTTATTCCTTACAACAGAGGATTTTTCTGGTGTTGGAATTCCACCGCCTAGAACACAGTGTTGTTGCAACAAGACGAAGTTTTCAACGGAGGTTTAATGTAACCAAAGGACCGAAAAGCGATACAATAAAGGATCTGTTCGAAAAATTTCAACGGACTGGGAACGTGACGGATGAACATGCTGGAAAGGTAGGGCGACCGCGTACGGCAACCACAGAGGGCAACGCGCAGCTAGTGCAGCAGGTGATCCAACAGCGGCCTCGGGTTCCCATTCGCCGTGTTGCAGCTGCGGTCCAAATGACGCCAACGTCCACGTATCGTCTCATGCGCCAGAGTTTACACCTTTATCCATACAAAATTCAAATGCGGCAGCCCCTCAGCGCCGCTACCATTGCTGCACGAGAGACATTCGCTAACGATATAGTGCACAGGATTGATGACGGCGATATGCATGTGGGCAGCATTTGGTTTACTGACGAAGCTTATTTTTACCTGGACGGCTTCGTCAATAAACAGAAGTGGCGCATATGGGGAACCGAAAAGCCCCATGTTGCAGTACCATCGTCCCTGCATCCTCAAAAAGTACTGGTCTGGGCCGCCATTTCTTCCAAAGGAATCATTGGCCCATATACAGATCCGAAACGATTACTGCATCACGCTATCTGGACATTCTTCGTGAATTTGTGGCGGTACAAACTGCCTTAGACGACACTGCGAACACATCGTGGTTTATGCAAGATGGTGCCCAGCCACATCGAACGGCCGACGTCTTTAATTTCCTGAATGAATATTTCGATGATCGCGTGATTGCTTTGGGCTATCCGAAACATACAGGAGGCGGCGTGGATTGGCCTCCCTATTCGCCAGACATGAATCCCTGTGACTTCTTTCTGTGGGGACACTTGAAAGACCAGGTGTACCGCCAGAATCCAGAAACAATTGAACAGCTGAAGCAGTACATCTCATCTGCATGTGAAGCCATTCCGCCAGACACGTTGTCAAAGGTTTCGGGTAATTTCATTCAGAGACTACGCCATATTATTGCTACGCATGGTGGATATGTGGAAAATATCGTACTATAGAGTTTCCCAGACCGCAGCGCCATCTGTTGTTGAAAATTGTAACTACTGTAATTTCGAAAGTTTGTCTGCCTGAAAATGTACTGTTGTCCCAAGCATATTGCAACAAACGGTGTATTTCTATCGCTGCTCGTTTAGTTTTTATTGCCGTTTCAAATATACCGGTCATTTTTGAAACACCCTGTAAATATAGACCGTAGTATTGTACCAGACTGGTTAGCCGTTCGGTCTAACGCATTGCTTTCCGGGCGGGAAGGCGTGCCGGTGGATGGTTTTTAAGGCGGTTCCGTACAATACAATACAATTTTACTAGACACTAGTTGGCGTTTGAAAACTTGGTCTCATGTCATATTGTCCTTCCTTTCTATTTTATACCCGATCATTAATGTTTTAATGAATCAGCTCCTGGTCGGAAATACAGCCGGAACAGTTGTACCAAGGCAGAGGTTGCCGTTAACCAAACAGGGGTCTTGTGGTTGATTTAGATGTTAACCGGTTCAATTCCTTGATTGTAATTGCATTTGAAATAATCTGAACCGCCTGTTGTACTATGCTGTGCGTTCCTGTCTTTGAAAGACCGGGTCATTATTGGCGTATTTTTAGCTGGATCTCGCCGTTCCGCCGAGTGAGTTCTCTTGCAATAAGTGCTCATACGTAATGTTTTAGAAACGTTCCTTCAATACGGCCTTCATAACTGACAAGCAGTTTAACATTTGACATATTAACAGCTAACTGTCGCCAGAGCTTTAGTCAGAATAACTTACGGCCTGGGATCCACTCGTACCTAGGTTGCTGATTGAAATGAAAAGGTTGCTCACTTTGAAGCAAGCCTTATCATTGTCGTAATTGTTTCCTAATTTGTTTAACCTTAAAACAGAGATGTGTATCTTAACCCCGAACCTTTCGACATAGTTTCCAAACTAAAAAAAAAAAAATAAAAAAAATACATCATCTGTTTGAGTAATTGAAACACTCTTGTCATCAATATTACTTATATGTTTTCATGTGTTGCAGAAGGGCATTTAAAAAGAGAAACTGTATCAACTGCGGTACTAAACACCGCTGTTTCACCCGATATCGGGCGGGGTGCAGGTCCGGGCCCTTGTAATTATTGTCATGTTGTTCTTGATTTGATTTCTCTTGCAAAAGCTTATTCATTTCACAATTTTTTTTAATTTGTAAGGAAAACAAATTTATGATTATATATTGCTAAATAAACAGGTTGTGTGAAAAGGAAGTTACATTGGTGGGTCCTCCCTTCCACGTTTTCCTTAATACCAGTAAATCCCACGTCTCACGTAGTGCGTCGAAATCAATCAACCTCTGCATTTTTGTTCGCCACTGACGGGCCGATGTAATCTTCACTTAGTGAGTGCTGCTTAGTAAGCAGTTTTTCCCGCTCTTTCTGACGACAAACATCTTGAAATCCGTCCCTGTATTCCTGGTGCCGACTATGTACGTAACTTTTGTACCACTTTGTTTTACCTCTAAGTCGTCTAGAAAATCCACAAGTCAAATGCACAGAGGATGATAATAGTAGTGTTTGTATCTACAAAACATATTGTCCATCAATGGTTTCTGGCCATTTAGACAGCATGTTTCGATAGAAATACGAAGTGTTGTTGCATATACTGTCAATAACTCGACTTCTGATATCTTTCCTGTATAGTTTCTATAGTGGAGCTCAAATGTGATCCGTCGAGTAAGATCCTATGAAAACTGAAAATTCTGTTACCAGACTGTTACCAAGAGTCTGACGCCCCTGTTACCTGTCTCGCCCAGAATACACCGTCCACATCGACATCTACATACACAGCCCGCAATATGTCTGAAAGAACAGACACCATATCCATATAAATATATAGTTCTGGCAATACCGGCCATGACCTTCTTCTGTGCGGATGCACACATATTCCCCGAACTCTTACGGGACTTGGTAAGAATGTCTTCCACTAGTAATGAGTGTGTTGGGGTGGGACACTACCAATGTAGTGTGTGGACATACAAGGTGAGAATGTGCGTCTCGTGGGAGGCGTGCGCGAGATAATCCCTGCAGTCGCACTATCCTCTGTGCCGTCGGTGGCTCAGATGGATAGAGCGTTTGCCATGTAGGCAGGATAGCCCGGGTTCCAGTCCCGATCGGGGCACACATTTTCACCTGGCCCCGTTGATATATATCAACGTCCGTCAACAGCTGAAGGTATGAATATAATTCTAATTTCATAAAAAGAAGTGATCATAAAAAAATGCACTAAGCTGTTCTCGTTTCGTGTTATCCTGACGGTACCAAACTTCATCCAATGATATTTTCAAGCTCAAAACAATGCCAAAACCTTCTGAAATACCGCTAGGTGTTTTTGTTCACGTACATGACAACGGTTGGGTGGACGACGGAGTGTGGGAGAGAAGGTTTAGGTGCTTTATTGGCTCAAATGGTTCAAATGGCTCTGAGCGCTATGGGACTTAACTTCTGAGGTCATCAGTCCCCTAGAACTTACAACTACTTAAACCTGACTAACCTAAGGACATCACACACATCCATGCTCGGGGCAGGATTCGAACCTGCGACCGTAGTGGTCGTGCGGTTCCAGACTGTAGCGGCTAGAACCGCTCGGCCACGTCGGCCGGCGGTGCTTTATTGGAGAAGTGTTCTCTTCGTGTATTAGATCAGTTTAGTAGTCATTTGAAAAATTCTGTGGAAGAGAAACTGAGACAGGAAAACACAGAGCTTGCTGATATTCCGGGAGGAGTTACACCACAATTGCAATCTCTTGATGTCTCGATAAATGAAGTTTATATGACAGAGGAATGGAACAAATGGATGGTGGATAAAACCTATTAAAACGGTGAAAACTTTATTTTTTTTAAATTGTTTAAAAATTAAGGTGCGTCTTATAGTCTGTAGCGTCTTATAGTGCGTAAATTCGCGAACAGTCACAGGTTCGAATCCTGCCTCGGGCATGGATGTGTGTGATGTCCTTGGGTTGGTTAAGTTTAAGTAGTTCTAAGTTCTAGGGGACTTATGTCCACAGATGTTTAGTCCCATAGTGATCAGAGCCATTTGAACCATTTTTGAAATCTTGTCCTAACTGCTTTAGTGCCCACCCATGGGATAGCTGCCCATCCCGCCATGCACAGTGTTATTTTTGCAGTAAGAAAGGACATGTGCAAGCTGTGTGTAGTAAGAGACACTCTAATTCTCAGACTGTTTCACGTTCGCGTGAATCACGTGGGCGTCACCGCAACAGAAACCATCGTGATCATACTTCCAATCATCAGCCTATGGACATTAATGCCCTTTTTTCGAAGCCTTCTGCTTCACGTGCTTCTGTAGCTCGTAGAGTGGATGAACAAGTTTTGCCAGACGCTTTCTCTCGCATTCAGCACGATGGGAATTAACTTTTTGTGACTTTGAACATTTGTGGACATTCTGTTCGGATGCAGCTAGACGCTGGTGCGTCTGTTTCTCTACTCAACAGATCAACGTATGGCTTACCTGGTTCGCCCCCGCTTCGATGTTCACATTCCACGTTGACTGCATTTACTGGACAGGAAATCTCAATGTGCGTAGTTCGCAAGCCACATATATTGCAACGACGAAAACTGTGTCTTTTCATGTGCTCAACACTATTAATGCTCTGAACATTTTTGGCATGGACACATTTGAACTTTTTGGCCTCGCGATTCAGGGCGATGTACTTTGCGTCAACGCTTGTGACCACGCAGACAGTGTGGCCGCACTTTACGATGATTTTGCTGAACTCGTTTCTAATGGCTTTGGTTGTGCCACAGACTTTGCAGCGCATGTTGTAGTTAGAGACAATGCCATGCCAATTTTCCGGCGTGCACGCCGGTCCCGCATGCACAGTGCGACGCGGTAGCTGCTGAACTTCAGCGTTTGCAAGACAGTGGTGTCATTGAACCTGTTTCAGCTTCGCAATAGGCTTCACCTATTGTGTGTGCGAAAAACCTAATCGGTCGTCTCTGTATTTGTGCTGTCTTTAAGTCTACCGTAAATCCCCATACGGTGGTAGCTATGTTTCCCTTACTGCATGCTGAAGACATTTTTGATAAGCTTGGTGCGGGAAAATTCTTTTCCACAATTGACTTGCGGGATGCATACTCTCAAATTCTGCTCGAAAAACAGTAGCGGCGATATTTTGTGACCAACACCCACCTTGGATTGTTCAATTTTCGCCACCTTCCATTCGTTTGTGCTTCTCCTCCTACTATTTTTCAGTCTTACTCGCAGCAGTTGTGTGCCACTGTCCGTGGTTGTTCCAATTATCTGGACGATATTGTGGTATCAGGTCGCACCCCCGGCGAACATCTGTAGAATTTGTGTGCCTTTTTTACTGTACTTTTGCAGGCAGCACTTATGTGTAACAGAGATGAGTGCAAATTTTTTCAAACTGATTTTCAGTATTTAGGACATATGATAAACAGACAGGGTAAGCACCCCTCACCACCACATCTCTGTGCGGTTAGGTACTTGCAGAACCCAGGAACTTGATAGAACATCAGTCTGTGCTGGGCAAAATTACATACGAGGTGCATTCAAGTTCTAAGGCCTCCGATTCTTTTTCTAATTAACTACTCACCCGAAATCGATGAAACTGGCGTTACTTCTCGACGTAATCGCCCTGCAGACGTACACATTTTTCACAACGCTGACGCCATGATTCCATGGCAGCGGCGAAGGCTTCTTTAGGAGTCTGTTTTGACCACTGGAAAATCGCTGAGGCAATAGCAGCACGGCTGGTGAATGTGCGGCCACGGAGAGTGTCTTTCATTGTTGGAAAAAACCAAAAGTCACTAGGAGCCAGGTCAGGTGAGTAGGGAGCATGAGGAATCACTTCAAAGTTGTTATCACGAAGACATTGTTACGTAACGTTAGCTCGATGTGCGGGTGCATTGTCTTGGTGAAACAGCACACGCGCAGCCCTTCCCGGACGTTTTTGTTGCAGTGCAGGAAGGAGTTTGTTCTTAAAACATTTTCGTCGGATGCACCTGTTACCGTAGTGCCTTTGGAACGCAATGGGTAAGGATTACGCCCTCGCTGTGCCAGAACATGGACACCATCATTTTTTCAGCACTGGCGGTTACCCGAAATTTTTTTGGTGGCGGTGAATCTGTGTGCTTCCATTGAGCTGACTGGCACTTTGTTTCTGGATTGAAAAATGGCACCCTCGTCTCATCCATTGTCACAACTGACGAAAAGAAAGTCTCATTCGTGCTGTCGTTTCGCATCAACATTGCTTGGCAACATGCCACACGGGCAGCCGTGTGGTCGTCCGTCAGCATTCGTGGCACCCACCTGGATGACACTTTTTGCATTTTCAGGTCGTCATGCAGGATTGTGTGCACAGAACCCACAGAAATGCCAACTCTGGAGGCGATCTCTCCACTTTCTTGATCATGTCGTCAGACCGGCTTGTGCGAGCCTCAGGTTGTTTCGGTTTGTTGTCACACGATGCTCTACCATCATTAAACTGTCGCACCCACGAACGCACTTTCGACACATCCATAACTCCAGCACCACATCTCTTCTTCAAGTGTCGATGAATTTCAATTGGTTTCACACCACGCAAATTCAGAAAACGAATGATTGCACGCTGTTCAAGTAAGGAAAACGTCGCCATTTTAAGTATTTAAAACAGTTCTCATTCTCGCCGCTGGCGGTAAAATTCCATCTGCCGTATGGTGCTGCCATCTCTGGGACGTATTGACAATGAACGCGGCCTCATTTTAAAACAATGCGCATGTTTCTATCTCTTTCCAGTCCGGAGAAAAAAAATCGGAGGCCTTAGAACTTGAATGCACCTCGTACTATGTTTGGTTTATACCAAACGCAGCGCACATTGCAGCGGCTTTCCATCGCCTTCGGCTTAAGAACGTTCCTTTTGTTTGGTCTTCGGAATGTCACGCAGCTTTCCACAAGCTCAAATCTATTTTGTTGAGTGATCGCTGTTTGATTCCTTTCGATCCCTCCAAACCAGTTGTTTTGGCTGTCGATGTGTCTCCTCACGGCATCGGAGGGGTTCTCTCGCACTGCATTACTTCTGTCGAACGCCCGATCTAAATTGCTCACTTCTGCCCAGCAAAACTATTCTCAAATGGAGAAAGATCCTTTAGCTATTGTTTATGCAGTGACCAAGTTTCATGATTTCTTTGTATGGTCACAGGTTCTATTTGGCCACCGACCATACGCCTTTGACGTCGTTGTTTCACCTGTCCAAGCCAGTTCCAGGCTGTACTGCACAAAAGTTGCAACGTTGGTCTTTGTTTTTGTCTAACTACAATTACGAAAGTTTGTTTCGGCCTACAGCCCAGCATGGCGATGCCGATGCTTTGTCTCGTCTACCTGTTGGTCCTGACGAACTGTTTGATTCTTCCGAATTGTCATGCATGCTCACTGTTTCGCAAGATAAGGATTTCGCTAATGGTTTTCCGGTGGATTTTCGTCGCATTGCTACCGCGACAGCCGCCGATGCTTCTTTCCAGATTTTTTTGCAGTATATTCGTCCTCGCCGGCCGGTGTGGCCGAGCGGTTCTAGGCGCTTCAGTGTGGAACCGCGCGACCGCTACGGTCGCAGGTTCGAATCCTGGATCGGGCATGGATGTGAGTGATGTCCTTAGGTTAGTTAAGCTTAAATAGTTCTAAGTTCTAGGGGACTGATGACCTCAGATGTCAAGTCCCATAGTGCTCAGAGCCACCCATTATATTCGCCCTCAATGGCTTCCGTCTGCTACACAGATTAGTGATCCCCTTGTTTGACGTTACTTTGCACAACGTCACAACTTGTCTGTGCACCACGGTGTTATTTTGTTAGGAACCGACAATGATCAGTCTCGTTGGTTGCACCTTGTTCTTTGCAGTCGGAAATCCTCCACTTGCTGGTCATTGGCGTACAGTGCGGACGAAGTCATTAGCGTGAAGTCACTGCACTTGGGTCGGTATTGATAAACAAATTGAGCATTTGCTTGCTAATTGTCGCTCTTGCGGAGTGCACCAATCTGCTCCCTGCCAGTGCTTCTTTGCATGGCCAACTCCTACTGCGCCATGGCAGTGCGTTCATATTGATTTTGCGGGTCCTTTCTGGGACACCTGCTGGGTAATAGTCATTGATGCTTTCAGCAACTTTCCTTTTGTTGTACCTATGTCTTCTACCACTTCTGCCAGTACTATTCGAACCTTGACATCAATTTTATGCATCGAGGGCCTTTCTGAAGTCCTTGTCTTCGGCAATGGCCCCCAGTTTGTGTCCTCCGAGTTTGAAGCATATTGTGCTGCTAATGGCATTCGCCACCTGACCTCAGCCCCATTCCACCCCAGTCGTACGGCGAGGCTGAACGCTTTGTGTGTACCTTTAATTTGCAGATGAACAAGTTGCACGCCACACACTCTTGCGAGCGCACGCTATGGACTTCGTTGCTTCATATCACTCCCAGCTGTGCGGCGCTCGTTCCCCGGCGGCATTGCTACATGGCCATTGCAGCTGTTGCACCCGCGACTGCACGCTAGCGCTGCTTCGCCTTGTTCTGGCTTGGCGCTGCATGATTTGGTTTTCTATCGTGTTTTCTCTGGCAGGCACCGCTGGGAGCAGGGGCGCGTTCTTCGCCAGCTTGGCCGCGCCTTGCTTGTGATTTCTGGTCCCTCTGGCAATGTCAAGCGACACCGGAACCAGATCCGTTTGTGCCGTCCTCGGTTTTCTGCCGCTGGTTCTTTTCCGGCAGAATTGGATGCTTCGCAGCTTCCGCCACCCCAGCCCGCGACTCCGACGGCGCAATGCACAAGAATGGAAAACCAGTTCGCTTTCAGGAGGAGAACACGGGAGGAGTTCCCAGGAACTTCGGCCACTGGAAAAAGGAATCAAAACAAGCGAACACGTGTCTCGGCTTATATGCAGATACTCGACAGTGTCTTAAAAAGAGGACGTCCACTTTTGCGAGGTATTTTCGAGGTATTTCATATGTCCTTTACCGCGCAATATTCACTGACGATGCTGGCACAGTGGTTAACTTCGAGTTCTTTTTTATTATTATTTAATTTTGCGCCCCTGTTGACAACCCGATTATCGTTTTTATTTGTTTTATTTTTACTGTTTTCATATATCTATCCATATCCATAGAAGTTTATTACATGAATGTTTCTTACCTGATTAGAGGATACAATGGCGGTATATTAATTCTAAAATTACAACTGGATTTCACAATAAGTACAAGACTTTCTTATAATATAATATAAGTGAGTGTGGTATGTTGAGTGGTTACAATCTTTTCAAATTCTCGTATTCTGATGTTTCATTCTCATATCAATTCTTACATTAGTTCGTATATTTCATTCATATCTTTTTTCGTCAGGAAGATTTGGCACAATCCCATGGGTGATACCGATTTGTATAACATTCGTAACACATATATTCCACGAGCACCAAGCGAAGGCAGGGTTTCCACAGCGACATTTCATCGTGCAGATCTCACTCGGGAAAGAAACGTCGTTAACACTGCTGAAGATTTTGCGTGTTTGCAAATATTTTGTCAGCAAACCATGCATGACGGATCATTTTTCCGAAAACTGGCGCTTGCAGTTCATTGTGAATCACGATACCGTACAGGAACTTCGCCATAAACTGTATCAAATAATTTCCTCATTCCTTCTTTTTAAATTCAGTCATCAGACACACAATTAGTAGACGTATAAGAACAATGTTACATGAATAGACACTGGAAGACACTCACTCGTCTAGTAATCTTCTACAGACATGGGTATATCGATGACTGACAAAAATAAAAGTAATAATCAGGTTTCGAACACGAGGCGCAAAATTAAGAAACCGCGACGCTAGCCACGGTGCCACCAGTTCGTCTGAACATATTGTCCAGTAAAAGCACAAAAACTGTCTCTAAACTACCTTGAAAACTTTGATCGTCCTATTTTCAGAAACTGTCGACTATCTACGGATAAGCCGAGACCAGTGTTTGTTTCTCTTGAGCTGTCTTCCACTGAGCGAATCTCTGGGAAATCAGATTATAGAGACGCTTTGTCGCAAATTTACGCACCATGTGGACATTAAGCCTTTGCAGGTTTTTACGAATCCGTCCGAAGCTCCGTCCAGCAGAGTCTACTGAGAAACTACGCTGGCGAACTCCTGCTAGCGCCGAGTTGCTGGAGTCCGCAACAAACACCGGTCAGCGTCCGAGTGGCCACTTGGCGTTCGTGATCAATCGACAGGTCCGTTGGTGAGGGGCTTACTGTTGTCAGCCTCCTGACGAGGTTAGGGAGTTGGCCGCACTTGACAGAAGCGGCGAAAGGCGGCTAGGGTCGGGGTAGGCGCGCCCAAGTTAGCCCGCTGCGGCGGTCACCAGGAACTACGCCAAGAGCCGCGGCGGCATTTGACAACTCCCCCCCAGCAG
The DNA here is from genome assembly GCF_021461385.2 of Schistocerca piceifrons. NCBI lineage: Eukaryota > Metazoa > Arthropoda > Insecta > Orthoptera > Acrididae > Schistocerca > Schistocerca piceifrons. Next base: position 649,120,994 of record NC_060141.1, on the reverse strand, counting down.
GCAGGAGGAACGCCGTAACAAACCGACATAATACGTCTCTACATTCTGTAGTGATATACGCATTGCGCAAATGACGTCGTTAAGAATGATAATGTGGTGGAACTTTAATTTCGACATATACTGCTACGTGTAAATTTTCGCCTCGTTAGATGTCTTAATTCTTGCACATTCCTCTCTTTTGAGATAGAATTTCCATCTGGCGTCATCTTTACTTAGTCGGTGATCGTCTAAATTGCTTGGAAAACTAACGATAATACTTAAAAAGGGGCTCCTTTAAATTCTCTGAATCTCTGGACTGTACACTGTCTCCCAAATATTAAATCGAATATTGTACACATGAATGTACTTTTTGCTTATCTTCAGTCAGTCGGAATGAAATAACTTTTATTTCCACTTAATTAACAGACCAAGTTGTCTCTAAAAAAAAAAAAAAAAAAACACACCACTTTCGGAATACATTTCGTCAACCTATTTCAAAACAATACCACTTTTTACTTTTACCACCGTTTTCATTTTAAATATTTCTTTCCGTTTACATGAACAAGTGACTAAACGTCCATCAATAAACGATTGAAAATATATGTCTTCATAAATACTTCAGGAAGTACGTAAATTCAGTTATTGCTTTTTGTCACGACAGTCGCTTCAACTTGTGAAACCTAAGTTTCCCCTGGCGTCTAGAAAGTTCAGATAAAAATGGTTCAAATGACTCTGAGCACTATGGGACTTAACTGCTGAGGTCATCAGTCCCCTAGAACTTAGAACTACTTAAACCTAACTAACCTAAGGACATCACACACATCCGCCCCGGTAGCTGAGTGGTCAGCGTGACAGACTGTCAATCCTAAGGGCCCGGGTTAGATTCCCGGCTGGGTCGGAGATTTTCTCCGCTCAGAGACTGGCTGTTGTGTTGTCCTAATCACCATCATTTCATCCCCATCGACGTGCAGGTCGCCGAAGTGGCGTCATATCGAAAGACCTGCACCAGGCGAACGGTCTACCCGACGGGAGGCCCTAGCCACACGACATTTCCATTTCCATCACACACATCCATGCCCGAGGCAGGATTCGAACCTGCTACCGTAGCGGTCGCGCGGTCCCAGACTGTAGCGCCTAGAACCGCTCGGACACCTCGGCCGGCAAAGTTCAGATCACATACTGGAATGCATCAGGATGAAGTCGTCAACAGCAGCCGATATTCTGACAGATGCACACCCTGCCATTTTCAAGACACAAATTCGCCAGGGAAGCTCTGTGCAAGGGAATTTAAAACCCGGGTTGAAGATCAGCTCTGTAAAGATAACACACACACACACACGGACACTGTAAATACTAATGCCTGCACACAACCAAAGATGACCGACGTGAGAAGTTTAACCCACAGTTGAGTTTATCTCAGTCCCCATGCTTCTCGACAATGAAGGCAACAGGATTACATGCAGAATTTAAACTGAAATCTCCGTCTCTGTTTATAAGGTCACTTCGTAATTTAATTGTAAGTGCTTCCTTAATAGCCCAACAGCTGGAACAGAATGTCGGATTTTTCCGCGTTCTTATATTTCATACGGTGACACGTTGAGCCCATGTCCTGCAATAGTAGATGCGCTCGGCTATTGTAAGCGTTTGTAATGCTGTGTTTTGACTAATCTCACACTGTTTTGCAGCAGTTCAAATTTCCTAACGTGAAATACGAAACAATACAACACCGCTGGCGTTTATAGCATAGTTCTGCCGGAAAGTGTCATTGTCTGTTTTGTGCGAATACTATTGCCGGTTTAACCTCTAGTTTTTTCTGTCATTTGGTCAAAATAGTTCACTTTATCTTTGGCTGGCCATAGGCGGATTAAGTTTTTTAAGTATGTAAATGTATATTTACTCAATATGAATTTAAACTGAAGGGTTATAGATGGAGATAAATAGCTAATGTGGCTAAGTGCAATGGGGGAGGGGGGGGGGGGAGGGGGAGGTAAAAATGAGTAAAGGCAGAGAACAGTGAATGTAAAGTAGTGGAGGGAAGAGTGAGTTGATAATTGGATGGAGAAGATGGAGGATGAAGAGGTGGAAGGAAGGAGAAGGTGTGAGAAGAGTGAGAGAAAGTGTGTGTATGTGTGTGTGTGTGTGTGTGTGAGAGAGAGAGAGAGAGAGAGAGAGAGAGAGAGAGAGAGAGAGAGAGAACAGAGAGAGAGACAGAGAGAGAGAGAGGAGGGGGTGAAGGGAGGGAAAGTTATTTTTATTTCTTATTTTTATTTATTTTATGTGATTTGTTCAATTATTATTATCTGGTTTCCAGTATTTATCTGCTCATTAAGTAACTATTTGTTGTGTATTTATTGCACGGATGGAATTGATCAAGTGTCTCCTGTAAACGTAGACGTGAACATGCTATATTCTAATATACCTATTTTTGGGTAATTCAAGTTACGAATTCACATTTACTGTCATTTCCAGCGAAGAGAGAACGTGATACACGTACAAGGGAAAATTATAGGGTTAACGGTAAAAACAAGAGCATATTGTATGTTACAGAGTCACTTAAAATGTAGATGAAGCCTAATAAATTATCCTAGATGGTCATAAACAAAGACGTAATGACAATAAATACTACTCTTCGAAGAGAGTCTGGTGTTTTGATTATATGCGCTAAATTACAACTGTATGGGCAGCTTGGTTCTTTCTCCGACCCAGTACCCCTAAGCTTCGCCTACATTTCATTACCAATTACGCCAACTGAAGATATCTCAAAAACCAGCTCAAAATCTTAACTTGTCATAGAAACAAAACAGAGAATGAAACACTACTGTGATGTTCTCTAAGAGTATCCAAAAGTAAAATGAATACTGAAGGAAACATTATCAGTAATTAAAGACACCTTTTCTTACTAAACGAAGTTTATGTTCAGTAAGTAGAGCTTCTCTGGTCTGACCCTCAGGAAATTAACTGAAACAGTCATTGGCACTATAAATTACTAAAATTAGTTACGAAGGTAGCTTCGGAATGCAGCATTATATCAAAGAGGTAGAGCATTGCGGATATGGAGAACGAAGTTCCCTCTACGGTTTCTACGTGTTTACACGTCTCTTGCATTGATATCATTGTTTTTGTTGTCGTCTTCAGTCCAAAGACTAGTTTGATGCAACTCTCCACGCTACTCTATCCTGTACAAACCTCTTCATCTCCGAATAATTGCTGCAACCTTCAGAGTCTCCTAATTGTATTCATCTCTTGGCCTTCCCCTACGGTTTTTACCTCCCACACCCTCACACTTTCCTCCAATACTAAATTGATGATCGCTTGATGCCTCAGAATACGTCCCACCAACCGATCTCTACTTCTAGTCAGCTTTTGCCGTAAATTCCTCTTATCCCCAATTCTGTTCAGAACCTCCTCATCAGTTACGCTGAAATGTTCAAACGTGTGTGAATTCCTAAGGGACCAAACTGCTGAGGTCATCGGTCCCTAGACTTACACGCTACTTAAACAAACTTATGCTAAGAACAACGCACACACACCCATGCCCGAGGGAGGACTCGAACTTCCGGCGGGAGGGGCTGCGCAATCCGTGACATGGCGCCGTAGACCGCACGGCCACTCCGCGCGGCGTATTAGTTACGTGATCTGCCCCTATACATGCTGCAAAAGAATGCTCAAGATTAAATGGGCAGACTGATATCGTTATATGGTGATAAACCACGTAATACTGAACTAGGAAATTGTACCTTAACTGTCAGTATACATGATTAGTTAAGTTACAGCAATAACAGCCCTCGGTAGTAAAAATGAAGTCTTTTTGACCTAGGTTTCGACCACTACTAAGAGTGACGTCATCAGAAATAAAGCATTTAAACTGGCTATGGACAAAGTTTTAGGATTTTTTATTTTTAAGTGTAAGTACCGACAAGCAGTATAAAAAGAAATAGCATAGTACTTACATGTCACGTATAAAATAAATATCAAGTGATAAAGCTTTAGACACAACATTTTAAACCGAAAACATAGAAGGTAAGCCACTACGAGCTGCTCACACATGTCGAGCTGCGGTAGCATCAGACTGAGGCGCCCGCGTTAGCAATTGCGGGCAGGTGAACGTTACACCAAAAGTGCCATCTAGTAGCCGCAAATACAAACAGGCTACTTAACATTCAAAATATAGACAGACAAATGTTGTGATGAACATTAATACCTGAAGTAAGAGGCAATATTTTATCTGGTAGCAGCAGACGTGGTAACAATTGGTCTATATAAGAGTTTAGAAGTTTAGTTTAAGGGGCTCCGGAACGCCCTATACTTGCAATGTTAAAATAACGCTTATAAATTACATCTTTCCTCACAAAGTATTTGAGGTAGGAAGTTGAACTTTTTACCGATTATTTATTGGAATATGGGCTACAACTTAACACAGGGATTTTACAAAATTTTAGTTCAGTTATTAAAGATGATTTTTTTTCAATTGTAATGAAAATTCACAACATTTTTTTGCAATTTTTTATTTATATATTCAAAAATATACAGTTTTTTGGAAAAAGGCTGTGTTAAATCATGCAGAAGGTACTGTGTAACATTTACTGAAAGTTTGAAACAAATATGTTTGGAAAATCCTTAGAAAACATGTAATTAGTATGAGAAAATAAAAGTTTTGGGAATCGAGCGACAAAGATTGGATTAACTTTTTAGTGCATTCCAGGTCCATAGGATGGATTATCTTCATCCTCTGCAAACTCCTCCTCCAGCTTCCTCTTGTTCCTCCTACTACACTCATTGAACCAAGCTTGTTCTGTGAAGTATTTTCTTTCCCACTTTGACTGCTATGGGCAGGTGTACTTGAAAGGTTAGGTTCACTCACTTGGTTATCGTCTTTATTGTTTACTGTAATAACACATACCTTTGGCTTTCCAACATTTCTCCTTTTCTTAAAAGCCTTCAGAGGATTTCTAATAACTTTACTTTTACTCATTATTATACTTCAACAAAACAGAGACTCAAGAAACAGAATTAATTACGAATATTTTCGAGATAACGACAGAGTAAATAAACATGAAACAATCGACAATCACACCAGTGATATATATTGAACCATCACAGGTTAGCCACAACACATACTTTATCTCACATCACTAAAATGTACCTGATGAACACGGACGTTAATGATAACACCATTTGACAGCAGTTTAACAGCGCCACAGTGGGTCACGCCCATGTAGAACACATTTCAAAAAAAATTTAAAAATAGTTGTAGTCTTCGGAATTGAATAAATTATATATCTATTAAAAGGTAATAGTCTGCAGATTCAGAAAACGCAAAAAAGTAAAAATTGAACTTTTCATGATTTTGAGCCTTTCCGGAGCCCCTTAAAGGCTGTAAACACCATCATACATGGCATGTAAGTACTATGCTTTTTCATTTTATACTGCTAGTCAGTAGTTACATTTAAAAATAAAATTTTCCTAACACTTTGTACTTACGTTATAGGTCAGTTTAAATGTTTTATTTCTGAGGAAGGCGCTCTTAGTAGAGGCCGAAAACTAGGTCAAAAAGACTTTATTTTTACGAGCGACGGCTGTTATTGCTTTAATTTTACTTTGTAACGGTCGCTGACAACGCAGCTATGTTTATAACTTCATGATTAGTTGGTTCATTTCCGCAGAATATCTACGCGATAATTCGTAATGATATGCAGCGAGTCATTTTATATTCGCAGCGCAAATTAATTTGTAAATATGGCTGCATGATGAATACTTAGCAAATTTTCTCATTATTATTATTATTATTATTATTATTACTATTACTAAATACACAGATGTGAGTTAGTAATTCGTACCCACCACCATTTACATATTACAACACGAGAAATTCTTCTACGGAATAGAGGGAGTTGTCGAGGAGAAACTTTCACAGCTTGATTTAAAACTTCACTTTTCTGTCTCTCAGACATTTTATGTCACTGGATAACTGACCAAAAATTTAAAGTTGCAGCATTGAGCAACTATTTTTGTGCTAAAGACAAACTTAATGTGGAGTAATGGATGTCTTTTTATACTTCTGGTATTGTACTGATGTACATCATTGTTCCTTTTAAACTGCAGTGGACTGTTTACAACAAACTCCATGAGAGAACAAATATACAGTGAAGCAGTACAGAAGTACACAAGATGATGGTGAGTGAGCACTATAGAGGCTATTATGCTTACAGCACGTTTTTGAGCGATGAAGCCTTGCTTTCTTACGGGGAGACGTTCATAAAATTGATCGGAAATGCCGATTTTCGACGTATTTTTTATTTATTGCTAAAACACATGGACAAAAGTTCCCAAAGTTTCAAAGATGGAATCACACCCGAAGTGCCTGATAAACAATTAAATGTGTGATGCGACCTCCCAGGCACCCCCACTTTTTGAAGCTACACATCAACACTAGGTCCGTAAACAACGATTCCACGGAGTTCTTTCAAGCAAACGCTCACGAGATGCATATAAAGGGCTGTGATACATACTCTTTGGTTTTATAGATCATCTATGTCTCTGTTCCGTATCTTAAAGAGAATAACAAACCACCTGCTTTGTTTACTAAAGAAGCAATTTTTATTTTGGATTGTGCTACTGATTTTCATCTGCTACAGTGGTCAGAATTGCAACTTATGATGCAGTTCTTGTATTTCAAGACGGGGACGTAGGGAGGATGATACTATTAGAGAGAATGGGTTTCAAGATAGGAAATTTCATTCGAGACATCTTGTGAAAAATAGATTTGCAACGTCTTTCTGTAGCTGAAAATTCAGATGAAGACGAGACAAAGGAAAAAAGGCAGAAACAAAAAACCAGAAGAGGAAACTTGAAGGTAAAGAAGACCCTGAGTACAAGTCTGGGGCTTTCTGAAGAAGTGACACAAGAAAAACGTTAGGTTGAACTTTAAATTGTATTTCCAGAAAATTATGTTTTTCTAAGTTTATGTACCTTTTCTCGGAATGAATTAAGTCTAGAAATAAAATAATTTGTACGCTTATTCCATAAAACCAGTAAATATTGTCTCAAGAGTAAATTTTGAAATTCTGAGTGTGAGGTTAGATATGAGGCAAAGTGCGTGGAATTTTGCATAAATTTCGCATTATACTTACAGAATTATAATTAAAAAATTATTAAAATTCACCTATTCGATACATTCAAAAAACTTCTTGAGAGAAGCTTACATATGCAGAGATATTAAACAGAGAAATTGTTGTAGAAAACTCTTGAATGGTTTCTGAGAAACAGGTACACATTATTTTCTGAAAATAAATATTTTAATATTTTTATGAAATAATGTATACTGCGACAGTCATTTGATACTAATATTTTATTAGCACGATGCATTTCAGCACTATACATATTACAATACAGTCGCAGCCCTCAAGTAACATCCACGTAATATGGATAAATTTAACTCAGATTTTTAAACTTCATAAAAAACTTCAATTTAAATAATCTAAGAACTTAACAGTAAATGTTTTAATTTCATGTAAAGCACAGTACAAAATTTCATTGCCATATTTTCAAAACTGTGGATTTGGTGCATCTTTGAGTAGTGTGTGTTTTTCATGAATGTCCCGTTATTAAAGATGATTTACCCCAGAAAACTGATATTATTGAATCAAAATATGCGAAATATGTGATCTTACTGAGTTGTGTCTCCTCAAGACTTGCAGTGATTCTGAGTGCAAATGTGGCTCAACTAAATTGTTTTAGGAGTTCTAAAATGTCCTTTTCCACTTCAAATTCCTATCAAAATGGAATCCTTAAAATTTTGAAGTTTCCACCATATTTATTATGTCCTCACAGTGTGTTAAACTTACCGCTGATGTAGTATTTAAAACTGAGAGTGAGACCATTCACAGAAAACCAGTCAATGACTCTGTTAAGAACATTCCTTAGCATATCTCCTGTTGTTGTGTGTATTCTTGGATTGGTTACAAAGCTAATGTCATCTCCAAAAGTAACTAATTCTGATTGTTGTGTATTAAATGGAAGATCGTTTGCACATGTGAGCAACACCGGCTGACTGAGACTGAGCCTTAGGGAACTCCATATGTGCCCCTATGAGAGGAATCTCCCCTGATTACATCGTTTTAATTACCAAGTACAACTTTCTGCATTCTTTTGGTTAAAGATGGCATTATACATTGGTTGGGTACATCATCAGCTGAAATACTTCTGTACTACTAAATTTGTAATCTGGGTACACAAAAATAGATCACAGGAAAAAGTTTATGTGAAAAACGCGTTTCAGTGGATTGCTAGACTACTGTAGTTAAAGAATATTCGTGCATCAGGGAAACAGCGACAGACAATACAGTTAAGGGAAGCAACTCAGCTGAACAGGCTAGTACTGTAAGACATAAATTTAAACAAGTTTCCATTAAAAAGGAAAAGAAGAAAAACGAAATGCAATGGTGTATATTGGATTACATCAGTGACACATTACGTCAAAATTCAGGTAATAACAGTGTTTATGTAAAAAAGGTAAGATAAATTAGTAAGACATACTTGCTGAGGAATCTAGAAATTAATTGGAAAGGTTTTTCTTCTTTCATGCACAACTTTACCTTTCTACCGCAAAATCTTTTGTTTGGAGTCGACTGCAATAACTGCTTGTACAAATTAGCGTTGTGTCTGTGCTGTATTACGATGAGATAATGGAGATGGTCAAAACTTGATACCGGCATATGGCCTACACCTCTTGAATAGCACCAGTACCACATACCCTCACTGCACGAGACCCTATTGACGGATTTGGAATTTAATCCAGGAGATTGATGTAGAATGTAGAGATCGTGAACTGAACATAATCATTTCCCTCCCCTTCTTGTCCCAATACCACGATGACGATTCTCTTGCTATTTCTGTCACGGAATTAAAGTGTGCTCAAGATTTGTCGTAAGTAAAGATACTGCAATCGTACGATATAATTTTTTTCGTCTTTTTTTTCCTTCTCCTTCGAAAGAGATATGCAATCGCGCGTGTTTGGTATTTTTCCTACATACGTTCTGTAACTCCCAGCTATGAAATTGTTAAGGTTCATTTTCTGCTGTTATCTCCTTACAATATTTCTACATGCATAAAGCTGTATATTAACTTAAAATTGTAATTGCGCTTAGAAGCTTAAAAATGATAAACTATGTAATATTCTATGAGAAATGAGCTTTGAAAAGTATCGAGAGATCGCTGTGTGAAACGATAACAAAGAAGTGTGGGGAGAATAGCAGAGACTGGTTATTGTCATGTTTTAGCAAGGAAACGGCGTTTTCGTGGTAGCGACAATTTTGAGCTGTTCGGCTATCATCTCTGAAAATAAACTTGACAATTACGATGTGCGGACAGTGAGGTAACTTGTTTACTGAGTGGTATATTTTCTGTGTGTAGCGGAAACTGTGAACATATTGGACGTACAGATGAAAGTGATTTGGTTACATACTCCAGTATCAGAAAATAATCATCTGAAAGCTACAATGATCGAACAGTCGAGTAACTTGGTTGCTGAGTGGATTGTTTTCAGTGTATAGGTCAGACTGGAAACACAATGGACGTATAGATTCAAGTAAATCTCCTTATAAAGTATTACATCTGAACAAAATTGAAACAGTTAAGAAGTAGGTTTATCAAGGTAACTGTTTTGAATGCACAATGCGGGGTATGAGTTGAAGCAAAAATGTGCACCCTTACAAGGACTAACATTTCACAAAATAATAATTCAGAAGCTATCGAGTTTGATCAAGTGGACTAACATATTTATCAAGTGAACTGGTAACACAGACTGAAATACAAATATAGTACGGTGGTTTTCATCATAAACTGTTATCCGATTATGTAATATAAAAACTACAATGTTCGAAGAGTGGTCAGAATTGTTTAATAAGCGTGGTGACGTCGAAAAGCGTCATATTTCTTTCTCGGAGAGGCACATTTGACTACAGACACTTCAATCAACGAAGAGATTGTAAATGACACACTTTCTACGGAATCTATATACAAGTTACCATTTTCAAGAGAATACTTACAGCTCCGTTTTTTAATGATGATTACACTAATGTAGTTTACTGGCCACTAACGTGGGATGATGATGAAGCTTAGCCTTTCTTTCATCGGACGTTATGACTGTTAGAGAACTCTTCACTCCCCAATTTATGCCATAAGGATTTTGTGATAAATATACAATTTTCTGCAGAATTTATTTCTTTCACTTCTCATTCTTGTTACCTGTCTCACTTATCTTAAATCTCAGGCACTTTAAATGATACGTTCATTGATTTAAAAGGGTTAAACTGAAATTAATTTTTTTATTAAAAGTTATTTTATAACAATATCTTTTCGGAAAAATTTGCTGTTTTTGACTCCGTCTTCATCCTCGCAGTAGTTATTGTACTGTAACGTATTCATCTACAGTGACACAATATTTTTAATTTATGTTTTCTCTATCTATTACTAGGTGTAAATCTGTATGTGCGGTCTCTATGAATGTTGTCCCTTTCTTCTACATGTTTATCCATCTTGGATGACGAATTACAGTGCTAGTAAAACGCGAGCATCGTATACCGCCTGCCACTTAGCCGATTGGCTACCGCGAATCAGGAATAAGAAGATGGACTGTCGATCCTGATGCATTTAGATCGCTTGAAAGCTTTAACATTGATAGATGGGTACTTCATGGCATTTGTTTGCGTTTAGGATGTTACAGTACTCCAGAGCCACTGTGGAAGCTTGCTTTCTTGTTTTTGTGAATATCAGTAACTGTTTCAGTCCGAGTCAGCGTAATAGTCTGGGAAGTTTCGAAACAGCCAAAATTTTATGTTTTTTGCTATTCTGAAATTCTAGAGATCTTATGAAACTTAGACACTTAGTTCATTAGAAGCTTACCAGGTTTCCTCCACTTCCGATATTCTTAGTTTGAAAAACAAGTTATTTTATTTTATTACTATATTTATGAATGAATAAGGTAATCTCTCGTAGAAGTAATATTAGAGAAGTTCGTGTTTCGTTAAATGGCAGGCATCACAATAATAGAAAATAAACAAAATCGTTTCAAAAATAGACAATTCTAAACTGAAACTTCCTGGCAGATTAAAACTGTGTGCACCGATCGAGACTCGAACTCGGGACATTTGCCTTTCGCGGGCAAGTGCTCTACCATCTGAGCTACCGAAGCACGACTCACGCCCGGTCCTCACAGCTTTACTTCTGCCAGTATCTCGTCTCCTACCTTCCAAACTTGCACTTGCCCGCGAAAGGCAAATGTCCCGAGTTCGAGTCTCGATCGGTGCACACAGTTTTAATCTGCCAGGAAGTTTCATATCAGCGCGCACTCCGCTGCAGAGTGAAAATCTCATTCTGGAATTCTAAACTAATTGTTATATGAAACAGGTGCTCTCAGCACAGACGGCAAGAGCAGCAGTAGCATCGGAACTTAGGACAGAGTTGTGTTCGGATCCCTACAGTGAAATGAGCCCTCATAAGCCATATTGAATACTTGAGAACACCGTCGAGTGGGGCTTGAGGAAAAAGTGGCAGGAATGAAAGCAAGGGTAGAAAGAGAATTGAAAGATGGAGGACATCAGAAATGAGCGAACTTGCAAACACATGTAAGATGATGCTCTGAACAAGACATAACTTTTACGGCTTCAGCAGTACTTGTCAGCAGCAGACACAGTAGCTGCACCAAAGACTGAGACGGCGTGGAGTTTTGGGATTATTTATTGGACTTTCTTTACAATTTCTCCCTCGTCGTCGCTGCCCAGCCCTGCGGATCCCTCCGCCCGGCTGCTGCTATTTAGATTCTCCGACAATGTGCGCAATGCGCGCCGCCGATCGCACTCGGAGCCGCAGGCCACCAGTGCTCCGCTGAAGTCAGGATGCCCTGTGGTTGAGATGACACGGACCACGTCCGTCCTCACATCCGAACTGCTTCCTAGTGGCTTCTGTCCGTTGCTGCCTGCGCTCCACTATTTATATCCGGCAGGAGGACGTGTTTTATCCTCAGTGGCAGCTTCTTGTTATTCCTCCCGCAGTACATTGGAGCGTAACTTAGCGTTTTGTTCCCGTGGTCTAGGGGTAGCGTCTTTGATTCATAATCAAAACGTCTTCGGTCCCGGGTTCGATCCCCGCCACTGCCTTGGCGGCCGAAGAATTCCGGGATAAGAAGTCAGCCACATTCTGCCAACGGCCTTGTCAAAGAGGGCGGAGGAGCGGATAGAGGTTCAGGGCACTCTCTTGTCCTAGGGGTGGGAAATTGCCCCTAAAGGCGGAAGAATCAGCCATGATCAACGGCATGAGGATGCAGAAGGCAATGGAAACCACTGCATTAAAGACACGGACATGTGGCCTGTAATTGAAGAAGCGTCATGATGATCTCTCCGTTGGCAAAAGATTCCGGAATAGTCCCCCATTCGGATCTCCGGGAGAGGACTGCCAAGGGGGAGGTTACCATGAGAAAAAGATTGAGTAATCTACGAAAGGATAACGTTCTACGAGTCGGGGCGTGGAATGTCAGAAGCTTGAACGTGGTAGTGAAACTAGACAATCTGAAAAGGGAAATGCAAAGGCTCAATCTAGATATAGTAGGGGTCAGTGAAGAGAAGTGGAAGGAAGACAAGGATTTCTCGTCAGATGAGTATCGGGTAATATCAACAGCAGCAGAAAATGGTATAACAGGTGTAGGATTCGTTATGAATAGGAAGGTAGGGCAGAGGGTGTGTTACTGTGAACAGTTCAGTGACCAGGTTGTTCTAATCAGAATCGACAGCAGACCAACACCGACAACGATAGTTCAGGTACACATGCCGACGTCGCAAGCTGAAGATGAACAGATAGAGAAAGTGTATGAGGATATTGAAAGGGTAATGCAGTATGTAAAGGGGGACAAAAATCTAATAGTCATGGGCGACTGGAATGCAGTTGTAGGGGAAGGAGTAGAAGAATAGGTTACAGGAGAATATGGGCTTGGGACAAGGAATGAAAGAGGAGAAAGACTAATTGAGTTCTGTAACAAGTTTCAGCTAGTAATAGCGAATATCCTGTTCAAGAATCACAAGAGGAGGAGGTATACTTGGAAAAGGCCGGGAGACACGGGAAGATTTCAATTAGATTACATCATGGTCAGACAGAGATTCCGAAATCAGATACTGGATTGTAAGGCGTACCCAGGAGCAGATATAGACTCAGATCACAATATAGTAGTGATGAAGAGTAGGCTGATGTTCAAGACATTAGTCAGGAACAATCAATACGCAAAGAAATGGGATACGGAAGTACTAAGGAATGACGAGATACGTTTGAAGTTCTCTAACGCCATAGATACAGCAATAAGGAATAGCGCAGTAGGCAGTACAGTTGAAGAGAAATGAACACCTCTAAAACGGGCCATCACAGAAGTTAGGAAGGAAAACATAGGTACAAATAAGGTAGCTGCGAAGAAACCATGGTTAACCGAAGAAGCACAGGGACGAGAGAGGCAATTCTGACGTTACGGCTAATAATAGAAGCAAGGCTAAAGAAAAATCAAGACACTTTCATAGGATTTGTCGACCTGAAAAAAGCGTTCGACAATATAAAAGCCGGCCGAAGTGGCCGTGCGGTTAAAGGCGCTGCAGTCTGGAACCGCAAGACCGCTACGGTCGCAGGTTCGGTTCCTGCCTCGGGAATGGATGTTTGTGATGTCCTTTGGTTGGTTAGGTTTAACTAGTTCTAAGTTCTAGGGGACTAATGACCACAGCAGTTGAGTCCCATAGTGCTCAGAGCCATTTGAACCATTTGAACCAATATAAAATGGTGCAAGCTGTTCGAGATTCTGAAAAAAGTAGGGGTAAGCTATAGGGAGAGACGGGTCATATACAATATGTACAACAAACAAGAGGGAATAACAAGAGTGGACGATCAAGAACGAAGTTCTCGTATTAGGAAGGGTGTAAGACAAGGCTGTAGCCTTTCGCCCCTACTCTTCAATCTGTACATCGAGGAAGCAATGATGGAAATAAAAGAAAGGTTCAGGAGTGGAATTAAAATACAAGGTGAAAGGATATCAATGATACGATTCGCTGATGACATTGCTATCCTGAGTGAAAGTGAAGAAGAATTAAATGATCTGCTCAACGGAATGAACAGTATAATGAGTACACAGTATGGTTTGAGAGTAAATCGGAGAAAGACGAAGGTAATGAGAAGTAGTAGAAATGAGAACAGCGAGAAACTTAACATCAGGATTGATGGTCACGAAGTCAATAAAGTTAAGGAATTCTGCTACCTAGGCAGTAAAATAACCAATGACGGACGGAGCAAGGAGGACATCAAAAGCAGACTCGCTATGGCAAAAAAGGCATTTCTGGCAAATAGAAGTCTACTAATATCAAATACCGGCCTTAATTTGAGGAAGAAATTTCTAATGATGTACGTCTGGAGTACAGCATTGTATGGTAGTGAAACATTGACTGTGTGAAAACCGGAACAGAAGAGAATCGAAGCATTTGAGATGTGGTGCTATAGACGAATGTTGAAAATTAGGTGGACTGATAAGGTAAGGAATGAGGAGGTTTTACGCAGAATCGGAGAGGAAAGGAATATGTGGAAAACACTGATAAGGAGAAGGGACAGGATGATAGGACATCTGCTAAGACATGAGGGAATGACTTCCATGGTACTAGAGGGAGCTGTAGAGGGCAAAAACTGTAGAGGAAGACAGAGATTGGGATACGTCAGGCAAATAATTGAGGACGTAGGTTACAAGTGCTACTCTGAGATGAAGAGGTCAGCAGAGGAAAGGAAGTCAGCTTGCTGGTAGACTGCAACTGTCAGCAAGGCTATCTGTGCCGCACTTACTTCGCAATGCCGAGATCGCTGGCTGCCTCTATTTTGCCATTCTCCACTGCGTGAAGCAACGCTTACTACATGTGGGCGCAACATAACATAGGGCCTCTGCATCCACTACATCTACATTCCGCAAGTCACCTTAAGGTGTATGGCGGAGGCTACTTTCCGTACCCCCTTTTTCTCTACCTGTCACGAATGGTTTGCAGCAAGAAGGATACTTGGTAAGCCTCTGTCTAGGCTCGAATCTAATGTTGACTTTATTGACTTTTTGTAAGATACACTTAAGAAGAAGTTCCTATACGTCAGGCACGACAGAGTCATTTTAAGAAACAGTGTATATAAATAAATCAGGAATGTTTCCCTTCTTTTGTCTAAAATGTTTACAAGCTCAGTTTCAGTTTATTGTAAAGTACTTTTTCGTTAAGACTGAAAAATCACTTTGACATTGCTACACTACACATTACTGCAAACAATAAATATTTAGCTATTGGTTAGAAACGTTGCGAAATTCGTTTCTTCTGTCGATATGCCTTTCTTTAAAACAGGGTCCTTTTCCTACGTTCCTCTGGGGAAATCTCCTCTAATTTGTTTAATGAATTTACTGTGTACTGCCATTCTCATAAAATTTAAAAAAATTAACATTGTAGTTTCTTAAATCACCATACAGGGCATGAAATGTCGTGGTGGTAGTATGTTCCTATGGGACCAAACTGCTGAGGTCATCGGTGCCAAGGGAGGACTCGTACCTTCGACGGGGCGGGTGGGGGTGGGGGGAGGGGGGGTGGGTGCTGCACGAACCGTGGTAGGGCGTCTCAGCCTGCGTTGCTATCCAGTGCGGCGATATGACGTGTTTCGTGTTTATGTCACAATAGCAATGACGAATTTCACCAGATCTTCATTTTCTGCAGTCTCGTTTTCTATCCATGTTGCGCCGGCCGGAGTGGCCGTACGGTTCTAGGCGCTACAGTCTGGAACCGACCGACCGCTACGATCGCAGGTTCCAATCCTGCCTCGGGCATGGATGTGTGTGATGCTCTTAGGTTAGTTACGTTTAATTAGTTCTAAGTTCTAGGTGACTGATGACCTCAGAAGTTAAGAGCCATTTGAACCATTTTTCTATCCATGTTGCACACCTACCAGCTCTTCTACGCCCATATCGATGCTGGCGATGAGAACACGGCAAGTGGAAGAGGTGCCAAAATAAACGAACACGTGTCTCGGCTTATCCGTAGATCAGGGCTGGGCAAATGCCGTTTAGCGAGCGCGGGCGCTCGCAGATGCCCGCAAGGCTCTCCCCCACTCTGCCAGCCAGCAGTACCCCCACCACTCGCCTAGCCACACACGTCACTGCACCGCGCGGAGTCACTCGGTCCGTTTGGTTCCCGTTGTTTCTGTTGTCTCTGTAGACATCGCGTTCGGTGTTCGTGATAAAACAGAACTAGTGGGCGGGAAATGGCCGAGGAGGAGTTAAAATAGTCGAAACGAAAGTCCTTTGAACCCATACTCGTTAATCCACAGTGGGAAGAAGAGTACTTTATTGTTGGAACGCAAAGAGCACGCCAGTGTTTGATTTGCAATGCAGCATTGTCTTCGCGGAAGAAGTACAATGTGAAACGACATTATCAGCTACTTCACGAGAAGGATACAGACGGTTTGAATAAAGAAGAATGAAAAACCAAACTTATTGAACTGAAGTAGAAAAAGGAGAAAGACGTACGTATATGAGGTTTGACTCCCAAAGAAATGCACACTATTTTTTTTAAAATCCATCTTTTATTCTATATGTTTGAAAGTTTTACAGTGTGTACATACATCCTTTAGGAACAATATTTTCATTTCTCCACATAATTTCCATCCCTCCCAACTGCCTTACGTCATCTTGGAGCCAGCACCTGTATACCCACACGGTAAAATTCTGGGAGAACCTGTTGGATCCACTGTTTGGCAGCGTGCACATGGGCGTCATCATCTTCAAACCTTGTTCCGCGAAGAAAGTCTTTCAGTTTCCCAAAGAGATGATAGTCACATGGAGCCAGGTCAGGACTATAAGGCGGGTGTTTCAGTGCTGTCCATCCCAGTTTTGTGATCGCTTCCATGGATTTTTGACTGACATGTGGCCGTGCATTATCGTGCAACAGCAAAACATCCTGCTTTTGCCGATGTGGTCGAACGCGACTCAGTCGAGATTGAAGTTTCTTCAGTGTCTTAACATATGCATCAGAATTTATGGTGGTTCCACTTGGCATGATTTCCACAAGCAAGAGTCCTTCGGAATCGGAAAACACCGTAGCCATAACTTTTCCAGCAGAAGGTGTGGTTTTGAATGGTTTTTTTTTCTTGGGTGATTTTGCATGATGCCACTCCATTGATTGCCTCTTCGTCTCTGGTGAAAAATGATGGAGCCACGTTTCATCACCTGTCACAATTCTTCCAAGAAATTCATCTCCACCATTCACGTACTGTTCCAAAAGTTCGCTGCATACCGTTTTCCTTGTTTCTTTGTGAGCCACTGTCAACATCCTGGGAACCCACCTTTTTTAACGCCAACACTTTCAGTGTTCTGCAGACACTTCTTTCCCCTATACCAATGTAGCGTGACAATTCATTCACTGTGATGCGTCTGTCAGCAGTCACCAATTCGTTAACTCTCTGCACGTTGTCTGGAGTGTGTGCAGTACGAGGCCTACCGCTGCGAGGAAAATCCTCAACATTGCCGTGCCCGCTTTCATCACGTAACCCGCTCGCCCACCGACTAGCTGTACTGCGATTGACAGCAGCATCTCCATACACCTTTTTCAACCTCTTGTGGATGTTTCCCACTGTCTTGTTTTCATAGCACAGTAATTCTATCTTCTTCAAAAACGCTTTCCTTGCCATTGCCAGTCTACATTTTATATCCTCTCTACTTCGACCATCATCAGTTATTTTGCTCCCCAAATAGCAAAACTCCTTTACTACTTTAAGTATCAAATTTCCTAATCTAATTCCCTCAGCATCACCCGACTTAATTCGACTACATTCCATTATCCTCGTTTTGCTTTTGTTGATGTTCATCTTATAATAAACGCAATAAATTACGTTCTTGACCGTGTTCAAAAATGGTTCAAATGGCTCTGAGCGCTATGGGACTTAACATCGGAGGTCATCAGTCCCCTGTAACTTAGAACTATTTAAACCTAACCAACCTAAGGACATCACACACATCCCTGCCCGAGGCAGGATTCGAACCGCCGACCGTAGCGGTCGCGCGGTTCCAGACTGAAGCGCCTAGAACCGCTCGGCCACCCCGGCTGGCTTCATCGTGTTAACTTGCTAGCAAAATGTGCCAAAATAGTTGGCGTCATGGACGTGGCTATAAAGACAGTCAACAATCTCAGATCGCATGGTGTGGGTCACAGAAAATTCAAATCATTACTGGCAGATCTCGGGTGTGAATACGGCGATGTTCAATACTTTGTGAAGTACGCTGGTTGAGTCGAGGTGTTGTTTTAGAACGACTGTTTAATTCACATAAAGCTGTAGCGTTATTCATGGCTGCGAAAGGAAAACCGGTGAAAGAATTGGATGACGCACAGTGGATTTTAGACCCTGAGTTTTTAACTGACGTAACCAAGCATTTGAATAGCTTAAATGTAGCTTTGAAAGATAGAAATAAGGTAATTAGCGAAGTATTTGACACTATTTTGGCATTCAAGAGAAAACTGCATTTGTGGGCAAAGCA
Organism: Schistocerca piceifrons; assembly: GCF_021461385.2. Lineage (NCBI taxonomy): Eukaryota > Metazoa > Arthropoda > Insecta > Orthoptera > Acrididae > Schistocerca > Schistocerca piceifrons. The sequence continues at coordinate 649,102,450 of NC_060141.1, read as the reverse complement.
ACTGTCAGAAATGTGTGTATACTTCCCGAGCGTTGCACTAATTGTCAATGATAACAATTTGGAACAGGAGAGGCTCAAAGAACATTTTGATGGGTTTGTACAGTGCTACATTCTCTCGAAGGCATGTTTGATAGTAGATTTGAGGATTTAAATCGACTGGAATGCGATATCAACCTTTTCTCGACTCCTTTTGCAGTTAACTTTGAAAATGTGCCTTCTGAATTTCAATTGGAACTCATTGACTTTCAATGCAATAATGTCCTGAAGGAGAAGTTTTGCACTGCAGAAACCTTGGAAAGCCTCTACAAATGTTTCCCATATGAGCAGTTTCCATTGTTATTTAAAATAGCTGCTCGTGTGTATAGCATTTTTTTTTTTTTTTTTTTTTTTTTGGGAACAACATAATGAAACTGACAAAATCGAAGCTTAGGAGTAGTCTTACTGATATTCATCTCACTTGTGCAGTGCGCCTAATAACCAGTAATTTCACACCAAATATCGAGATGCTACTTCGAAATCATTGTAAAAACATCCAGGACTATATAAATTAATGCCTATGTCCTATTCGTACATAGTATCCCTCCTCTGAACTACTCACGCCTGTGTAAATATAACGTAACATTTACAGTACAAATGTGTTTGTTTCTTAATCTTTTAAGTCTGTATCCCGTTTGTGGCCATGAAAGGAGAATATGTTACAACGCTTCGAAACTGTGTTTCATCCGTACATGGCCAACCGTTGCATGACACAGGATACACAAACTTTAGGTAAGAACGTTTTACATTTACGTCCCAGACACGCATGTCGTGCCACATATGATTGGCCTCCCGATAGCCATGTACCGGTGCCGAGTTCACGGACGCCACAGACGTGTAAAACAACTTCGGACGTATGTGCAATACGTACGTTGGCTTGTCCATACACAGCTGTGTGCGCGAAGTGTTCTCACAGGAGCACGGTTGCCCCCCGTGCTGTGTGCATACCCAAGCAGCCAACAACATCGCTCAGCTCTGCAACCCGCACTACGTGCCCACAGAGCTGCTCAGCTTTGCCCTCGGGGCTCACGGTGCCCACGGGCAACCATGCGGGCAGCTCTCGTGCCTACCCCTGTCTTAGATACTCGACCGCTTCTGAAGAAACGGTGGTCAAATTCTTCGAGGTATTTACAAGCTACTGTATGTGCCTTTTACAGCAACATAGTTTCAGCCGGAAGGTGGCTCAGTGGTTAGCGGCGCGGCTTTTCAAGTTTGCGCCCCTACTTCGAATCTCTATTATTGTTATTATTTATTTTATTTTCATAGTTTTCATTTATCTACCCATGTTCGTAGAAGGTTCCCACACGAATATTTCTTATTCTGTTATATTAATTGTAATATTACAACTGCATTTCACAATAGGTGCCACACATTCGTTACTGATCGCTCACTTTTACTTGGCCCCCTGAGTGGAAGATGCTCGAAGCGGAAGCTTGCGATTGGCTCTTAACACAATGGCTGCTGAGACAAACCGCGCCTCCTTATCCCAGAGTAGACAGCGCGTAGCTAATAAAATACACTACCGGCCATTAAAATTGCTACACCGAGAAGAAATGCAAATAATAAACGGTTATCCATTAGACAAATATACTAGAACTGACATGTGATTACATTTTCACGCAATTTGGGTTCATAGATCCTGAGAAATCAGTACCCAGAACAACCACCTCTGGCCGTCATAACGGCCTTGATACGCCTGGGCATTGTGTCAAACAGAGATTGGATCGCTTGTACAGGTACAGCTGCCCCTGCAGCTTCGACACGATACCACAGTTCATCAAGAGTAGTGACTGGCGTATTGTGACGAGCCAGTTGCTCGGCGACCATTGACCAGACGTTTTCAGTTGGTGAGAGATCTGGAGAATGTGCTGGCTAGGGCAGCAGACGAACATTTTCTGTATTCAGAAAAGCCCGTACAGGACCTGCAACATGCGGTATGCATTATCCTGCTGAAATGTAGGGTTTTGCAGTGATAGAATGAAGGGTAGAGCCACGGGTCGTAACACATTCGAAATGTAGTGCCGTCAATGCGAACAAGAGGTGACTGAGACATATAACCAATGGCGCCCCATACCATCACGCCGGGTGAATACGCGCTTCCAATGTGCGTTCACCGCGATGTCGCCAAACGCGGATGCGACCATCATAATGCTGGAAACAGAACCTCGATTCATCCGAAAAATTGACGTTTTCCCATTCGTGCACCCAGGTTCGTCGTTGAGTACACCATCGCGGGCGCTCCTGTCTGTGATGCAGCGTCAAGGGCAACCGCAGCCATGGTTTCCGAGCTGATAGTCCATGCTGCTGCAAACATCGTCGAACTGTTCGTGCAGATGGTTGTTGTCTTGCAAACGTCTCCATCTGTTGACTCAGGGATCCAAACGTGGCTGCACGGTCCGTTACAGCTATGCGGATCTCGACTGCTAGCGATACGAGGCCGTTGGGATCCAGCACAGCGTTCCGTATTACCCTCCTGAATCCACCGATTCCATATTCTGCTAACTGTCATTGGATCTCGACCAACGCGAGCAGCAATGTCGCGATACGATAAACCGCAATCGCAATAGGCTACAATCCGCCCTTTATCAAAGTCGGAAACGTGATGGTACGCAATTCTCCTCCTTACACGAGGCATCACAACAACGTTTCACCAGGCAACGCCGGTCAACTGCTGTTTGTGTATGAGAAATCGGTTGAAAACTTCCCTCATGCCAGCACGTTGTAGGTGTCGCCACCGGCGCCAACCTTGTATGAATGCTCTGAAAAGCTAATCATTTGCAAATCACAGCATCTTCTTCCTGTCGGTTAAATTTCGCGTCTGTAGCACGTCATCTTCGTGGTGTAGCTATTTTAATGGTCAGTAGTGTAAACGAACTTGCAGTGGATCAATGCATCACAGATGTGACACAAAACTTGTGAAACTTCCCCTTTGAACAATTTTATATATGACTGTGCTTAAACTGACACACAATATTTTTAGCGCAACGCAATCTGACTTTCAAAATTCCCTACAAAAGAATGGCCCTGACTAACATTAAACTATACCTTTCACAAATCACTTACCTCACAAAAATCTTCGCTGCTCAAGCTACTGCAATACAGCGAGCGCCACTACTGCCAGCTAAATAAAAGATTCAAACTATGGAAGGCACTAACTACTGATAGGGATAGTTAGCAAATGAAAGATATTAATAGAGAACAAACAATGTATTTACCTTGATATCATCATATATAAATATAGCAGTTCATGACAAATTACAAAACTCCGCCATCTCTCTCCCCACATCCACCACTGCTGGCGGCTCACCTCCAACTGCGCAACGCTACGCGCTGTTCACAGCCAGCTGCCTAACACTACAATGGCGAGTATTACAACAATGCAAAGCAGCCACAGACTGCACACAGCACAGCCAGTGATTTTCATATTGAGCGTTACGTAACATTGCCAATAAGAAAACATAAACAGCCTACTTACATAGAGAAAACATAAACAGCCTACTTACACTTGTTAGCTAATCGCTAGAACGTACAGGTGCAGCATCTTCACACGTTTCCGTAAATAATATTAACTATCATTAAACACAACACCGCGTAGAGATGAGCCCTATTTTCACAACAGCTTCTTATTGTTACAGCGTACACTGATCGGCCCGGACATTATGACCACCTACAAAATAGACAGTATATCCACGTTTGGCACGGATGACAGCAGCATCAAATCGTAGCATGGAAGCAGTGAGGCCTAGGCACGTCACTGGATATACTTGGCAACACGTCTGCACAGCTGTAGCCGAGCAGTTCTAGGCGATTCAGCCCGAAACCGTGCTGCTGCTACCTTCCTCGGGGAAGGAGGTGTGTGATGTCCATAGGTTAGTTAGATTTAAGTAGTTCTAAGCCTAGGGGACTGATGACCTCATATGTTAAGTGCCATAGTGCTCAGAGCCATTTTTAAACCATCTGCACAAGCACAAGTCACGTAATTCTCGTAAACTCCGGGGAGGGGGTCGATAAGCTCTGACACGACATTCAATCACATCCTTGATGTGTTCGATCGGGTTCAGATCTGGCGAGGTGGGGTGCCAACACAGAAACTGGAACTCACCATTGTGTTCCTCGAACCACTCCATCACTCTCCTGGCCTCGTGACATGGCGCATTATCTTCTTGAAAATGCCAAAGCCATCGGGAAAAGTGATCGTCAAAAACGGCTGTACGTGATCTGCAACCAGTGCGCAATACTCCATGGCCGACAAGGTGTCATGCCGAGCTACAATGGACCCATAGATGCTCCAGTGAATGTCCCCCGCCAGCTTGTCTCCGTATTGCAAAACAGGTGTCGAGGAGCTGTCCTCCAGAAAGACGACGGATTCGCCCCCATCCATCGGCATGGTGAAGAAGGTATCGGGATTCATCAGACCATGCAAAGCTCTGCCACTGAGCAAATGTCCAATTCCGATGGTCACGCTCCATTTTCAATTGTAGTTTCCGATGTCATGGTGTTAACATTTGCATATGCATGGCCCGTCGGCTGCTGGGGCACATCTTTAGGAGTGTTCAGTGCACTGTGTGTTCAGACACAGTTGTATACTGCCCAGCACTAGAGACTGATGTTAGTTCTGCCACAGTTCACCGACTGTCCTGTTTTGCCAGTCTATCCAGCCTACTACGTCCGAAATCTGTAATTATGGGTGACCACCCAACCCCATGACGTCTGGACGTGGTTTCATCTTGGTTTCGCCGCGTGCTGAAGATACTCACTGCAGGATTCCTCGAACAACCGACAAGTGGAACAGTTTACGAAATGCTCGTCCCGTGCCTCCGGGGCATTACAACCTGCCCTCGGTCAAACCCATTCCCACATTCATGGGAGCACGCTCACTGCTACAACATGTACTCATTCCTCGGAAGGCGACGCTGCTGTCGCCTGGGCGGGTTTGTATCGACAGTAGATCGGTGGTCATAATGTTCTGGCTGATCAGTGTATAATGCTGGTGCGTTACTAAGGTTGGACAACGAGCGTAAAATTTCGGGAGCGGCACTAAGTCAAGCGACTTCCAACGAACAGAGAGGTGCCAAGTAAAAGTGTACGATCAGTATATAATATTCTGATATTTCATTCTCATATCAATTCCCAGCGGTTCTAGGCGCTTCAGTCTGAAACCGCGCCACCGCTACGGTCGCAGGTTCGAATCCTGCCTCGGTCATGGATGTGTGTGATGTTCTTAGGTTAGTTAGGTTTAAGTAGTTCTAAGTTCTAGGGGACTGATGACCTGAGATGTTAAGTCCCATAGTGCTCAGAGCCATTTGAACCATCATATCAATTGTTGTATTAAATCTCATATTTTATTCATAAGTTAATTCTTCAGGAAGATTTTGTGCATTCCCTCCGATGATACTGATCGTAAAACCTTTGAAATACAGATATTCCAAACACCACAGCGACACTTCTTTGCACAAATCCCACTTAGGAAAGGAACGTCGTTAACACTGGTGAAGATTTCGAGCGTTGAAAATAATTTCGCGGCAAATCATGCCTAACGGTCATTTTCCGAAAACTGACGCTTGCAGTCAATTATGAATCGAGATAGGCTACAGAAATTTCACCAAAAAGAGTTTCAAATAATTTTCTCATACATTTATTGATTTCCTTGTTTTTTATTTAAGTTTTTCTTTAATTCATTGATTAGGCATAAAATTAGTAAATAAAGACAGCGCCATTTCGTTATACACTGGAAAATGGCTCTGAGCACTATGGGACTTAACATCTATGGTCATCAGTCCCATAGAACTTAGAACTACTTAAACCTAACTAACCTAAGGACATCACACAACACCCAGTCATCACGAGGCACAGAATACACTGGAAAACATGCGTGGAATATAATCTTCTACGGACATGGGTAGATGCGGGAAAAACTAAAATTAATATCAGGTATCGAACACTGCGCACGCTAGCCACTCTGCCATTGCATCGGTTGTACTATTACTTCGCTAATCGAAAAGTTTGACCGTTGTTTTCTCAGCAACGGTCGAGCATCTATGGATATGCCTAGATACGTGTTCCCTTATTTTAATCCCTCTTCCACTGAGCGAAGTTTTCGGGCAATCTGGTTATGGCACTTGTCATGTTCTCCTCGTGAGTGTAGACTGAATAAATTCTCCTGGAGGCTGTCAAATGTGTGTGTGTGAATTCCTAAGGGACCAAACTGCGGAGATCATCGATCCCTAGACTTACATACTACTTAAACTAAATTATGCTAAGTACAACGCCCACACCCAACCCGAGGGAGTACTCGAACCTCCGGCGGGAGGAGACGCGCAATCCGTGACATGACGCCTCAAACTATGTGGCAGCAGGCTGTCCTGGCAGACATCCCAGCAAACAGTTTCGTTTCCAGCAGAGTTGCCGCAGCGTCCCAGTCCGTAGGGCTTTAGAGTTACAAATGCTTTCCTTAACAAAGTGTCGTGTTGAATTTCTGCATACTGTTGACAGCACTTGGTAGAAAAGTACGCGTGAGAGGTAGACGCAGCAGCCGCAATGAAAGCGAAACAACCCAACCGGAGTGTCAGTTGACGAATGCGCCTTCCTGCCACCGAGCGCCCTCTGTGATGGGGGAAAAGTGGCCGGAGTCGCGGCCCTGGCCACCAGGAGGCTCTGGCGTCGCGCCCTGACGGATGGCGCGGGGAATCCGCGAGCGCGGCGCGCATTAATCATCTGTTGCTGCCGTCCGCTGACAGCTCAATTATCGCGCAGAAAGCAATCTGCAGCCGGATCCGCGACGCGACGCGACGCGCCTTCTCGCCGGAAACTGACGCTGGCGCCGGACGTCGGACGCTCGCCCGGCGTTCTCCGCCTGCGCCTGTCGCGAGACGCCGGCCGGCCGAGGCAGCCCAACTCGGGGGAACGTCGTGCGCGCAGCGACGCGGCGGCGCGAGCGGGAACTTCCAACTGTTCCGCCTCGGACTGTGCAACTTGTAACGACCCCGCTCGGAATGTCTCGTTCGTCTCAAACACGCGGTGGCCTCATTCCCTAATGGAAAACATTAGCCTGGTGAATAACGTCTCTCATCCCTGCGAATCAGGCACGAGAAACTATTAATTCCTCACGATGAGTTTTAAACGAACTTCATAGCTTTTTAGAGGAAGTCCGCCTTATGGGGATATGTTTCAACAGTTTCTGTGCTATCTTCAGTGCGTTTAATTGGTTATTTTCCTTCTAACATGTAGCTACTGCATATTTACACTGGTAGCTTAGTGTCTACTACGCAACGTAAAGTACTCCGTCTTCTGGCCACGAGTGGTCATTCTAAGGGGAGGTCGTTATGATTGTGTTCTTGACCGAAGCCGCTACTATTCGGTCGAGTAGCTCCTCAATTGGCATCACGAGGCTGAGTGCACCCCGAAAAATGGCAACAGCGCGTGGCGGCTGGATGGTCACCCATCCAAGTGCCGACCACGCCCAACAACGCTAAACTTTGTTGATCTCACGGAAACTGGTGTATCCACTGCATCTACCATGCAACGTACACGTAGTAATAGTGTTTAATGATGTGGTGTTTTTATTTGTTTACGTCGGGGTAAAACGCTTATTTCTTGCGCTTTTGTCGTCACACATTTATTTTTTGCAATTTTTTCGACAAGAACAGAATTAAAGACATGTAATGGCGCCGAAATCTCTGCGGTTGGTGTATAAATCGTAAAAAATGAATGCGTGACTACAAAAGCGCAAGAAATAAGCGTGTTACCTCGACACAAACAACGTAAAAAAAAATACCACAACATCAAAAACACTGACAAGCTGTAGGCTGCATAATACACCCAAAGTTACTAACGTCAACACCAAATAGCTTCCTGTGAGAAGGAAAATAAACAAATATACTCACTGAAAATGTCACAAAAAGTGCTGAAACATGTCGTAGTAAAAACGACACAACAAAGTTGTCTTGCATCAGGCGGAATTCTTCTCCAGATTTCTTGACAAGCACGGCAAGAACTGCAACATTCTCAAGATGTTTAAAACTTTTTAGCACTTCGTATCTCTCTACACCAACTGTTATGCACGCGTTTCCTAACGAGTAAGTAATTATCGTACGTTGTAGTTACTAAATCATGTATTTTCATTTACATCATACCGCCTTCCACATTTTCCCATTTCTGTCATTACTGCATATACACTCATGCTCATAAATTAAGGATAACTGCAGAATGTGGTGCCACACAAGGTGGCACTTCACAAATCAGGCGCTAGTAGCATAGGCACATAACGAACACACAAGACACAGATCTGTAAGTCCACAGTATTGGTGGTAAATTACGTAAACCGTTCCGAATCACATGTGCTACAAAACGCCACTGTTTCCTGCGTATGTACCCCGATATCAGTATGGGATATGATCAGCATGCACACGTACACACGCCGCACAACGGGTGGCATACTCTGGATCAGGTGGTCGAGCAGCTGCTGGGGTACAGCCTCCCATTCTTGCACCAGTGCCTGTAGAAGCCCCTGAAGTGTCGTAGGGGTTTGTAGACGTGCAGCGAAACGTCGACCGGGAGCATCCCAGACGCGCTCGATGGGGTATAGGTCTGGAGAGTAGGCAGGCCAGTTCATTCGACTGATATCTTCTGTTCGAAGGTACTCCTCCATGATGGCAGCTCGGTGGGGCAGTGCGTTATCATCCATCAGGAGGAAGGTGGGACCCACTGCAACCCTGAAAAAGCGGACATACTGGTGCAAAATGACGTCCCGGTACACCTGACCTGTCACAGTTCCTCTGTCAAAGACATGCAGATGTGTACGTGCATCAATCATAAACCCACCCCACACCATCAAACCACAACCAACATACAGGTCTCTTTCAAGGACGTTAAGGGGTTGGTATCTGCTTCCTGGTTCACGCCAGATGGAAACCCGGCGAGAATCAGACTACACCTGGACTCGTCCGTGAACATAACCTGGGACCACGGTTCCAATGGCCATGTACTGTGTTCTTGACACCATGCTTTACGGGCTCTCCTGTGATCAGGGGTCAGTGGAATGGTCCTTGCAGGTCTCCGGGCCAATAAACCATGTCTGTTCAGTCGTCTGTAAGCTGTGTGACTGGAGACAACTGTTCCGTGTCTGCCATAAGGTCCCGAGCAAGGCTACCTGCAGTACTCTGTGGCCGTCTGCAGGCACTGATGGTGAGACATCGGCCTTCCTGTGGTGTTGTACACTATGGACGTCCCGTGCTGTAGCGCCTGGACACGTTTCCTGTCTTCTGGAATCGTTTCCATAATCTTGAGATCACAACTTGTGCCACACGGAGGGCCCGTGCTACGACCTGCTGTCTTTGACCAGCCTCCAGTCGCCCTAGTATTCTGCCCCTGATAACGTCATCAATATTTCTTTGAGCCATTTTTAACACACATTCACCATTAGCTTGTCTGAAAACGTCTGCACACTTACTCGCTGCACCGTACTCTGACTTGCACCAACACACCTCTGCGTATGTGGACTGCAGCCAGCGCCACCGTGCGACGAGCGTGGGTCAGATGCACCGCATGGTCATACCCAGAGGTGATTTAACTCGCAAACCGCACACCGGAGCTTTGTTTCACCGTGTATCAGCATTATCCTTAATTTATGAGCATTAGTGTACATGAGACCTATCATGCCATCTATTCCATTCGTCGTATTCGCTTTGCTCAGAACCACAAGCATTCTTGTGTAATGTTTGCAGTACTGTATCCATCTTCAGCAGCTGAAAGTATATCATTAATCAGTTACATCAAAGAAATTTTATGCCGGCCAGTGTGGACGAGCGGTTCTAGGCGCTTCAGTCTGGAACCCCGCGACCGCTTCGGTCGCAGTTTCGAATTCTGCCTCGGGCATGGATGTACGTGGTGTCCTTAGGTTAGTTAGGTTTAAGTAGTTCTAAGTTCTAGGGGACTGATGACCTCAGATGTTAAGTCCCTAAGTGCTCAGGGCCATTTCAACCACTTTTTTTTAAAGAAATTTTATACTGAGGTGATGTATAGCGATATGCACATACACAGACGGCGGCAGTATCGCATACACAAGGTTTAAAAGGGCAGTGCGTTGACGGAGCTGTCATTTGTGCTCCGATGATTCATATGAAAGGAGTTTAGACATGAATATGGCCGCACAACGGCAATTAACAGACTCTGAACACGGAATGGTAGTCGGAGCTAGTCGCACGGGACATTCCATTTCGGGAATCGTTATGGAATTCAATATTACGCAACCACAGTGCAAAGAGTCTGTCAAGACTCACCGGAGGAGAAACACCCCTCTGAAGATGTCCAGCGCAGCTCTGGACGAAACGTTAGGAGCTGAAGAGTTTCATGGACCACGACCTTACATCCCGGAAGGCATGGATGTACGTGATGTCCTTAGGTTAATTAGGTTTAAGTAGTTCTAAGTTCTATGGGACTGATAACCTCATATGTTAAGTCCCAGAGTGCTCAGAGCCATTTGAACCATTTGATAAAAATATAAACCAGTTGCACAAAAAAATTTCATTTCTTCACCTGTTTCAGGCAGCCAGTGCCCTTCTTCAGAATATTCTGAAGAATAATGTTTTTCCTTATTTTGCTAAGAGTTTTTCAGGAACTTCCATTCTCCCCTTTCCTCATCTACATTTCTTATTTTTACTAACAATTCCAATTTTATACATTGCGGATGTTCTAAACTATTAATTTATGTCCTTAATCAGTTTTCAGCTTACAAGACCTTAACCAGCCTGCAACTGATCGTCATCAGCGAGGTGTGTATAATACTGGAGAACGGCACTGAAAAAAATGTTTCTCATTAAGAGAGAGAGGTGCAAACACAGAGTAAATGTCATCTTCGAAAGTAAAGCTGTAACGTAATTAAAAATATTCAACAGTAAATAAATATAAAGAGTGGAAACTAGAATAACATCGAACACTCGAAACAGCAATGTGGGGGGGGGGGGGGGGGGAGGAAGGAGCACGTGTGTGTGTGTGTGCGCGCGAAGGTGAGTTAAAGGTGAAATTGGTTGGTTAGGACAAAATTATCAACACATTACACTCATCTAGAATTGTAAAACTACCATGGGCTAGTGTAGAAAACCATAAGTAAGTGTAGACTGTAGCAGTCTTCCTTGTAGCCTTGGCCCTAAAGTCGTAAACCTGTTCTTGTGCCTTAGGTGTGTTGCATACCTATTAGGCGTCACCTCATTTCGATTTCTTTGTTTGTGCATTCGATCGGAGTCTTACAAGATTCCCCTTGAAATAGGAAGCAGTGAACTCTCTAGAAACAGAATTTGGATATATAACTGGCAACGTAACCTATGGAACATTTTTGTTCTAAATAATTATTCTCCTGTCAGTTATTTAAAAATAAACACTATTTATATCAAAATTGAAATCATCAAACTTTATTCAGCTTTTATTCGAAAACTGCTGATTTGTTATGTTTTATTTAATTTTATTTAATCCTGTGGCTAGGGTCCCCCGTCGGGCAGACCGTTCGCCGTTTGCCGGTCTTTCAATTTGATGCCACTTCGGCGACCTTCAGTAGATAAGGATGATAGGACGATGATGAGGACAGCACAACACCCAGTCCCTGGGCGGAGAAAATTCCCCGACCCAGCCGGGAATCGAACCCAGGGCCAGAAAATCGACAATCCGGCAGACTGACCATTTCTTTTTTTTTAAATCTCAGAACCAGCCGGGAATCGAACCCGGGTCCTTACGATTGACATTCTGTCGCACTAACCACTTTTTTTTTTACAAACATAAACTGCTTCTAGCATATATATATATATATATATATATATATATATATATATATATATATATATATATATATAAGACGATGACCACTATAAAATATTTCTGGGAAACGTAAATAGGTGGACTTTTTTTTTACATAATGGAGTAATAATAGCAAACAGAAACTGCTGCTAGCCTTTTTTTTATATAAGACGATGACCTTTATAAAATAAAATATTTCTGCGAAACGTAAATAAGTGGACTTTTTTTTGCAGTCTGGTGTAACAATAACAAACATAAACTGCTTGTAGCATTTTTTAAAAATATATAAGACGATGACTTTTATAAAATAAAATATTTCTAGGAACGTAAATAAGTGGACTTTTTTACATAACAGTGAAAAACAAATCCTGCTTCTGTCAGTACAAAACAATAACGGTCTACATTCCTCTATTGGGCGCGTACCTCGCTAATCCCGTCATACCTCGCGTTGGTGCCGGGTACGTCTTCAGGTGTGGTTGTGGATCCTCTCCACTGTCCTGGTCCTTTCTTGTTCTGATACTTATAGACAATAATTGCATTCTCCTACACGGGACACCCCAACTGGGTGGGGGATCAAGCAAGGCACTCCCTAAAAAATTTGCGTAATATGTTCGATATCTCGGATGTCTCATAAGCTGTGAGTGATGTTCTTGTAGTAAGGCCCAAAAGTCGAGCACATTCTTACTGCCGTCTCGGAAAAGATAACGCACAGTCAAACCTCGAATCCAAGTCACTGCGTTTGTCTTTGTTCGGGGATAATATGTCCATCTGGGAGAAGTAATATCCGTGGTTCTGTTGCTTGCGGCCCCACCCGAAGCCGGCCGCGGTGGTCTAGCGGTTCTAGGCGTGCAGTCCGGAACCGCGCGACTGCTACGGTCGCAGGTTCGAATCCTGCCTCGGGCATGAATGTGTGTGATGTCCTTAGGTTAGTTAGGTTTAAGTAGTTCTAAGTTCTAGGGGACTGATGACCATGGATGTTAAGTCCCATAGTGCTCAGAGCCATTTGAACCATTTGAGCCTCACCCGAAGGAGGAAGGCGATCATACCATTCAGCTACCGGGGGCGGACAATTGCTATGTGAAACAGAGGGATGTTGTAGTAAAAAATAAAAAAAAATACAGATTTAACATACAGCGCTAGAGAAAAAAGGAAAAAAGAAAAAGTTAAAATATTAAAAAACGCGAAACAAAAACATATCACAAGCTGCGACATCGTCGCGAAAAAACAGTGACCCGTATAGGTAATAAGTTTCCTTCAATTTACGTCTATAGTCACAATCTTTTCTGTTTAACAGATTACCGGTTTCGGTCTTTAATGAACAGCATCAGATCAAAGTGCTAATGTACTGCAGCCATAGTGGCATCGTCAAATGTTAAATGCGGAATCAGCACCAGCATCGTCAAATACATATAAATCACATCACATGCACGAGTCACGGACTAAAGTTAGGAGTTATCAGAAAACTAATTTTAAGCAGAAATGCTATAACGAAAAAGGTCCACTTTCTTCAACGAATAAAACTTGGAGGAAAAATAGTCATCTATAAGCATCACAGCTAATAATATCATGATGCGCGCACTTTTGTATACGGTGAGAAGCTCGTAAATGGATTTTCTAACTGATTTCTGGTTATATTTTCCTACAGCGTTTTCAGCTCCTCACGACCTACACATGCTGTTCTATATTCTTTTTGTTGAAATTTCCGTGAAAGGAAGTAGCAATATGACTTGAATTGCTACATTTTAGAAACATTACTTGATATTGCTGATACGCTGCATACATCGCATGGGATTCCGTGAGTTACATGGTGGGCAGAAAACTGTTGACAGCAAGTAGTACTTTGATCTGTCACCTTGATCACACCACAGTAAGGAGATGGGCGTTCAGCTCATCAGAAAAGTGCCAAATATACACTCCTGGAAATGGAAAAAAGAACACATTGATACCGGTGTGTCAGATCCACCATACTTGCTCCGGACACTGCGAGAGGGCTGTACAAGCAATGATCACACGCACGGCACAGCGGACACACCAGGAACCGCGGTGTTGGCCGTCGAATGGCGCTAGCTGCGCAGCATTTGTGCACCGCCGCCGTCAGTGTCAGCCAGTTTGCCGTGGCATACGGAGCTCCATCGCAGTCTTTTACACTGGTAGCATGCCGCGACAGCGTGGACGTGAACCGTATGTGCAGTTGACGGACTTTGAGCGAGGGCGTATAGTGGGCATGCGGGAGGCCGGGTGGACGTACCGCCGAATTGCTCAACACGTGGGGCGTGAGGTCTCCACAGTACATCGATGTTGTCGCCTGTGGTCGGCGGAAGGTGCACGTGCCCGTTGACCTGGGACCGGACCGCAGCGACGCACGGATGCACGCCAAGACCGTAGGATCCTACGCAGTGCCGTAGGGGACCGCACCGCCACTTCCCAGCAAATTAGGGACACTGTTGCTCCTGGGGTATCGGCGAGGACCATTCGCAACCGTCTCCATGAAGCTGGGCTACGGTCCCGCACACCGTTAGGCCGTCTTCCGCTCACACCCCAACATCGTGCAGCCCGCCTCCAGTGGTGTCGCGACAGGCGTGAATGGAGGGACGAATGGAGACGTGTCGTCTTCAGCGATGAGAGTCGCTTCTGCCTTGGTGCCAATGATGGTCGTATGCGTGTTTGGCGCCGTGTAGGTGAGCGCCACAATCAGGACTGCATACGACCGAGGCACACAGGGCCAACACCCGGCATCATGGTGTGGGGAGCGATCTCCTACACTGGCCGTACACCACTGGTGATCGTCGAGGGGACACTGAATAGTGCACGGTACATCCAAACCGTCATCGAACCCATCGTTCTACCATTCCTAGACCGGCAAGGGAACTTGCTGTTCCAAAAGGACAATGCACGTCCGCATGTATCCCGTGCCACCCAACGTGCTCTAGAAGGTGTAAGTCAACTACCCTGGCCAGCAAGATCTCCGGATCTATCCCCCATTGAGCATGTTTGGGACTGGATGAAGCGTCGTCTCACGCGGTCTGCACGTCCAGCACGAACGCTGGTCCAACTGAGGCGCCAGGTGGAAATGGCATGGCAAGCCGTTCCACAGGACTACATCCAGCATCTCTACGATCGTCTCCATGGGAGAATAGCAGCCTGCATTGCTGCGAAAGGTGGATATACACTGTACTAGTGCCGACATTGTGCATGCTCTGTTGCCTGTGTCTATGTGCCTGTGGTTCTGTCAGTGTGATCATGTGATGCATCTGACCCCAGGAATGTGTCAATAAAGTTTCTCCTTCCTGGGACAATGAATTCACGGTGTTCTTATTTCAATTTCCAGGAGTGTATTAACTTCAAACCCTCGTAAGCATATTTCTTCATCGCAGCTAACTTGATGTTATGTCTGCTGTATGTGCAATCCATGTCTGAAAGTAGTCGTCGTAGTTTGACAAGGATCCAGGTAAGTTTCTCCTGCTGTTCCTGATCGTTAACCGCTTAGCTCAAGGTAAAACCGGTAACCTTAAGGTTGATGTAGCAAAGAAGATATTAATTCAAATTGAGACAAAAATAAGCTAGCTGTAATGTGATAGACGATAAATTCCTCTGCAAATACACTACTAACACAGTGTCCGTCCCCGGTATCTGAGTGCTACCGGCACGGCAGCTCAGCGTGTTCGGTCAGAGAGCTGCTTGGCCTCTGTAATAAAAAAACTGAGTGGAAGGATCAACAAACGTCGGCAACGACCAAACTCAACGATAAAAAAAAAAAATGGTCAGTGCGACAGAATGTTAATCCTAAGGGCCCGGGTTCGATTCCCGGATGGGTCGGAGATTTTCTCTGCTCAGGGACTGCGTGTTGTGTTGTTCTAATCATCATCATTTCATCCCCATCGACGCGCAAGTCGCCGAATTGGCGTCAAATCGAAAGACTTGCAGCCGGCGAACGGTCTACACGACGGGGGGCCCTAGTCAAACGACATCTACTTTTTTTTTTTATTAACACAAGGACCTACCGAATATCGTGAATGTCGAGAACGAATTTTTCACTCTGTAGCGGAGTGTATGCTAATGTGAAACTTCCTGGCAGATTAAGACGGTGTGTCAGAATGGGGCTCGAACTAGGACCTCTTCCAAGAGTGCCAGTTCCGCAAGATACACAGCGGATCTTCTGTGAAGTTGGAAAGATCTAATTTGATTGCACATTTAGAGACCTGTTGCCTCACATTTTATAACAGGTCATACATTTTACAGCTTTTCATGTAAATTACAAAACGTATTCCAAATTACAAACAGCAGTTACTGTTCTCAGCAATAACAATAGAAGTAGCAATAAATTAAATATACATTAGAAACAGATTTTAAGAAGATGTGATGGTACGTTATAAGAAATACTTGGATAGTGAGAGAAAGAGAGAGAGAGAGAGAGAGAGAGAGAGAGAGAGAGAGAGAAATGTTGGTCTGTCTGAATCAGCCTACTATGAAAGCCTCGGAAGTGCTTTGAGCCTTGCAGTCCTGGTTCGCTACAGTTTAATTAACAGATTAATATTTCTAAACACTATTTACAAAAACACCATAACTATTATGTACACTGTGGAAAAATCAGTCATGTGTGAGTGTAAAATATCTTATTTCTTGGGGTTATTAATTAACCTTCAGTTCCTATATTAGTTGTCTTGAATTTTACCTGTTATGTTGCTTATATACTAAGTGTTGAGTTACAAGTGTTACATCCCAGCAGCGATATAATGACCGTGGGATGGATGTGCCTGATGTTTATGCTTAAGCTAGAAGAGGTTTGCAGGGTTGATTACATTACACTGTTTCTTCTGATGCAGTTTAATTATTTTAGATGTTGTGTAAGGTGCTCGATGGTACGTGTTGGTGAAATCGTTTGTTGTTTGAGTGGGTATGTGTTTAGGTGGTGCTGTCTGTGTTGATGCACGAATACGAACTGCTGCCGTGCTCCGTTTTGTGTTGCAGTGTTCTGTTATACGGCCGTGTCTGTCTATATTCGTCATGTAATGTCCTCGAGGCATCATCAGTGATTTTATGTTCTATTTACCACTCGTCTTTGTCTGTTATTGCCCGTATCATCGCTGATCGCTGCCACAGATTACAATTATCAAAGCTATGTCTACTAAGACCACATGTCTACTAAGACCACTAAGAAACACAGGTCTCCAGCTACCAGGGCCAGGTCATGGCTCCACCCATTCGCATGGCAGCAACAAAAGGGCTTCCATCCGGAGACGTCCGATGATATTGAAATCCTCCCGTCATTGGTTGACAGCGACGTGGTTCAGTGTCATTACTTACAGACAACGGAAAACATCGATCTGCTGTGCATGCAAGGTTCCATGGACTATGAAGTAGCTAGATACCTAAAACGTGAAATGTACCAATGGGCTACCTTGCCGACATGCTTGTTATTAAGAGGGCCGCTGGGGGTAGCCGCGTCGTCCAAGGCAACTTGTCACGGTCCGCGCGCCTTCCCCCGTCGGAGGTTCGAGCCCTCCCTCGGGCATGGGTGTGTGTGTTGTCCTTAGCGTAAGTTAGTTAGATTAAGTAGTATGTAAGCTTAGTGACTGATGACCTGAGCAGTTTGGTCCCTTAAGATCTTACCACAAATTTCCAAAAAATGTTTGTAAGAATAGAAGAATTGGAAACTGAATTAGTTAGTAATGATTGTAGGAAGCGTAGACAGCAGAAACAAGAACAACACGAAAATAATGATGAAATGTGCACCAACAACTACACGTCTCACGAAACTTGCGCTGACGCCCGAGGATGCGCCAAAAACACAGACACAGGAAAATGCACAGTGACAAAACACAGACATGATACACTGAAACACAGCAGGGTATACAACACCGAAAAGTTCAAAACCTACATCAGACCAGTGACGTTCATCTCAGGGGGGTTCAAAAACACAAATAACACAGCACACAATATCACAATGCATGATGGCGAACAGCACAGAAGGGAAAAAAGTGAAAACTTGAGGATTCCAAAAGAACACAGGCAAATAGACAACCCAGCACAACTACAACCACACAACCTCGAACGTAAACAAGAATACGACACAAAACAGAAAATACGGACACTCAAAACACACTCGCAGCCCGGGCAGACAGCGAGAGAACGATCAGACCCAGATAAAGAACACAGAACTTGTGGTACAGACGTCATTTTAAAGCTGATAGAAAATATATGCCTTTCGAGGCTAGAAAATAGACACACCTTCCAGACAGCACTTCTGACTATAACTGGTAATTCAAAAGGTGCCACAATCTGCTATCCGACGAGCGAGCAGACAGACAGACTTTTGCTGAAATCAGCTAAAATACCGACAGACATTAAAGAATTGACTGCACTATTACACAAAACCTACACAAGAAGGGGCGAAAAGCTCATTCTAAAAAATGTATACAAAGGCCTTGGCGAGGGCCCACGGACGAGTATACTTCGATTACAATGAAGAGGGATCTAAATAGTTTGTATGTACCCGACATCCATTAAACTATTCCAACTGAATGCAAACAACCAGACACTAGTTACTACGGAGGTAGCTAAACTAGCGAATGAAGTGCACACGATCGCGGTCTGTTTACACGAACCCTACACCAGGAACGGAAAACTAGTAGGTTTTGACGACAGACAAATCTTCGTAACAGGTACACCCGATGCGAAGGCTGCGATCGTTGCCACAAATCGGATCTTTACAGTTACACAGATAACTCATCTATCTACGGAGCACATCGTAACAGTGGAAATAGTGCACGAAGGCAAGAAGTGGATTATTGCGTAGTTATATGCGCAGTACTCTCACGAAATTGTACATCTCAGTTACAGCAGAGACGTTTTCGAATATGACAAAAACCGAAACTTACTAATAGATACAGACATAAATGCTATGTCTGACACAACGAACGACCGTGGGCATCAAGTCCATGAGGTGCTAAGTGAACACAACCTAGCCGGCCGCGGTGGCCGTGCGGTTCTGGCGCTGCAGTCCGGAACCGCGGGACTGCTACGGTCGCAGGTTCGAATCCTGCCTTTGGCATGGTTGTGTGTGATGTCCTTAGGTTAGTTAGATTTAAGTAGTTCTAAGTTCTAGGGGACTTATGCCCTAAGATATTGAGTCCCATAGTGCTCAGAGCCATTTGAACCATTTTTGAACACAACCTATACATCGTGAACAGTCCGAATGAGCTACACACCCACATAGTGCCATCGGGAGCCAGCAGCAGAACTAACAAACAATTGCAAATGCACTTTCGCTTATAATTTGGTGGGAGGTCATGGATAGCGCTACTCACAGCGACCATAACGCTATCATCATGAACATAGACACACACATATACACACCTACACAGGACAGACGTCAGCGATTGTTCATTCAAAAGGCGGACTGGGCAAAATTAAGACAGATGATTGAGGTCTTCCCCCTACATGCAGTTGAGGGGTCAGTGGATTATATAGCACGTATTTTGACTGGCATACTACAAGAAGCACAAAGGGCTGCAGTTCCGACCGCTGGCACAGGACGGAAGCTAAACATACCATGGACTAGAAGACTGACACGGTTACGCAAAGAAGCAAGCAACAAACGGAATTGGTATCAAAGAGTGACAGCGGCAAGAGACAGAATGTCAGACTCATACAGTTCAGGGAAGCAAAACAACGCTACAAACAAGAGTTACAAAAACAAGAGAAGAACATTGGAACACACATGTGCAGAAACAGCTCCAAACGAACATTTCAGAGGGACCCTTCAAAATACAAAAAAGAGCGTCTGAAGACGCTAGTCTTAGCAACGCTGAGACGAAATGAGGGTGCCATAACAGAGGGATGGAGAAGTTCTCCACAGTTCCTGCTAAACAAACTCTTCCCTGACGACGAAGAGCAGATTCGTACTGGGCAACAACCGGTAATGAAATCTTGCTATGAAAATGGTACCGTCATTATTCCATTTGCATTTGAGGAGGACGCGCTTACGATTGCAAAACTAAAGAATAAAAAAGTCCCTGGGCCACGTACTATCTATTCCGAGACACTAAAAATTGTCGTCCCTCAGATTGTTCCATAACTGACGGATCTACTCAACGAAACGCTACGGCTGGTAACGGTACCTGCGTTTTGGAAAACAACAAATGCCGTCATCATCCTTCAGATCCAAAAAACGAGTAGAACTATATGCTTAATTAATACTTGGTCAAGTTGTTAATTAAGCATATAGGAACGACTTCTGTGCATTCTCTTGCAAACACACAGGGAGCAAGTTGTAAATTTGTGATAAGATTTATGGGACCAAACTGCTGAGGTCATCGGTCCCTAAGATCACACACTACTTAACCTAACTTGAACAAACTTACGCTAAGGACAGCACACACATCCAAGCCCGAGGGAGGACCTCGAACATCCGACTGTGGCGAGGGGGGAGGGGGAGGGGGCAGCTGCTCACAGGGAGCTCCTCGGCCTTAGTCCGCACCAATTCGGTTTCAGGGTGGGAAAAGCTATAGAAGAAGCACAAGACAAGGTACTAACTATTGTTAATAATATAGCTGCTATTCTTATAGACATACCGGGCGGCTTTGATAATCTCTGGTGGCCCGCTAATTTCGCAAGACTCAGAGAGCTGCAGGCACCCAAGACCCTCTACGACAGCCTCTCGGACTACTGTAGAAACAGTAGGACTGAATGGCGCCCGAGAAACCAGAAAATGATTAAAGAAATACCAAAGGTTACTCGCAGGCATCAGTCTGTGGCCCCGTCTTTTGGGAAATCGGCTCTGAACCTCTCCTAAATGAATTGGATGGGGATAACGTGCGAACAGGACTATGGCAAACTCAGACGACCTACTGATGATGGTCTCCGCGGACTCAAGAGTGCAGCTCGAACACCGGTCAACATTAGCATTAGCCATTGGAGCAAACATAATAAACTTCAGATGGTTCTACACAAAATAGTGTATATACTACTCAAAGCAACACTACAAAGTGATCCAACCATCGAACTATACGACATTAGCATACAAAGGCAACGGAAAACACGATATCTTGGTGTGCAATTCAACGAACGACTGTTCTTTGGCGAACACATCAGAACAACGACTCACAGGGCTGCGAAGATCATGCACAAGTTGGCCACACGCAACATAACACATTTCAGGGTACCATTACATACAGTGAGAACTTACCATTGTGCGCTCTATGAGCCTGTGGCCTGTTTAGCATGGGCCCACCGAGCACGTCTGGTGACGAATCGGAACAACATGCTGCGAGGGCAGAGAAGTGCCCTGGTAAGGCTGACAGGAGCTTTCAACACCACCTCAGTGGAATCACTCTGCGTGTTGCTTGCAACCTTCCCTATCGTCATAACCATTCAGTTTCTGGCTGCAATGTACTGGCTGAGGAGGGGGAGACAGGAGAAGATAATCGAGATAACCCGACAGGACATTACAGAGAAGCGCCGACTCGTTAAATGTCGGGTTGATACCTGGTAAATGGAATGGGAGTTACGTCATAAGGGCCGTAGGGTACATCAGTTCTTTCTGGGCATCAGGGAACGTCTGCCCTGAGCTATATCAGTCCCAGCCGGGATATGGTTAACCTTCTGACAGGCCACGGCCGTTAATCTGCGCACTCACACGCGTAGGCCGCAGCCAGAGTGCTACTGGTACATGTGGGGAACATGTGTCCCCAGAACACACACGTTTTCACTGTCACCGGTACAGAGGAGCAAGGGTAATAAATCGTGCTCGGGTAGCTCAGTTGGTAGAGTACTTGCCCGCTAAAGGCATCGGCTCCGGCGTTCGAGTCCCGGTCCGTTTTTTTTTTTTTTTTTTTTTTTTTTCATCACTCTACTGACTGGTTTGATGCGGCCCGCCACGAATTCCTTTCCTGTGCTAACCTCTTCATCTCAGAGTAGCACTTGCAACCTACGTCCTCAATTATTTGCTTGACGTGTTCCAATCTCTGTCTTCCTCTACAGTTTTTGCCCTCTACAGCTCCCTCTAGTACCATGGAAGTCATTGCCTCATGTCTTAGCAGGGAATGACTTCCATGGTAAACAGTTTTAAACTGCCATGAAGCTTTGACTAGCAGGTCCC
This sequence comes from Schistocerca piceifrons, assembly GCF_021461385.2. Lineage (NCBI taxonomy): Eukaryota > Metazoa > Arthropoda > Insecta > Orthoptera > Acrididae > Schistocerca > Schistocerca piceifrons. The sequence continues at coordinate 649,080,531 of NC_060141.1, read as the reverse complement.
AGTCTGAAATGATAGTGGCAACCTTAATTCTGCTCCTTGTTGTAGTTTCCATACGTTAATACCCACAACTAAAAATGTTGGCAACCGATTGTGAACTTTTACAGCAACACCAAATTCGACCAACATTCGCATTTTATTAAAATAATACAGAGGTTACAGAACGCGGACTGGCAACAGTAAGAACAGCGTTTCTGAAAAAGGGAAATTTGTTAGCATTGAATTTAATTGTTAGGTAGTCTATTCTGACGGTAATTGTTTGGAGGATAGCCTTGTGCGGAAGTGAAACGCGGTTCAGTATTAAAAGAGAACAAGTGTTTTTCATATGATGTACAGAAAAATAATTAATGGGTAGATCGGATAACCCATGAACAGAACTAAGGATAAAATAAATTTACAGAATAAATTGGTCAGAAGAAGGGATCCGTTGATAGGACGCATCCTGAGGCATTAAGGAATTGTCAGTTTGTCAACAGAGAAAAGTGGGGGAAAGGGAGACAAAAACGGTAGCAGGGCGAGAGCAAGAGGGTTCAAATGGATGTAGGCTGCACGAATTATGCGAACGAGAGGTTCGTACAGGTACGCAATCGTGGGGGGCACAGCAAGCCAGTCTACGGTCTCAAGATTACAACAAATACATCAACAATGACACGTCATTTATTTGGAAATTTGTGGTAAGTTCTATGGGACCGAACTGCTGCTGTCATCGGTCCCTAGGCTTACACACTGCTTACTCCAACTTAAACTAACTTACGCTAAAGACAACACACACACACCCATGCCCGAGGGAGGACTCGAACCTCCGACGGGGGGAGTCACGCGAACTGTGGCACGACGACCTAGACCGAGCGACTACAACGCGCGGTGCCATTCATTGCTCTACGATTCATGTACATTACTACTTCAAGTCAAGTGGGATAAAAACCGCAACCCCAAAAAGTTTTGCGGCAAACATGAATGTTGGCATACGTGTTTCTACAGCTGAAAGATGGTATCCACTGAAATTACGAGTTTTAAGGCGACAAGTACTCCGTTATCAACACCTCACTGAGTTTGAACTAGGTCGAGTAATAAGGCTACGAGAAGCTGGATGTTCCGTTTGCGACACTACGGAATGACTTGCAAGAATGTAGCCATTTTACACGATTGCTGGCAGCGGTGGTCACGAGACTGTACAGTAGCAAGAAGACTGGACTCCGGACGGCCACGTGGCATTACCGAGAGCGAAAGGCATCGTGTTCAGACTATGGCTCTGGCGCATCGTACTGCATATGAGGTTTGTCCGGAAAATACGTATAAAAGGTGAGTAATGTCTTGATGTTACAAGTTGCAGTCACCGCCAGGTGGGACTACTGCTGTAATCAATCCCATCAACGCTCAGTTCGAGTCAGAGCACTCTGCGTGAAGGTGGGAGTGTGCGGCAGCTTGTTGACAGTTACCCTTTTTCACCTGCCGTCCGCATGTAGCTCTCTCTGATTGAGGAACAGCGCGTCAAGATCCAGTTTCTTGCAAAGCTAGGCAAGAATCGCAGCAAGATTTTTGAGTGTTTGAAACAGGTTTACGGAGACAATTCTCTGAAGGAACCAACCGTGAACAATGGTTAAAAGGTTCCGGGATGGTAGAGAAGAAGTGACCGGTGACCCTCGCCCAGGACGCCCGTCGACATCGAGTTCCGATGCAAATGTTGAATGAATTCGGGCTTGTGTTCTTAAAGACCGTAGATTGACAGACAGAATGATTGCTGACGAGCTGTCAATCCCCAAAACAATCGTTCACGAAATCCTGACACAAACACTTGAAATGAAGAAATTGTGTGCGAAAATTGTACCGAAGCTGTTGACGCCAGAACAGAAAGCAAAGAGGGTCGAGTGCTGTGAGGATTGGTTGGAAGCAGAGGAACGAGGGGACTTTCTCAACCAAGTCATCACTGGAGATGAGTCCTGGTTTTACGAATTCGATGTGGAGCTCAAATCTCAAAGCAAGGAATGGAAACTAGCAGGAGAACCGAGAACAAAAAAGTCGTGAAAATCAAGGTTCAATGTGAAGACAATGTTGATTGTTTTCTTTGATTCTAGGGGCATTGTTCACAAGGAATTTGTCCCTCCCAGCCAGAAAGTGAACGGAAATTCTTACGTTGAAGTTCTGACACGTCTCAGAGCTCGTGTGGCCCGAGTTCGACCGGAGTTGGCAAAAGGGAGCAGGTGGATCCTTCATCACGACAATGCGCCCGCTCACACGTCGCTCGTTGTGCGCGAGTTCTTGGCCCGAAGCTCAATCAGCGTGACAGACCACCCGCCTTATTCACACGATTTAGCCCCGTGTGACATCTTCATGTTCCCGAAATGCAAAATGGTGCTTCCGGGGCGGCACTTGAGAGATGTGGAAGCCATCAAGGCGGAAACGACACGGCAATTGAGCAACATCACAACTGAAAACTTTCAGCAATGTCATCAACAGTGGAAACGGCGTTGGCAGAAGTGTATCGCGTCTCAGGGCGAGTACTTTGAAGGAGACCATATTGTAATACCTGAATATTTGTAAAGTTTATTATTCAACTTTTATAGTATTTTCCGGACAAATCTCGTATGCAGCAGCAATTGGCCACACACTGACACAACGAACAGTAACAAATCGTTTACTTCAAGGACAGCTCCGAGCCAGGCGCTCCTTAGCGTTCATTTCACTGGCTCCAAACCACCACCATTTATGAGTTCAGTGATGTCAGCCGAGAGCTTTTTGGAAGGCAGGTTGGAGGTCGGTAGTGTTTTCTGATGAAAGCTGGTTGTGCTTCGGTGTCAGTGAGGCCATGTGATGGTTAGAAGAAAAGGTCAGTTGCGGGCCTACCACCGACCTGTCTGCACACTAGACGCTCTGGACCTACATCTGGAGTTATGGTCTGGGGTGCGAATTCGTATGACAGCAGGAGCGCTCTCGTGGTTAGCTCACGCACCGCGACTACAGTGTGTACGTTCGTCTAGTGGTTCGACCTTTCGTGCCGCCATTCATTAACAGCTTTCCAGGAAATATTTTCCAGCACGATTACCGTCGCCCGCAATCCAAAGTGCTCTACGGAGTGTCGATGTGTTGCCTTGCCCTACTGAAACACCAGATGCATCTCCGGTCGAGCACATATGGAACATCATCGGACGACAACCCCAGCGCCGTCCGCGGTGGTCTAGCGATTCTAGGCGCGCAGTCCGGAACCGCGTGACTGCTACGGTCGCACGTTCGAATCCTGCCTCGGGCATGGATGTGTGTGGTCTCATTAGGTTTGTTAGGTTTAAGTAGTTCTAAGTTCTAGGGGACTGATGACCACAGTAGTTAAGTCCCATAGTGCTCAGAGCCATTTGAACCATTTTTGACAACCCCAGCGTCATCCACAACAGTATTAACAGTCCCTGTACCGACTGACCAAGTGCAGCAGACATGGAACTCCATCCGGCAAACTGAGATCCGGCAGCTGTAAAACACACATCATGCACTTTTGCGTGCTTGCATTGAACATTCTGGTGCTCACAACGGTTATTAATGTACCAACGTTCCACACATGCAATGGTTAGCCTCGTGCTTCCATCAGTCTGTGATCGTGCGGTGTTAATTACTTAAATACGTTACCCAGACAAATGTATTTCCGAAATTATTCAACATTTATTGTTTTTTATGCAGCAATTCTTTTTCCATCACCGTATTTATGGTGTCGAAACACAGCTGTAGTAGCTTAGCCGCTAAATTAACCCTTTCTTAAAATCTGTTGACCTTCCAGCCACTTCTTACCCTGACCTTCACACACCCACACCCATCCCCGTACAGTCTCAAGAATAAGAGTCTCTTTTATAACGCCTTGTACGTTTCACGACTTTTGACTACGAAATAGTTGCTCCTCCCCGTTACTAGTCTAGGTTTGTCTTTCAAAACTTCCAAGGCACTTCCCGCACATTCAGCACGCTGGACATTGTAGTACAGAGCAGTGGAATAGACATGTCCGACGCGATCATGTTTGTGAGACGGTGAGACGAGATGCTTGCCTTGGTAAACCTCCCCTGCTAGCGATCATGTCAACATTTCCTGTTGTTAGACCTCATTGTCGATTCGCGCGTCTTGTCAGTTTGTTTAGTCAAATCTTCTACATCCTCCACCTCAAAACAGACCTAGATGCACACCGTCGCTGGACAGGCTACAACCTCCCCCCTATTTAGGTTTTGCCTCGCAGTCTTCATCAACAAAAATCGCCTGATCTTGACTGCATTCCCTCTAAGTGGGAAGAGATCAATGCTTCTTTATTCACCTGACAATTTTTCCATCTTTGGTCACCTTAATGGCGTTCATTTACAGCATTCCTATTAACGCGATAAAATAATCGCTGGTAGAGGATAACAACTGCTTCATGCCAATTTGGAAACGATCTGGAGTTTTTCGATAGAGTGTGAAACTCAGTGTGATAACGAGATACTGAAACATATCCAGCTGCGTTTGAACTCCTCTTGTAACAGATACTAATGAACAGTAATTGCGATACGGTGACTATAACATTTTAAACCAAGGCTTTATTCCTTGTTCACTAAAAGTAATTGTACCTCAATGAAAGGAAACAATAGTCTGATTCACAAATCATGGCGATTCGCGCAGGTCGAAGCATGGACGTCGACTACATCGGTTCCAAGAGACAGTTGCACTACTCATGTGCTCGGCGGTTGAAGAAAGCATGAACCCTGAAAATTACATCTCTAGCTTGCTTATGTAGACTCTGTCGCTTACCACCACCAAGAGATGTAACAACTCGAAATAAATGGAATAAAAATTCACTAAATAACTCCTTTAATCTCGCATTGGCTACGATATTGACAGCAGAGCACTTAGAACACTACTCAACGGTCATTGGCTGGCGCAGAATGTGTAACGTAGGTGCGCATAGCAAGGCTAAAATCGACCGTCATCGTCCGTGACACCGACTTTAACCACTACCAATTTCGTAAGTAGGCCGATACTTCACTGGCACTGAGGTCAGCGTGTACTCATAACATCTCGTTATTATCTAGAGAACTATTTTTGGGTACCTAGAGTTCACAGAGATGTTTTTACTTTTTGTATTGTATACTTTCAACAGAGTCAGTCTGCGCCATTATTATTATACAGCCAGTGCCTCCACGTAGGGTTCAGGAAACCTAATTTTATAAACTTCTAAAAATAAAGATGAACATGAAAATATTTAGGATAGGAAGTAGCAGTCAGAAATTTAAATCTTTGCCTCGTGGACCTGAACGTGAATGTGATAGAACGAAGCGAAATTACAATGTTAGCCTATACGTTTTAAATAGCTTTATTTCTGCATGTACAGTTCTCGTGTCTGCCACCGCATTACGCTGTGTAAATTCCACTCGGGCGACGGAGCCGAAAACTGTTTATTTAACAGACCCACCGGGAAAGACTGAAGTGTCGATTTTATTTCTAGTTCATTGGTACTACAGCAGCAGCTCAACATTTCCAATTTCGCAATTCAAATACAAAGTGTATCTGATAAAAACAGGCGGACGTAGTCACTGGCATTTAGCCGACAATGTCGATGCTACAGAAAAATGAGTCACGATATTTTCCACTCTCTCCATGTATCTGGAATACACTAAAAAAACACCAGCGCAACACTGCCAAGTGCGAAACAAATAGAAAGGTATATTTCTTCATAAAAATAAAAATTTACTTTCACTGCCAGTAGTCATTGAATAAAGTACTTATTAATTATATAGTTAGAACGGAACCAGTAACCTTGCTTTGTTGTGTAGTCGTGACAATATTTTCTTGAAAAAAGTCTGGCAGAACTTCCACATTATTTGAAACGATTTTATGATTGGTACTGACAGTAATTACATACGTAAATGATTTCAATAAGTAATTTAGGAAAGTTAATATAATCGTTTTAACAAATCAGTGAAAGGATTATAAATTAATAAACTAATAAAATTCTGGCTTCCAGCCACATCAACTGATTTAAAATCCACGAGCTTTCAGCTGAGTGCTACTTGCCCACTCTCAAGAGGTCACCATTTGACAGATGCTGGGGAGCACTCGGCTGAAAGCTCATGGATTTTAAACCGCTAGAAGCAGCTGAAAGCTCGAGAGAATTTTTTCAGTATATATCGTCGCGAAACCATGCAGTCATATACACTGAAGCGCCAATGAAACTGGTACAGACATGCGCATTCAAATAGGGAGATATGTAAACAGGCAGAATACGGCGCTGCTGTTGGCAACGCCTATATAAGACAGGAAGCGTCCGGCGTAGTTGTTACACCGGTTACGGATGCTACAATGACAGGTTATCAAGATTTAAGAGAGTTTGAACGTGGTGTTATAGTCGGCACACGAGCGATGTCACACAGCATCTCCGAGGTAGCGATGAAGTGGGGATTTTCACGTACGACCATTTCACGAGTGTACCGTGCATATCAGGAATCCGGTAAAACATCAAATCTCCGACATTGCCGCACCCGGAAACAGCTCCTGCAAGAACGGGACCAACGACGACTGAAGAGAATCGTTCAACGTGACAGAAGTGCAACCCTTCAGCAAATTGCTGCAGATTTCTGGGGCATCATTCAACGAAACATCATCGAAGGCCCACTCGTGTACCCTTGATGACTGCACGACACAAAGCTTTGCGCCTCGCATCGGTTCGTGAACACTGACACTGGAATGTTGATGATTGGAAATACGTTGCCTTTTCGGACGAGTCTCGTCTCAAATTGTATCGAGTGGATGGACTGTACGGGTATAGAGACAAACTCATGAATCCATGGACCCTGCATTTCAGCAGGGGACTGATCAAGCTAATGGAGGTTCTGTGCCGCTGTCAGGCGTGTGGAGTTGGAGTGGTATGGGACCTCATATTCATCTAGATACGACTCTGACAGGTGACAAATACTTAAGTATCCTGCCTAATCATCTGTATCCATTCATGTCCGTTGTGCATTCGAACAGACTTGGGTAGTTCCAGCAGGACAATGCGATAACCAGACGTCCAGAATGCTACAGAGTGGCTCAAGGAACTTTCTTCTGAGTTTAAACAACTCCGCTGGCCACCAAACTCCTCAGACAAAAATGTTATTGAGCATATCTGAGATGCCTTGCAACGTGCTGTCCAGGACAGATCTCCACCCCTGCTCTTATGGATTTATGGACAGCCCTGCACGGTTCATGGTGTCAGTTCCCTCCAGCACTATTTCAGACATTAGCCGATTCCAAGCCACGTCGTGTTGTGGAACCTCTGCGTGCGCGGGGGGACCCTACACGTTATTAGGTAGGTCTTCCACTTTCATTCGCTCTTCAGTGTACATTAACAAAGCTTTAAACGTGCCAATTACTAATCCAGAATTTAGCACTGAAATACTGGACAACTTCTCCACATTCTAAATGTCTACGATTTTCATTCTGAATGACCGTTGACTTAGCAGATACTAGCTCTCATACACTGACAATGGGCCATCTTCTTCACGTAATAAGAAGACATGCTGGGCTGACGCAGATGGCTTCCACTTGAAGCACCCAGTAGAAGTGAGAAAAACAGGTGACACCTCAGCGTTTGAGAGTGTATGTAATGTTATTTTGTGGTAATAGATTCGAATCAAATTTATAAAGATTCGGCAGCATGAATCCCCTTACCAGTAGGACGTTGTACCCTCTATGGCCTTGATGCAAACACTGATTCGCTTGAGAAGGGTATCACAAATAATATATATCCGCAGGCAGGCTGGCCATAACTGTCGTGGATATCGTGCATTCTGGCACTGGAACGGAGTTGAGGTCCGAGATGGTCGTAGTCGTGTTGTGTTGGGAATAGGTCTGGGGATATTACTGACCGCAGGAGTAACACATCACGCAGACGTGCCATGTGTGTATGACCATTGTCCTGTTGAAAACTGCTACCATGATACCGTCACAAGAGAGATAACACGTAAAAACGCAAGAGGCCCGTGGCGTTCTGTTGCGCTTATAGTTCCCTCAGTCACTTCTAGCTGCGGTCTGAACTCACGCGCGATTGTCCCCCTCACCTTAATTGCCGCGAGTAATACCGCTGTGTCGCTCCATAACATTAGAAGATTGAGAAACGTACCCTCGTCGCTGCCATATTCGCCGACGACGGCCATACTGGATGGCGCAGTACCTCGATTCGTTCTGAACCCATTGCGATGCCTTTCATCAGTAGTTCGTGTTTCCTTGTTGATGATACCGTTCCAAACGCATCCGTTTGCACTGTGCTGTTAAAGTGAGTGCACCCATTTCACGGAAAACCCTTAGTCTGGCTTCTATTAGTCTCCAATCAATCGTGCAGGATTATACAGAATGTTCTCGCGGGATAGCCGCAGATGTGAAGGTGTTACGAAGTGCTTGGGGCACAACAAGGCTAGCCTGTCATGTGGTGACCATAGTTGGTCTACGGCAACCTTGATGACGATTATACCTGCCTTACGTTCTCAGCAGTCAATCATCAGGCCACTGTCGCATCGGGACGCCGCACAAATCTGGATATTGCACAGTTCAGCGAGCCGGTCAAACGAAGGCCCCCAATGAAACCCTTTTCAAACTATGTCAGGTGCTGATAATGCTGTCTCACAGGAGTGTGCAACATCTTCGTATCCTTCATAATGATCACTCAACATTTAACCTCACTACACGCGAACAAAACTAAGAACTCTGGTGACATTTCTACCTGCCAGACAGAGTTGCAACACTAAGCATTTACACGCCCACCATGGTGTAGGATGTGTACAAAGTGACAGTGGCATCCAACTATACCTTCTTGGTGCTTCATATTTTTTTTTTTTTTTTTACAGGCAGTGTCTTTTTGAGAATGTTTTCCTTAACTGCTCAAAGGCAATCATAGCTCATTGTGTCTATCTCCCTATGCAAATGTAACTACTTCTCCTTATAATGCTCTTGTCTCGAGCATCATGATGCGTCCATATACTTCAGCATCTCAACAATGGCCTACTTGAAGCTTCATGAGAGTATACAGAGTTTCATCATAGCTCAGCATTCCGATGTTTGTACAAATTAATGTACTGATTTTGTCAAGTACACACAGTAGGGTAACGAAATACAGTTGAGTGAAAATCCCATAGTACCAATAATTTCTTGCTTTGAATAAGGCCGCCAGAACTAATAGTACCATAAAAACAATTGTACTCGGTAGAATGAGGTGAATAACCAACACAGAACGTCTAACCTCTGTGAAATGATGCAGAAGTTTCAGAAGTATCAGTACATTGACTTCTCGACAGATACTCTGTGTGATATTAATGCTGACAACCCAGACGTAAGACACAGATGTCTTTGATGAGTTACACTTCTTGGATATTAAATCGGAGTAATCGTATTTGTGACCCACCCAGTTAGCTGTGCGGTCTAACGCATGTCTTTCTGGATTGGGAAGGAGTGCCTGGTCCCCAGCATGAATCCGCCCAGCAGACTTGTGTCGAGGTCCGATGAGCGGGCTGGTCTGTGGTTGTTTTTAGGTGGTTTTCGATCTGCCTCGGAGAATGCGAACTGGTTCCTCTTATTCTGCCTCGGCTACACTATGTTGGTGATTGCTGTGCAAACAAGTTCTCCACGTACGTGTTCACCACCATGACTCTACTATGCAAACATAGGGTGTAAGGTGGCGTGGTCTCCGACCTTCATTTCTTACATATTCCGTCCTCGCAATCGTATTCTGCACATCAAGACCCTTCGTTTGAACCCAAACTCGACAAGGTGAGACAATTTGTATGTATTCATGTAAGCGATATGCAAATCTAATAAGTAAATCGCAAGAGCGCACCAAGGTTGAAAAAGTCAAGGCTGGCGTACACAACATGACGGCCATAGGAATTTTCGTTCTAGGGAAGCGCCCGGCATGCTGGGAGGCCCGTCCCTTCAGAAGGGTGGGCTGGCGCACACATACTTCGGCCAGAACGACAGCCTAGAGAGAGGACAGCTTTTGACAGAGCGAAGGGATAACGACCCCCGTGTTCAACTTAAAAGCAAATTCCACTACATTGTGTGGGAGCGCCCAGAAGATGCATTTTTTGATGGACCGACTGCACAGTTACAGAGTTCTTACAGCAGGACAGTATATGCCTAATGGAGATGCTACATATCTCCACATTAGTCAACTTAAACGAAACGTCATTCTCCCATTTAAAAGAGGAACGCTGGTTGGCGGAATATTTCTGATGCAAAGAGCCAGAGGAGTGAGGGAAGACAGCGAATGATATACCCTGGCAACTTTTCCAGAAAAAGGTGTCATTCTGTTGTTGCTCTTGGAGTGGGAACACCTAAGGAGAGCAAGTGTGCTCATACATATACACTAAGAGTGAGGAACAAAGTCTCTCCTCAGTACTTCACTGGGAGAGCACCTATGTCGTTAGCAATTCGGAGTGATACTCTATATTGAGTCACTCGCGATTAAGCATTGTTCACTGTGTTGGCCGCCACACTTATTGTGCGGTGTGAACATGCACAGAGTACTAGTTTAACGCCTGCAAGCAAATACTGAGTGGCAGCAAATAAACGAGCTTGTTGAGAATAGGACAGACGGTGAACCTGAGAATAGGACAGACGGTGAATCAGAGAATAGAACAGTCGGTGAGCTGCAAAATCAGCAGGCTCAATTAGATTGTGATAGAATTGAGACAGATAAGACATTTGGGAATCGAAGGGACGAGAACATCGAATTCCCAGAATACGAAATTCCGTGTAGGGCACATTCTGAGCCAGAAATAGACATCCCACGCAGGAAATGGCAAAGTTTAGCAGCGAAACGAGCTAAAGAAACGCGTTTGTTTGGCTCATATTCAGAGACAGAATACGTGTCAATACAGTCAATGAATCGGCAGTTAGCTGACGTCCAAAGAGAAGTAGATAGTGAGGAAGAGGGGGAACATTTAGAATACGTCGAAACTCTCGTTCACATTCTCAAGATGCCTCAGCAAGAGGCACAGAATCTTGTGAAGTACGAGCACCACGAAAAGGTTCCCTAACAGACGCAACTGTATCTGCAAACACAAGGCATACACAACAGAGAGGGCAGTGTGCGGAGTTGTTTGCACCACGTAATGGTTCAATGACAAACGCAACTACTCCTCGACACAAAGACCGATACAGGGAGAATGGTAGACAGTAAGGGTTGTTGCAGTTATCGAACTTAGAAACGTCACAGCACAGTCCAGTAAACGACGTGAGTAACCGAGTAGGGAACAATAGAGAACACATAGTTCAGCAGAAGGTAGTGTTACAGGACAGGACGTGATCATGGGGATGTTACAAAAAATGGACAATAGTATCACGAAACAGAATACACAGATGAAGGATTTTAATACACAGATAACGAAACAGAATATACAGATGGCGAAACAGAATCAGGATATTAATACACAGATGACGAAACAGCATCTGCAATTGAAACAGGGTAATCAGAACTTGAGACGAGAGATAAAGACACTGATTCAACAGGTTAAAATCCAGATGGAAGAAGGGATCGCTAGAATAGATAGTCAGATCACACAGATAAACAAAGACGCGAAAGAATCTAGAGAAAGAATTCAGGTACTAACACAAAGTCAGCAGCAACTACGCACTGACGTGGACAAGGTCCAATTGGACATCGTAAACGTTGACAAAAAAGTGGAACGTTTTACGAAAAAAAGCCAAGCGAATAGCAATACAAATTTCGGAAGAACAAGCAATTCAAAGCAAAGTCGCAAAAGTTGCACTGAAAAAATATGATCAGCGGATCAATAAGATAGAACTTAAAAAACAAAGGTCAGTTTGAAAAGCTTGGAACAGAGTTGATACAAACTATCGAAGAAAAGATCGAGACCGATTACACCAGCAGCGAAAGAACTGATACGTCAAGCATTAATTCAGTACACGAACACGCGTCGTCTAAGAAAGTTTAAGTAGAACCAAGGCCAAACGTAACACACGCGCAGAAATCGAAACAGAAAACCCTGATTAAAGTAATACATGACATATAACAGAAACAGGCACAGTATCTAGAAAAACAGGACACATACAGTCAGCCGATACGAATAGAAAGTCAGGCGAATGAACCAGTAAATCCAATGACACAATATAGCAGTAGCACAGGTACAGTACCGCGAATGACGAGAGCAGAGACAAACGAACCACGCTTTTGTTCACCAATGTTACGATATGACGCAATTATGGGGCAGGAAATTGAGCATGTGCAGACAGGCGGTAGATTACCAGAGAATAGGCAAGATGACACAAGCAGTGGCAGATTCAGCCACAAACCAGATTTATGAGTAAGGATACAGACCACTTCCTAACAGTTAGAAAATTTCAACATTTCAAGGAAGAAGGCGGTAGCTTGCATGCACGCACATTCATCGATCAGTTCCAAGTAGGCTTCCCAAACCACTGGAGGGTGGCTCAAAAACTTCATTTGTGCACACATGTCAGGAATAGTAGCGGAGGTGATGCAAAAGATCGCTGCTACCTGTACGTCTAACACAGTTCAGAACAGCATTTCTCGAAAGATATTAGTCTAAGGTGGCGCAAAACAAAATTAAATACAAGTTACTTCAGATGACACCATATTAAAACTCAGGGGGGAAAAGCGTGGTAAAATTCTTTGATACAATGGGCAAAAAGAATCAATGCATAGACAAACCATACAGTAACGGAGAGATGAAACGTCTATGTAGAATGAAGTTGCCGGTAAAATACTAACAGGCGACAGTAGGGAAAAAATGAAAATACCGAAGAATTCAAAGAGGTCTTAAGGGAACTTGAATTCATGTTTAAAGAAGACGAAGTGAAAGAAAAAAGAAACGATAGGGAACAGCAAAAGAAGAGGACTAGGAATGAATATTCCAATAATAATAATCGCAACCATAATACCAGTAATTTCAGACAATTTAACAAACCAGGACAGTGGAATAATGAAGGTAACTGGCACAGAAACGAGAACCAGGATAATTGGTACCGAAATAGGGACGGTAATGACCACTCATACAGTGGTGGATATGGGTTTAGGAATCAAAATGCCAACGGTCAAGGGTACTTTGAAAGAGGTCACGATGTCAGAAACAGCAACTGGCGAGACCAGGGCGCGAATAATTACACAGGAAATTATGATCCACAGAGACAAGAATAACACAGAAAAGTGAAACCAGAAGTAGACGTTACGCCAGCGAATACTGCATACCGTAAAGATTGAAGTGAAAAATGCAGAAGAGGTTAGGCAAACTAACGTCCACCCTATCTTATACTAACCACTAAATAAAAGTTAAATTAATAAATCAACAAAACAACACAATTAAAAAATGGACACAAAACAGACTAACAATCTCTTGTAGTATTGAGTATCCTGCAACATGCACACAAACAAGAAATGACACACAACCCATAGAAGGATGAAGAAGTGGTAGGACATAATTAGAATAAAGACAAGAAATCATATATATATCAATCTAATAATTTTTGCCACAAACAGAAAAATTTGCATTATATAAAATCAGAGTTTTTTGTAAATAACAATAACAAATATATGTAAAACAAAAACTGTAAATATTTCTACGCATCAGAGGGACATCAACACCAACATCAATCGCCAACTCCCTCAACACCAGATGCTTTGAGATAGCGATGGAGAGGGTACAGACATGTTGAGAAAGATCTTAGGGCAATGACAACAACATGAAGACCAACGCCACACTGGAAATGCAGGTTGTAACCAGGTCGGACTTCAGAAGAACAACGCGCAGCATGGACATGTCATATGCCACAATACTGCTATTTCATTGACAAGTGTGGAGAGAATCATGATACGACGAGACTACAAAGAAGGTACAAGAAATAAACACATCAACTTATATTTGGAAAGGCAGTCACATACTACAAATCCTGTATCTCTCCTACATTAAAATACACATATTCCTAGCCCAAGAAGAAGAATGCAAAAAAGAAGAGGAGAACCGAAGATGAAAGACGAAGAAGGACAGAAGACAGCAAGATACCTTTCTCTCCGATCCTACAAAGAAAATTGTTACAAACGTCTTTCCATGAACTTTAAGGCATGGTAACTACTACAACCACCTCTCGAAAAATAAACCTTCAATAGTCAAGCAGACACAAATGAACGGCAAACAGAATATTAAGTGGTACCAACAAACATTATCCGGAAATGGATTCAGCAAAATGAACATCATTCTCCCTACCATATCACCAAATTGCCATACCAAACCAGGTGTGGAGTACCAAGACGTCATGGCACATATATTCGGTGACGATCGTCGGTAATCACCAACTTACTATAATCATCTAACTGCCATACTGCCCAGGTGTGACAGCAAAGGAGAACCAAGACATCACCATATACTCAATAAACCCCAGTCTTCGTAGTCGGTTAAAAATAACACTTCATGATGACAACATCAAAAAATTAGACCCAGCACCAGATGCTAGAGTGCTTCTCACATGATTTGTGACACCCAGCTTCCAGCACTTCCTTGGGGATCGTAGAACAAAGATACAGACAGAGTAAATACAACCAGCGTAGATAATAAAAATTAGATACGTGCGAATAATACTTACCTTCTTGCTATTTGTAAAAATAATCATTTCATTAAATATGTTAAGTCCTTAATTTATACATAACTCAAAATTTTTGAGAAAGAAACTGAGTTAGGATAGTCATACAATCTCTTATTTCCTTTATATGTAAAATTAGGCATAGAATTATGTAGTATTTTCCTTCTCTAAAGAATGTTCATAAATACGTTTTTTTGCAATCATAACATTAGCACCGAGGATAGAATTAAGAGAAAAGCGTCTTCATTCTTTAAAAAAAAATACTGACACATAAAAAAATAAAGGAAACAAAGTGACACAACAAAGCTTTTGCGAACATTCACGCAAAGCTTAAGTAAAGAGAAGAAATAACCACACTAAGACATGTTACACTGTATACTAACAAGTTTAGAAAAATTAGTATTGTAAAAGCAGCTTTTGAAAATGAAAAAGAAAAACAGAGACACGTAATGGCAACGACAAGGAAAATCAACCTTTGTAAAGTCTACGTTTGCCTAACAACAAAACACAATACCTATAAAGAAATAATTACAAAATTGTTAAGAATGGCTGAGAAAGTTTATTGAAAAGTTTAAAAGAACAATTTTGCCTGACTTAGTCAATGTTTTCCTTGACATTGACAAACCCCAGACAAAAATTTTGTCACAGGGGGGGGGGGGGGGAGGGGGGGCGGGGGGAAGGTAGGTGGAGGTATGCGAGGAGGTGTGGTCTCCTGACCTTCATTTTTTATATATTCCATCCTCACAGTCATATTCTGCACATCAAGACACTTCATTTGAACCCAAACTCGATAAGGTAGTGGTTTGGATCCACATTACAATACTGGTAATATTTGCTGCTGTGCTTCTATCAGTTCCTGCTTCAGTGACAAAGTCGCGGGAAAGCGGTATGCACATATACAGACGGCGGTAGTATCACGTATGCACTCCGTCTTCAGGCAAAGAGTGGCCTACCGGGATCATCCGACCGTCGTGCCATCCTCGGTGGAGGATGCGGATGGGAGGGGCGTGGGGTCAGCACAACGCGCTCCCGGTCGTAAGATGGTATTCTTGACCAAAGCCACTACTATTCAGTCGAGTAGCTCCTCAATTGGCATCACGAGGCTGAGTGCACCCCGAAAAATGGCAACAGCGCATGGCGGCCTGGATGGTCACCCATCCAAGTGCCGACCACGCCCGACAGCGCTTAACTTCGATGATCTCACTGGAACCGGTGTATCCACTGCGGCAAGGCCATTGCCCAGTATCACGTATACATGGTATAAAAGGACAGTGCATTGGTAGAGGTTTCATTTGCACTCAGGTGACTCATGCAAAAAGGTTTCAGACGTGCCAAAATGAAATTTTCACTCTGCAGCGAAGTGTGAACTGATATGAAACTTCCTGAGAGATGAAAACTTTGTGCCGAACTGAGACTCGAACTCGGGGCCTTTCCCTTTCTCGGGTAAGTGCTCAACAAACTGAACTACCCAAGCACGACTCACGACCCGTCCTCACAGCTTCAGTTCAGCCAGTACCTCGTCCCATACCTTCCAAACTTCACAGAACCTCTTCTGCGAACCTTGCAGAACTAGCACTCCTTTCTTCCAATAGTGCTAGTTCTGCAAGGCTCGCAGCGAGGTTTGGGAGGTAGGAGCCGAGGTACTGGCAGAATTGAAGCTGTGAGGACGGATCGTGAGTCGTGCTTGGGTAGCTCAGTTGGTAGAGCACTTGCCCGCGAAAGGGAAAGGTCCCAAGTTCCAGTATCGGTCCGGCTCACAGTTTTAAGCTGTCAGGAAGTTTCAGGTTTCAGACGTGATTATGGCCGCACGACGGGAATCAAGATAATCTGAACGCGGAATATTTGTTGGAGCTAGACGCATGGTTCATGCCATTTCGGAAATAGTAGTGAATTCAATATTCCGACATCCACTGTGCCACGAGTATGCCGAGAATACCCATTTTCAGGCATTACCTCTCATCAGGGTCGATGCAGAAACCGACAGCTTTCCCTTGACGACCGAGAGTAGCGGCATTCTCGTAGAGTTGTCAGTGCTAACAGAGAAGCAACGCTGCATGAAATAATCGCAGAAATCTATCCGTTAGGATAATCCCTCGAAATTTGGCGTTGATGGGCTATGGCAGTAGAGGACGGACGTGAGTGCCTTTGCTGACAGCACGACATCGCTGGCAGCGCTTCTCTTTGGCTCGTGATCATATCGTCTGGATCGTAGATAACTGGAAAACCGTGGCCTGATCAGATGAGTACTAATTTCAGTTGCTAATAGTTGATAGGAGGGTTCGATTGGCGCCCAGACGTCGCGAAGCTGTGGACCCAAGTCGTCAACAAGACAATGTGCAAGGTGCACATTGACATTGTCTTGCACATTATGCTCCATAATGATGTGGGCTGGTTCAAAAATGTTCAAATGTGTGTGAAATCGTATTGGATTTAACTGCTAAGGTCATCAGTCCCTAAACTTACACACTACTTAACCTAAATTACCCTAAGGGCAAACACACACACAGCCATGCTCGATGGAGGACTCGAACCTCCGCCGGGACCAGCCGCACAGTCCAGGACTGCTGCGCCCAAGACCGCTCGGCTGATCCTGCGCGGCGGTGTGGGCTGGGTTTCCGTGGAATGGATTAGGTTCTGTGATCTATCTTAAGCGATAATTGACTGGAGATGGCAACGTTTCGCTACTTGGAGACCATTTGCAGCCATACATGGACTTCATGTAAGCAAACAATGATGGATTTCTTATGGGGGATTGGTTGGTTGGTTGATTTGGGGTGGGGACCAAACAGCACGGCCATCGGTCCCATCGGATTAGGGAAGGATGGGGGAAGGAAGTCAGCTGTGCCCTTTCGAAAGAACCATCCCGGCATTTGCCTGAAGTGATTTAGGGAAATCACGTAAAGCCTAAATCCGGATGGCCGGACGCGGGTTTGAACCATCGTCCTCCCGAATTCGAGTCCAGTGTGCTAACCTCTGCGCCACCTAGCTCGGTCTCTTATAGGTGACAATGACCCATGTCACCGGGTTACAGTTTTTAGCGATGGTCTGAAGAACAATCTGGACGATTCGAGCGAACGATTCGGCCACCCAGATCGTGCGACATGAATCGTATCGAAAATTTATGGGACACTGTCGAGAGGTACGTTCATGTACATCATCATGCAAAGTTAAAACTTTTGCAATCATGGACGGCTATAGAGGCAGCATGGCTCAGTATTCCTGCGGAGGACTTCCGGCGACTTGTTGAACCCATGCCACGTCGAGTTGCTGCACTACGACGGGCAAATGAACGTCGGACACGATATTAGGAGGTATCCCATGACTTTTGTCACTTCATTGGATTTGGTATCTGTTCTTTCAGATACGTTCATTACATCAATGGGGAGCAGAACTGTCTGTCATCACCTTAATTATGTATTTATGTTTAGGGTGTCTGCTCTTTTGGACATGTCCAGGGCAAATTTTTAACTTGTCCAATTTATATAAATCATTGTCCACTGGCAGCTAATGTCTTTAAACACTTTCCGTTGTTCTTTACTTCAGTTACGTTTGCCACGTTAGACAACAGCGAATCAATCTTTTGGAGCTGAATACCGAGCCAGGTGGAAAAGATGAAAGTTAGGCAGATTGATAGGGTAAGAAATGAGGAGGTTCTGTGCAGAATCAGAGAGGAAAGAAATATGTGAAAAACACAGACGAGAAGAGGGGACAGGATGGTTAGACATCTGTTAAGACATCAGAGAATAAGTTCCATGGTACTAGATCAGTGATTCCCAACCTTTCTTAGACCCTTACGCCTGATTGCAACCAGACGTTAGCTGGTACCCTTGCCATCTGTTACGCCCCTCCCCTCCCCCAGTTTATCACCAACTTTGCACCTAACTAAACTGTAAAATGAATGACTTTTCTTGGAACACTTTTATTTGTGTGTGTGTGTGTGTGTGTGTGTGTGTGTGTGTGTGTGTGTGTGTGTGTTGAAACGCGTATGTTCTCGGTAGCAGCGATGGCGAGGCATGATAAAATCTTTGACCAGAGAGTTGCGAGTTGTAGTCGGTCGAAGTTGCATGTAGGGAGTCGCCAGGTGCAGTTGCGAGAAAGTTGTTGTACGTAGCGAGTCGCGAGAGCATGTAGCTCGTTCGAGAGTAGTAGCGCGTGCGAGATGATTCAGTTGCGATTTGTAGTCGGTCGTTGTTGTGTGTGAGGAGTCGGCGGGCGTTGACATGGGTCTCTGGTCAAGATTCGGCACGAGATATATTTTTAAATAAGGTAATGAAGCAGCATTGCGCACATGTGACAATGCAATGCATATTAACTGTAATTAATTTGTTGAAGAATCGCCCCAATAATAATTTTGTTTTCAAACCAAGCATTTTAACAAAACAAACATTTTATTGAAAGAAAATTTCCCATGCATTTCCTTAAAGAAAAAATTTACTTAAGTTCAAAGAATTTTTGCGATGCATTTCGTCCAAGCTATGGCGAAAATAAGAGCAGATTCAGTTTTACTGAGGTAACAATTTGAGTTTAATTAGGGCCTAAGATCGACATTTCAGTCTATTTGCGTTTTCATTGTCACTGAGATTTCATTATCATTGAATTGACTTACATTTTTGTGGGGAGCTTACACTTGGGTCAGATAGCTAGTTTTCATTTAACTGTCATTGTCAATAAATTATTTTATTTGCTGGGAGGTTACACTAGGTTCTATTCTCGTTAACATTTTTAAGAACTGACTTTCAAATATTTGCGGGGAGGTTATACTTAGCACGATTCCCATTAACATTTAAATATTGTCTTTCGAAATTTTGCGGGGAGGTTACAGTGTGTGTGCGTGCGTGCGTTTGCGCGCGTGTGTGTGTGTGTGTGTGTGTGTGTGTGTGTGTGTGAGTGAGTGTGTTAGAATGAATTACGAAGGAATTTGTGGTGCATCGCTCAGAAAATAAAACAAAGTATGCACGGTGATGGTACACAGTTAGTAAAAAACATGCTTCCTCTGCATTATTTCTCGCCATTTCAGCACTAGCTTGACCCGCACAATGCAACCCCATTTAAAATCAAACAAGTTCAGATCCGTGCTCATACGTAATGTTCATATCACTTCATTGCTGCACCTCTTACTTCTGAAGCGGCAGAAATTGGACGACTTCAGGCTGTCAATGCTTTGTGTCTAATCACTCTAGTAATAGTAATAAAACTGTGGTTTGCACTATAGTAGCCCTTATGTAGTTACTGCTGTGTCGTGCTGTCAATTAATTCACTTACCTGAAACTTCTTGGCAGATTAAAACGTGTGCCGGACCGAGACTCGAACTCGGGACCTTTGCCTTTCGCAGGCAAGTGCTCTGCCATCTGAGCTACCCAAGCATGACTCACGCCCCCTCCTGACAGCTTTACTTCTGCCAGTACCTCGTCTCCTACCTTCCAAACGTACCTGTTTCTAAGCAAGTAATAAAGCAATTTTTGGACTACTGCAGGTACTGCCTAGAACTTGAAGAAGACATTTTCTTGAGATATTTAGCATTTATGTCCCACGTTTATGATCAGCGACGTACGAGACAAAGCACAACATAAGTTTGTAGTGGGTGGACTATGTGAGGAACCTGTAACCTCCATCACATTAATGCTACTAATTGGGAAAAAGCAATTATTGATAATTTATATAATCAATGCTAGAGTCTTACAAAATTGTGGTAATAGTAATGATCTTTTGAAAGTAATTTAGACCGAGCGAGGTGGCGCAGTGGTTAGACACTGGACTCGCATTCGGGAGGACGACGGTTCAATCCTGATTTAGGTTTTCCGTGATTTCCCTAAATCACTCCAGGCAAATGCCGGGATGGTTCCTCTGAAAGGGCACGGCCGACTTCCTTCCCCATCCTTCCCTACTCCGATGAGACCGATGACCACGCTGTCTGGTCTCCTTCCCCAAACAACCAACCAAAGTAATTTAGTTTCGTGACTGAAACAGAATCTAATCGTTTAGTTTTTAAATCTCAGAAAATTTCATTTCACCCCTCTAGGGGGGTAATTATCCCCAGGTTGGGAACCACTGTACTAGATGGAGCTGTAGGGCTAAACCTGTAGAGGGACACAGAGACTGGAATACATCCAACAAATAACTAAGGACCTAGGCTGCAAGTGCTATTGTAAGATGAAGACATTGGCACATGAGAGCAAGTCGTACACTCATTCGGGACGATAATGGTTCAAATCCACGGCTGGCCACCTTGGTTTATGTTTTCCCTGATTCCCCTAAATCGTTACAGGCTAATTCCGGGACGTTTCCTTTGAAAGGGTAGGGCCTTTCCATCCCTTCCTTAATCCGAGATTGTGCTCCGTCTCTAACGACCTCGTTGTCGACGGGACGTAAAATGCAAACTTCCTTCTGGAGCTGAATGTTTATTTTGTTTTCAAACGAACGTGTTCCATTTTTTTCATTGTCAGTGGCCTATAAGGTGAAGAAAATCATTTAATTATGTACATCTCATTAGAGTTTCCTGGTAGCACATTTTAATTGTCTATTTACATTTATGGACTGTTAATTTATCACTTACTTCCATTTTTCTGTTCTTTACATGTGTCCATTATTTCTTCTGTAGGCACTATGTGCACACAGTAAACGTTTGAAAATTAATAATATGCTATACTTCAACGTTTCACTGCACGCAACGTTTGCTGTTGCCCGCTGGACATTATCTTGCCCACTTGCTGTAGGTTTGACTGACAATGGGTTATCATCTTTTGTCAAGTAATTTTTGTAAGTTCTTTTTATTAGTTTACTTTGTTTTTTATGGTAAACTATGTTTTAGTGAGAATGTTGTCCTTCTGTTGCTGCTTTCTTTTGTCATTGAGCACAGGCAGCTCCGGTTTGTGTTGGGCTGGAGCACATGATACAACGCTAGTTGTCACACAGCAGGTACACACACATGTGGCAGAACCGCCCCATTTGGAGCTCCTAAGAGCTACAGAAAACGGGCGTCAGTTTCGTCACCCGCTTCCACTTTAAATTACTGGCGCCTCCCAAGCACACTAAACAAGCTCGCCGTTACCAGGAAGGGTAAACCGTTTTAGTGAGGGCACGCTTTACGGAAGCAGCACGAACCCCTACGTCCAGTTCGTTTTCGGCCTGCTAGGGCTCGCCAGCCGCAGAAAATGAAAGCCAGCGCCAGCCGCTCTGGAGCAATATTTCAAAGCAGAGTCCGACGGCAAAGGCGCGCTTGTAGGTCGTCAAGTTCTCGTATCGCGACTCGGGTGTCAGAAGGCGTCGACCCGGCGCCGGCCTTTGATCTCGCAGCTACGAAAGAGAACGCCTCGGACCAGAGGAGGTGGCGCGACAGAGGCGAGCAGTTTCCGCCGTTTCGTTACACAGAGGCAGCAAAAAGGGCTTCCGCGGAAGCTCGACAAGTGACGACACTGCCCCGCACGAAAAGTGCCGCCTGAGGTTTCACGTGCGTCTTTCGATGTTATCGCTGCGAAATCTCTCCCATTCCTTCACTTTGGCATCCGGCCTCTCATCTCTCCTTTCTATGAACCTCTGAATGTATTCATGCGTCACTCAGTAATTTCACTTAAATGTCTCACACAGTGGAGACGGTTTCTATCTTTTTCTTTCAGAGACAACCTTCTAACGACTACGCAAAATCATTGACCATTAATTTTTAGCGGTGTACATAGTCATTACGAGCTGACTTACAGCTCACTATACACTTACACTACTGGCCATTAAAATTGCTACACCAAGAAGAAATGCAGATGATAAACGGGTATTTAGTGGACAAATATATTATACTAGAACTGACATGTGAATACATTTTCACGCAATTTGGGTACATAGATCCTGAGAAATCAGTACCCAGAACAACCACCTCTGGCCATAATAACGGCCTTAATACGCCTGGGCATTGAGTCAAACAGAGCTTGGATGGCGTGTACAGGTACAGCTGCCTATGCAGCTTCAACACGATACCACAGCTCATCAAGACTGGCGTATTGTGACGAGCCAGTTGCTCGGCCGCCATTGACCAGACGTTTTCAATTGGTGTGAGATCTGAAGATTTTGGTGGCCAGGGCAGCAGTCGAACACTTTCTGTATCCAGAAATGCCCGTACAGGACCTGCAACATGTGATCGTGCATTATCCTGCTGAAATGTAGGGTTTCACAGGCATCGAATGAAGGGTAGAGCCACGGGACGTAACATATCAGAAACGTAAAGTCCATTGTTCAAAGTGCCGTCAATGCGAACAAGAGGTGACCTTGACATGTAACCAATGGCACCCCATACCATTACGCCGGGTGATATGCCAATATAGCGATGACGAATACACGCTTCCAATGTGCGTTAACCGCGCTGTCGCCAAAAACGGATGCGACCATCATGATGCTGTAAACAGAACCTGGGTTCATCCGAAAAAATTACGTTTGGTCATTCGCGCACCCAGGTTCGTCGTTGAGTAGACCATCACAGGCGCTCCTGTCTGCGATGCAGCGTCAAGTGTAACCGCAGCCATGGTCTCCGAGCTGATAGTCCACGCTGCTGCAAACGTCGTCGAACTGTTCGTGCAGATGGTTGTTGCCTTGCAAACGTCCCCATCTGTTGACTCAGGGATCGAGACGTGGCTGCACCATCCGTTACAGCCATGCGGATAAGATGCCTGTCATCTCGACTGCTAGTGATACGAGGCCGTTGGGATCCAGCACGGCGTTCCGTATTGCCCTCCTGAACCCACCGAATCCATGTTCTGCTAACAGTCTTTGGATCTCGACCAACTCGAGCAGCAATGTCGCTATACAATAAACCGCAATCACGATAGGCTACAATCCGACCTTTATCAAAGTCGGAAACGTGATGGTACGCATTTCTTCTCCTTACACGAGGCATCACAACAACGTTTTACCAGGCAACGCCGGTCAACTGCTGTTTGTGTATGAGAAATCAGTTGGAAACTTTCCTCATGTTAGCACGTTCTAGGTGTCGCCACCGGCGCCAACCTAGTGTGAATGCTCTGAAAAGCTAATCATTTGCATATCACAGCGTCTTCTTCCTGTCGGTTAAATGTCGCGTCTGTAGCACGTCATCTTCGTGGTGTAGCAATTTTATTGGCCAGTAGTGTAGAAGAGGTTTACATGATATCCGTTCACCTATTCATGCCACTAATACAAACTGCACTTACACTTCTGTGTCACTGTCAAAAAAATTTCTCAGTCCATACTCTGTGACACAGCTGGGAACAATGAAATCAAACAAGCCAAAAATTCCTCCGTTATCAGACAGCTTCGCTGTCGTAAAAGTAACAGTGTAATGTTTGCTTTCAGTGGTGAAATCACTCTTCTATCCTGCTGTCCTCCCAAGAAGAAGAAAAAGATTCCGGCTATTCTGCAATGCATCACAGAAAGGCTGGGAGTGGAACGGACGGAGTTGCCGAAATGGTAGAGTTCTTCAGTGTCACAAGGGGTGGCGCTGATTGCTTTGATAAATTAAGCCATACCTACTCGGTGCCCAGGAAGAACTGTAGATAGTTTTGTATATTCTGAGGGTTGCTGAAAGCTGTTGGAATCAACTCGGCGGAACTTCTGAAGGATTCTGATTTTATATATATATATATATATATATATATATATATATATATATATATATATATAAAAATGACCCTACCACATGGATTAACATATCTGAAGAAGTTAGCTATTAATTTGATAAGGATGCATTTTGAGGCAAGAATGAAATTCCAAAGTTTGTTCTCGTAATCTCCAAGAAACAATCGCGAGGATTCCGGGTATACCAGCACAGTGACCATTGTCTACCCAAAGAAACGCTACTTCAGGGAAATGTGTCTCTGCGCCCGAGCAAGGATCATAAAAGTAAAACCTACTGCAACACATCCAAAAAACGTGTGTGTCTAGAACAAGAAGTGAAAATACTCGCATGTCAAAAATGTACAAAATAAGGAGAATAAACAAAGAAGGAGAATAAGCAAATCAAAAGCCGGCCGTTGTGGCTAAGCGGTTCTAGGCGCTGCAGTCCGGAACCGCGCTGCTGCTGCGGTCGCAGGTTCGAATCCTGCCTCGGGAATGGATGTTTCTGATGTCAGGTTAGTTAGGTTTAAGTAGTTCCTAGTTCTAGGGGAGTATTTGAGGCTTAAATAACCCCATAGCAACAGCACTTTTTCACTAAGACCCTGTTTATTTTGAAGTCAGGGTGCGTTTGTGTGGCTTGTGGTCAGTCTATAGACACTACACAGCACGATCCTACTACGTTTTGGGAGCCATGGTGAGACGGCGTGAGTGAGTGCTATAAGCACGCCGAGGGCGACAATAGATTACCGGTCAAATCGGAGAAACAGTCATCTTGTTGCTCCTTTGTTGCGCCAATGAGATCATTGGGTGAGCACCACGTTGGCAAAGCGCTATCCCAGTATGAGTATCTCTCTCCATCGCCATCATTTACATGTTTTATTTGTGTCCTCTAATTAGTTATCTATATGATCTTGTTTTATAGACTGAGTGTTGTCCATCAATGCAGTAATAACTTTCTGGTATCCAAGCGCCTTTGACAACTGTTTAAGTGCCTTTTTATTCTTTTCCACCTGTAAATTTCTTTCTTAATATGTTTGTGCGTGAAACTTCCTGACAGATTAAAAATGTGTGCCGGACCGAGACTCGAACTATGGTCCCCCAGGCTAAACCATGTCTCCCCAGTATTCTTTCTTCCGGAAGTGCTACTCTTCCAAGTTTCGCAGGAAATCTTATATGAAATTCGGAAGGTGGAGACGAGGTGCTGGCGAAAGTATAGCTGTGAGGTCGAAGCCGGGGTCGTGCTTGGACAGCCCAGTCGGTAGAGCACTTTCCGGCGAAGGTGAAGGTCCCGAGTTCGAGTTTCGGTCCGGTCCATAGTTTTAAGCAGCCAGGATGTTTCATTTCAGCGTTCACTCCACTGCAGCGTGAAAGTCTCGTTGTAGGTGTTTATGAAAATGTGAGTACTAGATTGAAACTATGGTCTTCTCTTATTTATGTAAATTTATGCTGCCCCTTCTTTCAGTCACCTACCCACTGTGATCGTGGAGACAATTTCAGACCACGCCTCTAGTAGGGGACGAATTGGATGCTTTAGGCACAGTCATGGCAAGACGTAGGTTTCCAAGCCACACATTTGGAAATGCGGTTTCACGTTTTCAAATGATTCAAATGGCTCTGAGCACTATGGGACTTAACATCTATGGTCATCAGTCCCCTAGAACTTAGAACTACTTAAACCTAACTAACCTAAGGACAGCACACAACACCCAGTCTTCACGTTTTCACAGTCCCTCAAGAGAAAGTATCAGTCACAGGATACCCTACCATAAAGACTCATATTATTAGTAGTAAACAGTGACTTTTACACAGTTGTGGTGGACAGCTTCGTCTGCATTTATTAGGTGTCGTAGCAAGCCTAGATTTATTTCAGGAGGAGGTCGAATGTTTACTAAAACACACTTTTACTACAATTCTTTAATACAGAATACTTAACTTAGAGGTATTTCATGACCACTGCAATGGGTGTTGCAGAGTATAAGAATAACTGCTTACACGTGAATAGTACCGAAGAACAGTCACATCAGTATACAATTTAGAGTAACTATAAATTTCGTCATACAGTTCTGACAGATTATACTAGCGGAGCAGGATGTGAACTACACTGCCGGAAAAAAATTAGTACGCCTGGAGAGAGGACGTCGATTTTCATCGGATGAAGGCGTAAGCCATAGGAGGAGTCCGCCAACAGATAGCGTAGTCGCACAGCTACCAGAACGCCATCTGTTTCTACCCTTTAATAGAGGATTCTCATAGCCAGAAGGTTCAGCGTGTTGCAAACGTGCTTCTTACAGCCAACTGAGCGAGTTTGAAAGGGTCAGATTGTGGTCTTCCGAGTGGCAGGATGGTCCTTTCGGAGAACTGACACACAAGTTGGACGTGCTGTGCCAGCTGTGCAACGATACTGGTACTAGTGGTCACGTGAACATTCTCACATGGACGTCCACACACCACAGACGCCCGCCAGGTTCGTCGTATTGCAAGGGCAGCAGTTGCAAGGGCCGCACTGGCATATCGTACAGCTGCCACAGGACAGATAATAGAGGTTGTGAGCCCGTATTTTGAACCGGTAATTAGCAGCGGTAGTACGCACGCTTCTAGCCTATCTTCCACCCACCCCGCAACATCGACGTACACGGCCCGACTGGTGCCGTCAGAGGATCACGTGGTGAAATGGCGCGCCTTTGTCTTCAGCGATGAAAGCGAATTCTACCTGTGCGTATCCGGCCGGAGTGGCCGAGTGGTTCTAGGCGCTTCAGTCCGGAACCGCGCGACCGCTACGGTCGCAGGTTCGAATCCTGCCTCGGGCATGGACGTGTGCGATATCTTTAGGTTAGTTAGATTTAAGTAGTTCTAAGTACTATGGGACTGATGACATCAGCTGTTAAGTCCCATAGTGCTCAGACCCATTTGAACCGTTTGAACCTGTGCATAAGTGATGGTCGTTGGCGTGTACGACGCCTTCTTGTAGAGTCTTTTCGTCCAACACACAATGGCCACAACCTTCCCTTTATGGTGTGGGGTTCGATAAGCTATAACTCTCGTACACCTTTGGTGGCTTTGGAGGGGATGCTAACCAGCACTCTGTACATGCACAATGTTGTTAGATGTTAGACCAGTTCTTTTACCGTTCTTGCAACGAGAAGTTGATGTGTTGTTCCAATAGGATAATGCTCGCCCACACACTGTCCATATAACTCAACTAATTCTGCAAGACGTGCAGCAACTTCCCCGCCAGCCTGATCTCCGGATTTGTCTCTAAGAGAGTGGGTGTGGGATATTATGGGACGAGAAATGACTCGTGCAACTCGTCAACCAACTCTTACAGAACTACATGAACAGGCCGAACACGCGTGACATAACGTATCCCAGGATAGAATTCGCCATCTGTACGACCGACAGGATGTCAGAGTCAGCGCTTCCATTGCCGCCCGTGGAGGCAACACCACGTACTAATAAAGGGCTTTCACCACTTGTCGATACCACCTCAGAACCGCTTGTGCTGTTGGTCTGTAAATGTAGTCATTTCATGTCATCCATATTCACTGCTACAACAATACGTCTGGAGTGAATTGGAAACCTTTAATAGGCTGCATTAATTTTATCCGACAGTGTAACCGGCGATAACAGAGTGCGCCAAGCGGCGCTGCGCTCTGAACTAAGTAGACGTCCAGCGGCGGTGGCGTATGGAACTTCTTGAGGGCGTATTCGTGGCTGCATCTAGTAACGACTGTCTTTAGCTTGTGATGCCGTCGTGGCGTACCAACTGTAACCTGGGGCCTCACTCTTCAGACGACGCCACGTATAGTTACAGTATTTACTGGCTATCAGACATTAATACATCTTTAACCGCTGGAGCCTAGTATCTAGCAAAACCGAAGTCCACAATAAAAAACCGAAACAGAACTAACTGATACTTCAAGCTCCTGAATTTGAGCATCTACACAACTGGCCATTAAAGCTGCTACACCAAGAAGAAATGCAGATAATAAACGGGTATTCATTCGACAAATACATTATACTAGAACTGACATGTGATTACATTTTCACGCAGCTTGGGCGCATACATCCTGAGAAATCACTACCCAGAACAACCACCTCTGGCCTTTATAACGGCCTTGATACGCCTGGGCATTGAACCAAACAGAGCTTGGATGGCGTGTACAGGTACAGCTGCCCATGCAGCTTCAACACGATACCACAGTTCATCAAGAGTAGTGACTGGCGTATTGTCACGAGCCAGTTGCTCGGCCGTCATTGACCAGATCTGGAGAGATCTGAAGAATGTGCTGGGCAGAGCAGCAGTTGAACATTTTCTGTATCCAGAAAGGCCCGTATAGGACCTGCAACATGCAGTCGTGTATTATCCTGCCGAAATGTAGGGTTTCGCAGGGATCGAATGAAGGGCAGAGCCACGGGTCGTAACACATCTGAAATGTAGCGTCCACTGTTCAAAGTGGCGTCAATGTGAACAAGAGGTGACCGAGACGTGTAACCAATGGCACCCCATACCATTACGCCGGGTGATACGTCAGTATGGCGATGACGAATACACACTTCCAAAGTGTGTTCACCGCGATGTCACCAAACACGGATGCGACCATCATGATGCTGTAAACGGAACCTGGATTCATCCGAAAAAATGACGTTTTTCCATTCGTGCACCCAGGTTCGTCGTTGAGTACACCATCGCAGGCGCTCCTGTCTGTGATGCAGCGTCAAGGGTAACCACAGCCATGGTCTCCGAGCTGATGGTCCATGCCGCTGCAGACGTCGTCGAACTGTTCGTGCAGATGGTTGTTGTCTTGCAAACGTCTCCATCTGTTGACTCAGGGATCGATTCGTTACAGCCATGCGGATAAGATACCTGTCATCGCGACTGCTAGTGATACGAGGCCGTTGGGATCCAGCACGGCGTTCCGAATTTTTCCCTCCTGAACCCACCGATTCCATATTCTGCTAACAGTCATTGGATCTCGACCAACGCGAGCAGCAATGTCGCGATACAATAAACCGCAATCGCGATACGCTACAATCTGACCTTTATCAAAGTCGGAAACGTAATGGTACGCTTATCTCCTCCTTACACGAGGCATCACAACAACGTTTCACCAGGCAATGCCGGTCAACTGCTGTTTGTGTATGAGAAATCGGTTGGAAACTTTACTCATGTAAGCACGTTGTAGGTGTCGCCACCGGCACCAATCTTGTGTGAATGCTCTGAAAAGCTAATCATTTGCATATCACAGCATCTTCTTCCTGTCGGTTAAATTTCGCGTCTGTAGCACGTCATCTTCGTGGTGTAGCAATTTTAATGGCCATTAGTGTATTACAGGAAGCAATCGGTGACAACTGATAACAACCTGAGTGAGTTTCATAAGTGTTCCACAAGGTCTAGGCCAAGACAGCACAGAAATCAGAAGGAAAGCTTTCCGAGGCTGTCATCTTGAAATGTGTCTCTACCAGCTGTTTACATAAAGCAGTTTAAGTCACTGATGCTCATGCACTTCCTCGGTGTCGTGTCTAAGTGTCTGTGTGTATGTGCATTTGTTAATAGGCTGGAGAACACCATTCAAATCTAAAAAATAATACTCATCTTTCCTGCATCCAGTTGTGATAATCGTTGTATTCAGGGAAATTCTTATGGTCCTTAGGTTGCTTTAACAGTGAATGAGAAAGCTAGTACTTTATTATTTTCAGAATTTAATGAACCAACCAGATCAGCACAGTCGCAACAGTATCCTTACTTCCGCCATAAGGCAAAAACGGCATCCAAAGTGCTTCCAAAGCTCTCCAATCGAGAAAGAAACGCATAACAAAAGATCACATGACAACAGCCAATCACCGACATACATTCCTAGACTGGAAATGCCGTATATGGTGTCATTGGTGTCCCTGAAGCCAGCACTTCAGAATACAAATACGGCGGCGAGAGCAAAGAACATGTAAACAGTTGTTTATTTACTGATAAAACAGCCGAAAGAAATGGGAATAAACTTGCGCTACTGCGTTACCTTTACGGTTTTGGCATAATGGTTAATACATGCGTCGTGTCTGGCTGCAAATTTCGCCCAGCAGACGGAAGGTACAAGCAAAGGAACATGTCTCAAAACAAGCATAACTAAAAACGTATTTTTGCTTTTTTACTGTACATAAGCCTAGATATTTGCATTACAGTTTGTCGTATCCGAAATACTGGCAGTTTTTAAATATTTTTGAATATTTTAAGGGGTTTAATAATCTAGCGTTAACAGACCTAGCTTAATGATGTGCTTTCAACCAGTTTTGATCAACTTTGGCTGTTCTTCGAATAGTACGCTCGTTATGCAAGTGCTCCTACAAGTAGAACGTGCTATTTGTCGTTTATAACAAATATCATTAGTCATTTGAGTGTTCTTACGAAAACTGCAGTCTGCTTTAAAAGTGTATAACTTGATATTCTTCTCATATCATATTCTACACTGTGTGTGTTAAACTGAAATAGTACGAAAACTTTTGCTCAACTGCAGAACTTCTTTAGACCATCTCTTACAGCTTACACTCTGGCACATATAAACTACGACTGAGCGGACTCTGGCGCCAAACGCTGTATACTATCTCTCATAAGGGGAATGGAAGTTCAGAAGAGGATGCAAACCTCAATTAACTTTGTACTTGGCAATTCTAACGTCATGGACCTTAGAGTTCTTTGCGTGGAAAATTTCAGCTATATTCAAAGACGTAAAAAAATCTTGGGAAAAAGTTTTATCGCTCATAACTAGCGTCATACCATTTTCTTATTGAGAGTAATATACCGAATAATGAAAAACTCCTTTTTATTCTTTGAGTAATGTAGTGGCTACACAGCTTGCCGCAGAATCCAGTTAGCTGTTCGTCGGAGCCGCTGCAAATTCTCGTCGGAAGCTCAAATATTTAATTTCATTACTCTCTCGCTACAGATCGACTGGAAGCCGTCGATGTACTACAACACCGTATTTAATGAAAAATAGGTGGTAGGTTCGTTAATAGAATTCATTAATTACTTTTGAAAAGAATAACAGTTTTCTTCCAAATAGGCTTCACCGTGCGTGCAGTTTCGTGCTACCAATATACTTCGCCTTAATCCGGCCAAACAATAGGACGCCGCGATACTTCATATTGAGGAGCCCAGATTTTATATAGATATTTAAATCAGATTATATTCTTCAGACGACAGTTTTCCTGTATAAATTGGAACAAATTCTAGGTATGATTCTTTCGTATTAAAAACTCAAACTTTCTTGAGATCAAAATATCTGCAAAGGCGGATCACAACAACGTCTTTAATTTACAAAGACTCTCTCTGCAACAAATTGACTTAATTCTCCAGCATCTCACATAAAAGAGTGAATGCAGCATTCCGCCGTGCTGTTAATATTTGTAATTCGCAGAATAATGCTGCGAGTCTAAGAGCGTTGAACTTGCTAGCAGGCGTTTCTCTTTGAGAGTTAACGATAAGGAAATCAATGCTTCTTTTAATAAGATCGTAGATTTTCCCCGCTACGCGAGACAAACCGCTTTTAAAATCACAAATACAGGTCACTGTCCTCGCTCGTATCAAAGTTAACTGACCGCGTGTAATGATGTACTGTATCTGGTCTTTATCACAAATTGCATTGTTCTACAAAACACTAGAACAATACTGTCAAGTTAATTTACATAGATAACATCACAAACAGTGAAAAGGTACAAACAGAGTGTACTGTTGTTTTTAAAAACTCTGTAAATCGTAATGTGACGGTAAAAAGTTTAAATAACGCTAGAATAACAATAAAAGAGTGCGAAATATGTGCCTCGGAAAAGATGTTTATGTTTTCCAAAATTGCATTTTTATGCATGTAACAAATTTTTTGAATGAAGTTATATATGTTTTTCTAATCAGGTAGTCAAATGTCAACAGGTGAATTATAAAACATCCCTGAATACATTAAGGGACAGATTTGGAAATGAGTAAGTACACATGGCTTCTTTGAAACCAAACATTGCTGAACTGAAATAAAATTAAATGTTTTTGGCATGGTAATATTCTTTAAAATAATGTTCTTGAACATCTTTAATGTTTAATTAATATGATGGCTATGATCCTATGACTCAATATTCGGTTGTCGAACTTCATAAACAACATTATGTAAATTTGCAAATTAGCTTCGTGTGTCCTTTTCCTCACTTGAAATCTAGTATGAAGCTGGCATCTTACGAGTCACGCTATCAGTTCCCCTGTTTATGGTCTGTTACAACCAGTAAACGAGCACCGCTAAAAAAAGCGCTGCAGTACAGCAGTGCGAGGCGGCGAGCTGGCGGAATCTTCACCTACATCTACATCTACATACTTACTCTGCAATTCACACTCAAGTGCCTGGCAGAGGGTTCATCGAACCATTTCCATACTACTTCTCTACCATTCCACTCTCGAATGGCGCGTGGGAAAAAGGAACACCTAAATCTTTCCTTTCGAGCTCTAATTTCTCTTATTTTATTATGATGATCATTTCTCCCTA
This sequence comes from Schistocerca piceifrons, assembly GCF_021461385.2. Classification (NCBI taxonomy): domain Eukaryota; kingdom Metazoa; phylum Arthropoda; class Insecta; order Orthoptera; family Acrididae; genus Schistocerca; species Schistocerca piceifrons. The sequence continues at coordinate 649,047,859 of NC_060141.1, read as the reverse complement.
CGTAGGTGGGTGTCAATAAAATATTTTCGCATTCGGAAGAGGAAGTTGTTGATTCAAATGTAGTAAATAGATCTCGCCACAAAGACCATCACCTTTGTTTCAGTGACTGCCACCCCAACTCGAGTATCATATCAGTGACACTCTCATCCCTATTGCGCGCTAACACGAAATGAGCTGCACTTCTTTGCACTTTTTCGATGTCCTCCGACAATCCTACCTGGTAAGGATCGCATACCGCACAGCAGTATTCCAACAGAGGACGGACAAGTGTAATGTAGGCTGTCTCTTTAGTGGGTTTGTCGCATCTTCTAAGTGTTCTGATAAACAAAGCGCAGTCTTTGTTTCGCCTTCCCCACAATGTTATCTATGTGGTATTTCCAATTTATGTTGCTAGTAATTGTAATTCCTAGGTATTTAGTAGAATTGACAGTCCTTAGATTTGTGCGATTTATCGTATACCCAAACTTTATCGGATTTCTTTTAGCACCCATGTGGATGGCCTCGCACTTTTCTTTGTATAGTGTTAATTGACACTTTTCGCACCATACAGAAATTCTCTCTAGATCATTTTGTAACTGGAATTGATCGGCTGATGATTTTACTAGACGCTAAATCACACCGTCATCTGCAAACAGTCTAATAGGGCTGCACAGATTATCACCTAGATCATTTATATAAATCAGGAACAGCAGAGGGGCCATGACACTACCTTGTGGAACGCCAGATATCACTTCTGTTCTGCTCGGTGATTTACCGTCTATCAATACGAACAGTGACCTCTCTGAGAAGAAATCACGAGTCCAGTCACACATCAGAGACGATACTCCATATGCACGCAATTTGATTAATATTCGCTTGTGACAAACGGTATCAAAAGCCTTCTGGAATTCTAGGAACATGGAATCGATCTGAGATCCCTTGTCGACAGCACTCATTACTTCATGGGAATAAAGTGCTAGCTGTGTGCACACGAACGAGCTGTTTTCTGAATCCGTGTTGGTTATGTATCAATATGACATTTTCTTCAAGGTGATTCATAATGTTCGAGTACGGTATATGCTCCAAAATCCAACTGTGCATAGCATTGCCTGTACCAGAGTCCAGCGGCCGACGGTCACATGTCGCTGTCAGTAGCGATTATGGTGTATAGCTGCGACGTCCATCATCTCTGGCATTGCCGCTTCCTCGTCTACCGATGGCAAATGTTGTGGTTGGCAGGAGAGCCAACACCGTGTTACTAGAGGAGGCCGAAAGGCACGCGTTTTAGCTCACGAAGGCTGGCGCGAGGTCTGGAACAGGACAAGGAAATTAGACTTTAGAAAAACGGACTTAGCTGGAGGAATACTTAACTTTAATCCATTAATGATGAACGTCGCTCTTGCCGGTACATGATTCACAATATCAATAGTAACTGAATATGTCGCCTTGCTAGGTCGTAGCAAATTACATAGCTGAAGGCTGTGCTAAACTATCGTCTCGGCAAATGAGAGCGTATTTTGTCAGTGAACCATCGCTAGCAAAGTCGGTTGTAAAACTGGGGCAAGTGCTAGGAGGTCTCTCTAGACCTGCCGTGTGGCGGCGCTCGGTCTGCAATCACTGACAGTGGTGACACGCGGGTCCGACGTATACTAACGGACCGCGGCCGATTTAAAGGGTACCACCTAGAACGTGTGGTGTCTGGCGGTGACACCACATTCCTCCCTCGCAAATCGGCGTACGATTGTGGCATATGGCTTCCGCCCGCCGTGGGGAGGACCCAGTGTTGACGTATGCGACGAGGTGGGGAGCCTAACAACAGGAGAGGCTGTGCCACCCGCACCCTGCCATTCGGACCGCGGGGAGCTAGGAAACGCCTGAAAACCTGCTCCAGGGTGCACGCCAACATGCGGTGTATGCGCCCGCAGAGAGACAGGAGGGGCCGAAGGGTCGACCTCCATATGGCCGGGGCGCCCGACGGGCGAAGACGACATATGGTCCGGAGCGGGCAAGAGTTCCATGTCGGAGGACAACTGGTCACGGGAAGCGATCGGCGGCGCGTGACCCAGAGAGGCGCCCGGCGGTTGCAGCGACGCTTCCACTGCGGGCGTCGCCGGCGGGAGAACAGGCGGCGGCTGCGGTGGCGGCGGCCGTCGCCATGGTGCAAGATGGAAGGCAGCGTCGGTAACACCTGGGGATGAGGCGAGCCAGTAGATGGGTCCCCAGGGCGCTGACCGGACAGCACCGTCGCTGAAAGCAGACGGGGAGCGGCAGATCCCGTGCGACGACAGAGGCGCAGCTGGTTGAGATGCCGGCGCACCTCACCAGAGGCCCCCAAAACCAGATACATAGCGCGTCCGAGGCAGTGAAGAATGCGCCCTTCGAGCCAACGCCGTGAACCTCGGTAGTGGCGGTAGTAGACAACGTCGCCTGGGGCAAAAGCAGATGTCTGCTGCTGCACAGGAACCTAATGCGGCGGATGTAGCAAAGACATCAAGGTTCGATGATGACGACCGTGGAGCAACTCAGCCGGCGAGCGACCATCTCGGGGCTGAGAGCGATACGAGGACAAAAAGAGCAATAACGCTTCCTCCCGAGAATGCGACTCTTTCAACTTCAACATCTGTGACTTGAAAGTCCTGACCAATCGTTCAGCGGCACCGTTTGACTGTGGCGAAAACGGCACGGACGTCAGATGTTGAATACCATTGGCCTTGCAGAATGACTGAAATTCTGCGCACATGAATTGTGGGCCATTGTCGGAAACAATAGTCTGTAGAAGACCTTCATTGCAAAAGATAGCAGATAACGCTTGGATGGTGGCAGATGACGTCGTGGAAGACATCCAGACAACAAAAGGAAAATTACTGAATGAATCTACCACAACCAACCATCGAGCATTCCAGAATGGACCAGAAAAATCGATGTGTAAGCGTTGCCAAGGGGAAGTGGCTTTTGGCCATGCAAAGAATTTCCGCGGTGGTGCTGATTGTTGTTCGGCACACGCCATGGAAGAAGAGCACATATTCGTAATCGCGGCATCGATTCCGAACCAAGTACAGTGCTGACGAGCAAGTTGTTTCGTTCTCACTATACCCCAATGTCCTTGGTGGAGAAGCTGTAAGACAGAG